>NW_024412412.1:14931247-15067712 GCF_014898765.1 Herpailurus yagouaroundi
AAGAAAAGAAAAGAAAAGAAAAGAAAAGAAAAGAAAAGAAAAGAAAAAAAATTACTAAGAGGAGACATTACAGGTAGGAGATTCTTGCTAAATTGACTTAGGATTCTTGCTGACAGCAGACCAGGGTGGTCAGATATCAAGGGTGGGGGAAGTCACTAAAGTGACAGGATTAGCAGGATTCTTGCTACAACTGGCCTAGGGAGGCCAAAGACAGGGCCCACTGGTGAGGCCCAGTGAGAAAGAGGGCTCAGAGGGGCCTGGCTAAAGTTTGGTCAAGAAGAGTGTCTTTGCCAAAGGCCGCTGAGTGTAGTATTTATGATGGGGTTTTGGCTGGTGTTAACAGAGCTGACACTGTGGCACTTTCCTAGCAAATCATAAAACATCAGGTCATGTAGGAGTTTCGGAAAGAAAATGTTGGAATTCAAATGAATTACTTGAGGCAAAAAATCACTTCCGTGGGCAGATTGCACTGATGAGCCGGTGAAGGAACCAAGCTCTGAGCTCTTAATGCATCACCTTTGAAATAGGGCTGATCCAAGGCATAGGTGTGAGGAGACAAGCCTGTTTGTCTACAGGCAGATTCTGTCCAAGACTCCAGACCACGGAGAGAGGAGAGAGAGGGCTTTCTTAAGTCCAGAGCCCAGTTGTAGGTCTGGGTCCCCCATCCCCTGACTGGGCTCTGATTAGAAACAATAAAATGTCTTAACAGAAATGCTATAACGTCTGCAATGACCCTCAAAGGACTTCAGCACAGGCAGTGTGGGATCAGTCTCTGGTGCAGGTGCAGGTAATGTTGAAAGACTCTACCAGAGGATGAATACACACTCCAGGGAACGTTTGTTGGAATTTGAAGGAGTATCAGATGCTCTAGAGGCTGCTAGAAAGCACTTCCCCTGTCTCCACTCCCCATAAGAACCAACGGCTTTGTTGTTTAGCATAATGGATCTTAGAAGTAATGGTCATTGGTGGCATTAATGATGTTCAAAATACATGAGTTTGTTGAAAATACTGTATCAGACACAATTGACCTTACTTAAAACAGGGTATTATCGGGGCGCCTGGGTGGCTCAGTCAGTTAAGAGTCTGAATCTTGATATCAGCTCAGGTCTTGATCTCAAGGTCATGAGTTCAAGCCCCGTGTTGAGCTCTGAGCTAGGCATGGAGCCTACTTAAAAACAAAACAAACAACAACAACAAACAACAAACAACCCCAAAACAAAACAAAGTATCAACACAGTTGATAATGCATGCCCTTCCCAATGCAATCTCTGTTTTAGGATTTGAAACTGATCTGTATCCACAGCTTTGTAGGAAGTTTCTCTCACCTGACTCTGACTGAATGTGGAGCTAAATCTTGCTGTTAGAATGTTGTCACGTCTGCCTTAAGCGAGTCTGTTATGCAAGGAATTTGTCTGAGAGCCAGTAGGACAGAGAACTGTACTTCACTGAGTTTACAGAACTGGTTGTACAACTTTTTCATGCCTGCTGGCTTCCAAATGTTTATTTTATGGCCAAATTCAGTCTGAGACTTGCTTTCATTGTAACAAAGCACCTGGTAATGAAGTTCAGAGGCACATAAGCCCACATACGAATGTCTGTGTCCCTTAGTTTAACGAGTTCCCCCCAAAGCTCTAGAAAGCAGGCACGTATTGTTAAGGACCTTTGTTGTAACAGGTGTTGTTATATTTCTAGGACCTTGCATATTGGTTCTTCACCATTAAACCCTTTTATAGCAAACCTCCCCAGCTCGTTTATTAGAAGGAGTAATAAAACTAACTAAATGGCATTGAGCTAGGGGTGAATTAAAAGAGGACACGCTGCCACTCCAGGAACCATTTTTTTAAATGTGTGTGTTCCTGTTTGTATGTTCGTGTGTGTGGATGAATCAGTTCAGCTTTTGAATGATACTAGGATACCAGGCTGGTGTCCTGCAGCCAGCAAAAGCCCCTTGAGGCTACCGTTTCTCCCCTCTGGCCTGATTCCAGTGTTCCTTTTACATCATTTCAAAAGGCACAGAAAACCTCCCTGCTCAAACTTACTTTTGCACTATTTGCTGGTCCTTTTAATATCGGTACGTGCTGCCACCCATTGTGGTCTGCTTCTTTCTTTGTTCCCAATCTCACATCTTTGTACCACGGATACACCAGTGTGGGACTCTCCGTCTGTGTCCATCAACTTTTGTTTTGTTAAGTAAGAAGATGCTTACTTCTCGCTGTGGAGTGCGCCGTGAAATTCCTTTGGGGAACCCTGCAAATAAAATAAATAAGACCATCAGGAGTCTTTAGACTTATTAAAATTCCAGACTCTCTAAAAACAACATTTCCTGTCTAATCTTAACGTTAACAAAATGATCAGTTGAGAGCCAACATGTGATTTGGGGATGAGCTCTTTTGGGCATTATCTGCGTGACGTTTAGAATGGCCAAGTCATGGTCTACCTTAACTGGTCAACGTGAAACTTCCATTCTTCTCAGATGCACTTATAAATATCACATAAAGGTGTGTACGTGTATGTGATGTGTGAGGGCTCACCCACCGCAAAACAGCAGAGAAAGCTGATAGAAAGTCATACTATCAGTTTAACTTCTTTTTCACTCCTGGCCTTGCACTTAGCTTTGTGACCACTCCGAGAACAAAACCAACAGGAACATATGGTCCCACAAAAATTGCCATGTGTTGAGTGATTCCACAGAGGTGTTACTGGACAGCAAAGTTTTCAGAAAGGGCCTTTGCTGTTTGTTAGTGGCAAAAAAAAATAAATAATAAATAAATAATAAAAATAAAAAAAAAATAAATTCCTTGAAGGGCAACTACCTCTTTAAAAGCCAGAGGATGGTAGGGAGCCTGGGTGGCGCAGTCGGTTAAGCGTCCGACTTCAGCCAGGTCACGATCTCGCGGTCCGTGAGTTCGAGCCCCGCGTCGGGCTCTGGGCTGATGGCTCAGAGCCTGGAGCCTGTTTCCGATTCTGTGTCTCCCTCTCTCTCTGCCCCTCCCCCGTTCATGCTCTGTCTCTCTCTGTCCCAAAAATAAATAAATGTTGAAAAAAAAATTTTTTTAAATAAAAAATAAAAAATAAAAAAATAAAAAAAATAAAAGCCAGAGGATGGGAAATAGGGAAGGGAAAAGGCTGTGTGATAGGAATTTATGCCAATGGAATGCAGACGAGTTGTACTTATAAGGCCTTGTACTTGTCCAGCTGGGAGTGGGGCTGTTCAGGGAAGCCAAGGAGATGGTGTGCTTTTGGACACAGCAAAATCCAGTGATCATTCTTGATAAAAGCTTGTGATATTTATCATCACGTTTGATGTAGTAGAACGATTCCTGGAATTTGAATCAAAACTCTGGGTGGGAGGACCACTTACCTAGTTCCTTAACCATTCTGAGCCTAGAGCTTTCTTTTGTTAAATGCAGATAGTATCTCTCACCGAGGTGGGCAGCCTAATCAGAGGGGTAAATGAAAGTTTCTATGCCAGTACCGGGAACATAGGAGATCCTCCATGAAGGTTAGTGCTCCTTTATTAAAATCAATAATATAAGTGTACTTTGTGTATAGCCTTAGTTAATTTTATGTTTGATTCCCAGTTATAAAATCTTTGAGGGTTGAGACCTTTTTTTTTCTCTGAAAAATTAATAGCAATAAACATAAAGAATTGATGTGTATTAAGTTTTTGTTAAATGAATTGCACTTCTTAAAAATACGTTAAAAATGCTAATATAAGGCAACTTCCTCTTACCTCTGGAGACAGCCTGGAGGTTATCTTTATGACTCAGTGAAGAAAACCCCTCTGTACTGATGGGATAGCTGAGCTGAAGTTAGGAATTTAGGGAGTAACAAGAAATCCCCTCGCCAAATAGAAGTTTGTAGAATCCCTTTCTCTGTACTCTAGGACAGGAATCAGAGTGCAAATATTGCTCGGCACCTAATCAAAACACAGGCTTCCCCTTTGCTCTCACTTTTAATGCATTGGCACCTGTGCAGGAAAAGAGCAGAAAAGGAACGCATACTCTGCAGGCTTCCATGGCCCCTTCTGTGTTCATCTGTAAACTGGAGGTTGGAGAATCCCTGCACGGAGGCATGCACACAGCTGACTCCTCCTTGGGTACTGGCCTGATCAACAAACAGTATGTTATATACTCCATGAGGGCCACATGGTTGAACTTGGGTCTGACAAAATATCTTGTCTTCTGGGCTCACCTAGAATCCTCTTAAGGTCAGGACGGCCAGTTGTAGTAGCCCTAGGTCACTGACATCAGGAGTATCCACGTTCCTTTGCCCCGACCAACCCTGAGTGTTGTAGAAACTAGATTTATTCTGGTTCATAGAGGCACAAGTTCTCCATATTACTCTTTTTAATATAACTTCCTTCACTAAAAATGAGGTTGGGAAAGTATTTTGAAGATTAAATTCTTGAACAGGCCGTCAGAATCAGGAGGTTCCCAGTATTTCTGCTGTTCTTTCAGTTTTTCCAGAATCAATCTCCTTTCTCCATTTACCCTGTCATCTCTGTCATTAAAACACAATTCTCAGGGCACCCGGCTGGCTCAGTTGGAAAAGCATGAGACTCTTGATCTCAGGGTCATGGGTATGACTGCCACCTTGGGTGTAGAGATTACTTAAATAAATCAACTTAAAAAATAAAAATAAAATATGATTCTCTGTTAACTCCACTTGTCTTTGCCTTGGGACCACCTAGCCTGGGGTTTGGTAAAGTTTTTGACTCCATGACTGTCAACCATTTGTCTTTCCATTATTCAAGGACTCGAGCTTTCGCTGCATTCCCCCTATACCACTAACCGAATTTTATAGATGAGCAAAACTGAAGCTCAGACAATATATAACTCAACAGATCTAATTTCAACATCTAACAAAAATAAACTGACTATAATCCACCTATGATTATGGATCCCTTTACTTTTTTTTTTTTTTTTTTTTTGGACTATTTTGCTCTTAAATAGACTTTTCCAGCTATTCTACCTAATTAGCTGCCAGTGTTACTCGTCTAAATATCTTTGTCATTATTTTCTCTAAGTCGATATACCATCAATTCAAGAGGAGAAGAATAGGTTTGAGACTGGAGATTGGTAATATCTGTTCAGAGAGGTCAAGCCTTAATCACAAAATCTCCTATATTTTGAATGATACCATAGGGGAGATAAACCTTTCTTTTTCTCTACCTTCCCACATTCAATAGCTGGAGGACCTGCAAATAAAGTTGACAGAAGACAGATTAACAAGAAAAAAAAAAAAAAGAAAGAAAGAAAAGATTTCATTATATCAGAATGCACTGGAGTTTGCAAAGAGACATGATTCAAGGAGGGAATTAGTATTTGGGGCATATGCGCACACATGTATATGTATGTATGTATATATGTGTGTATATGTGTATATATGTGTACACATATATGTGTATATATGTGTACACATATCATTTTAGGCGAGACAAAGGAAAAGGAGTTGGGGGTTTCTGGCGGTAACTTATGGGAAGTTAAGGGAAGGAAAAGTAAATAGGGTTGTTCAGAAAGGTTTGTCATGCAAATAAGAGTCCCCTCTGGGGCTCAGAGTTCTCTGGAGGAGTTCTCATCTTGATAGGGCAAGAGACACACCTTTATAAATGGAAATTTATGTTCTGCTTTTAGACTGGGAGAGGGGAGAGAGCTAATTTCCTTTAGCTCGAGACAATCCTTACACCAAGGTGGCACATTTGGGGGTGGGGTGCTTGGTTTTCTTCATACCCAAGAGCCTGAACAGGTAGGGCTACTGATTTGGTATTGGCACACAGCACCCCCATTGTTATTTCTGTTTCCTGCAAAAGGGGTATAAGCTCCTTAAGGGGAGGAGAAATAGTTTCTTTAGTTTCAAGTTCCTAGTGTTCCCTCTTAAAAGCTACCCTTAGTTCAGTGCCCATGCTACGTCACGTGATGTGCATACGTTCTCTCCAGGACACTTCAAGGTAATATAAACATCTCACTTTATAGATGAAGAAATTCAGGCTCAGAGAGGTGAACTGACTTCCTAAAATTATTCAGCAAATATATAGCAGAGGACTCAGGCCTAGATCTGTGTGTTAGTCAGGATTCTCCAGAGAAGCAGAACCAAAAGGATATGTGTATACAGAGAAAGAATTTTATCCAATGGAATTACCCCCACGGGACTATGGAGGCTGGCAAACCCAAATCTGCAGGTGAGCCAGGAGGCTGGATACTCGGGAAGGAGCCAAAGCAGTTCAAGCCCCAAAGCAGTCGGCTCTAGAACTCCCTCTCGCCTGGGGGAGGTCAGCTTTTGTCCTATTTGGGCCTTCAACTGTTTGGTTGAGGCCTGCCCACACCGTGGAGGGCAATGTTAATCACATCCAAAAACACCCTCACAGAAACATCCGGAATAATGTTGCGGGGCATCTGGGTGGCTCAGTGGGTTAAGCATCCCACTTGGGTTCAGGTCATGATCTCGCGGTTTGTGGATTCGAGCCCCGCGTTGGGCTCTGTGCTGACAGCTCAGAGCCTGGGGCCTGCTTTGGATTCTGTGTCTCCCCTCTCTCTGCCCCTTCCCATGCTCATGCTCTGTCTCTTTCTGTCAATAATAAATAAACGTTAAAAAAAATGGGTTAATTGGTGACCTTGAGTCAGGTTCAAGCCCTGCACACTGCTCTTGGGCAAAAGCTTCCCCATCTTAGGTGAAATATATAATCAGTTCTATGTAAAAGGTCTTATTTACAAAGAAAATCTTTAAGGGATTTTCTGCCTCCTGAAACATAAAAAGCAAACCTGATATGAGTGGTTATAAAGAACACATTCTCTAAGCATCCTAGCCACAGAGCCAGCTTGAGAGACCTCCAGGTAAATTTTAGAAACCCATCTAATACAAGGAAGTAACAAGAGGTTAGGTTGTTATATTTAAGCAAGGCCATTTTATTCTTACTTTCTGAGAGAAGAGCAAAGGAGAATAAAAACAGGCCGATCACATGCTGGGAATCGATACCATGTGTAATGAAGTTCCCCTAAAGTTGCAGTTATATTTTAGCTTACTTTATATAGCAATTTTGCTCTTAAAATATTTAAAATTTTTTGATTAAAACCAAAGAATGATGGCTTCAAATAAACCCATTCCCCAGTCTTTCCGTCATTCTGGAAAGTTTCACTGGTGGGTTTGAGGCTAGAAGCTGAGTGGTAAGGTCAGTAGAAATGGTTGGGGAGGGGATGTCCAGCTAAAAGAGGAAGTTTGCAAGTGATCTGGGATGGAAAAGCTTTGGAAACATAGTCTTGTCTGTTCTTTCAGCAAAAGGGCCCTGCATGGACCTCGATGGCCCAAGGCATCCAGTATTTTATTTTCATTTTGGTATGTTTATATCAAGGTAAAATACACACAACATAAAATTTACCATTTTAACCATAGTTTACAATACCGTGGCATTAAGTGCATTCGCAAGGTTGTACCACCAACACCACTATTGCCAAGACTTTTGTCATCATTTCAAACTCTGCACCCATTAAACAGTAAGGCCCCTAGTAATTTCTGATTTACTTTCTGTCTCTAAGAATGTGTCTATTCCAGGTACCCTACATATGCAGAATCATACGGTTTTTGTCCTTTTGTGACTGGCTTCTTTCACTTGGCGACATGTTGTAGCCTTTATTCCTTTTCATTTAGAACTTTATTCCTTTTTATGGCTGGATAATATTCCATGGCATGTGTATACACCACATTTTGTTCATTTCTCAATCCGACTTATTATTTGAGAAGATGTTCACTGAGAACAAAAAGGATGTTTTCTCAAAGGATGATAAAAAGACATTCCTTTCTGTTGAACAGGATGTGGTAGGCAGGTATCAGTGTGAGGTACGTAGCTAAAAGCACACGGATAGAATTGCCTGGATTGGCACGAGAGCCCAATAAAAATCATCCTTCCCTATTGCCTTAAACAGGTAATCCTAGTTTGCTAAGAGTTTTGGGGTTTTTTGTTTGTTTCTTTGTTTTAACAAGAATGGATATTGTATTTCTACATACTAACAACAAACCATTGAAATTGAAATTATAAGAAAAGAACACCTTAAAATAAGATCAGAAATATTTAAGAATAAATCTCACCGAACTAAAATATCTGTCCACTGAAAACTATAAAATACTGCAGAGAGAAACTAAAGAAGGTCTAAACAACTAAGGAGATATATACCATTTTCTTAGAAAGAGGACTGATCCAACATTGTTAAGATGAGCATTCTCCCTGAAATTGGCCTCTAGAGCCAGTGCAATTCCAATCAGAGACTCAGCAGGTTTGTATGTGTGTGGAAAGTAATAAGCTGATCCTAAAAAAAATTTTTTTTTATCTTTTAAAATTTACATCCGAATTAGTTGCATATAGTGCAACAGTGATTTCAGGGTAGATTCCTTAGTGCCCCTTACCCATTTAGCCCCTCCCCCCTCCCACAACCCCTCCAGAAACCCTCAGTTTGTTCTCCATATTTATGAGTCTCTTCTGTTTTGTCCCCCTCCCTGTTTTATTATTTTTGTTTCCCTTCCCTTATGTTCATCTGTTTTGTCTCCTAAAGTCCTCATATGAGTGAAGTCATATGATTTTTGTCTTTCTCTGACTGACTCATTTCACTTAGCATAATACCCTCCAGTTCCATCCACATAGTTGCAAATGGCAAGATTTCATTCTTTTTGATTGCTGAGTAATACTCCATTGTGTATATATGCCACATCTTCTTTATCCATTCATCCATCGATAGACATTTGGGCTCTTTCCATACTTTGGCTATTGTCGATAGTGCTGCTATAAACATGGGGGTGCATGTGTCCCTTCAAAACATCACACCTGTATCCCTTGCATAAATGCCTAGTAGTGCAATTGCTGAGTCGTAGGCTACTTCTATTTTTAGTTTTTTGAGAAACCTCCATACTGTTTTCCAGAGTGGCTGCACCAGCTTGCATTCCCATGATTCTAAAATTTTTATGGAAATGTAAAAGACCTACAATAGCCAAAACAAGTTTTTTGGGTTTTTTTTAAAGAGCTGAATTTAAAAAGAAGGGGATTAATATGACTAGATCACAAAGCTTACTATAAAGGTACAGTCATTGAGAAAGAATAATTTTGGCATAAAGATAGACAAATAAAGTGAGGGAGCATAAGAAAAAGTTGAGACAGGGGACAGGGGACCCACACATGAATGGAGAATCAATGTTTTACAAAGATGCAAAAGCAAGTAAATGGAGAATGAGTCTTTCCTATTTTTCTACTGTGTCATCTCAACAAATGATGCCAATGCAATTGGTAATCCATACACAAAAAGAAGCTCAATCCATACCTTACACAATATACAAAAACTATGGATCATACAACTAAATGGAAAACCTAAAACTATAAAACTTCTAGAAGGAAATATTTGTGACCTTGGGTTAGATCTCTTACATATACCGCCATAAACACGATGCACTCAAAACAAATTGATTAACTTTAACTTCATCAAAATTTAAAACACCTGCTCTTCAAAAGATGCTATTAAAACAGACAAGTCACAAGCTAGGAGAAAATATTTTCAAAGCACATATCTGAAAAAGGGCTTATATCCAGAACATATAAAGAATTCTCAAAATTCAATAATAAAAAAACAAATCCGATTTTTAAATGGTCAAAATATATTAACAGACACTTCACTGAAGAAGCTAAAATAACTACATGAAAATATGATCAACAGAATTTGTCATTAGAGTAAATTAAAACCATAATGAGACACCGTTATACCTTATTAAAATGGTCAGAATCTAAAAGACTGAACACAAGTTTTGCGAGAATGTGGAGGAATTGAGCCCTCACATACTGCTAGTAGGAGTGTAAAATAGTGTAAGTATTTTGGAAAATAGAGTGACAGTTTCTTAAAAATTTAGATATACACCTATTATATGATCCACTCATTCCACTCCTAGATTTTACCTAAGAGAAATGGAAGCATATGTCCCTACAAAGACTTCTACGTGCATGTTCATAGAAGCTTGATTGGCAATAGCCCAAAACAAGAACCGACCCAAATGTCCTTCAACAAATGAATAGATAAACACACTGTGGTGTTATCTGTGCAAATGAAATAGTACTCGGCAATGTAAAGGAATAAACTGTTGATATATGACAGCACAGACGAACGTCCAGATTATGCTGAACAGAAGAAACTAGAGAAAAAGATGCAGAATGTGTGATTTCTATATATAATTTTGGAGAGTACAAACTAATCCATAGTGGCAGAAAGCAGATGGGCTTTACTTGATGGGGGCTAGAGATGGGGGAGGACTCACAGAGGGGCACAAGGAAATGAAACTTTTGGTGGTGATGGATGCTCATCATCTCAGCTGTGGTGATGGTTCTGTGGGTAGCTACATATGACAAAACTTCTCAAACTGTACACTTTAAATACGTGCACTCAAATATTGTACATTTTGCCATATGTCAATTATGCTTCAATAAATCTCGAAAAAATCCACCACTTTGTGCTCCACACACTATTTCTCCAGTTTAAAAAGCCCCTTCTGTGGTTACTGCCACATTTATTGGGTGAGAGACCCTATACTGATGTCAAGTTACAGCTCACAGCGGGATCATCGGTCCTTATAAGTGCCTGTTGAGAAAGGCCAGGCATCTTCAAGATGCAAAAATACGCGAGGAAACTAGATTGGAAGCAACTGGGGAGGCAACATGGATACGTGGAAGGTAAACAGGACAGATGTGGGTTCAAGTTGCAGTGCTGCTGCCCACAGCAGAATGACTTAGAGGTGGCTTCTTAATTTGTCACAGTATATCAGCTGGGGGTACTTGGTCACGAGCATCGGAAACTGATTCAGGCAAAGATTTGGAGCAGATAAGAACCAACAGCTCCAAAGCATCTTGATGGCAGAAACCAGATCTTAATAGTTTTATCCAGAATTTTCCTCCCACTGGTCATGAATCAAATTCCAGAGACAGAGCATCCAATGGGACCAGTCCAAGTCACATGCATGCCCCTTGACCAGGAGGGGGGATGCGCATCTTATTAGCAAGTACAACAGAAGGGATTTGGGATCCTATCAGCAAATGAAGGTAGGATAGAGGCTTGGTGCAAAAAACAACAAATGGCACTTTATCAGCTATATATTGCTGACTATAGATTTAGTGGCTTAAGAAAATAACGATTAGGGGCACCTGGGTGGCTCATTAGGTTGAGCATCTAAGTTTCGATTTTGGCTCAGGTCATGATCTCATGGTTCATGAGACTGAGTCCCAAGCTGGGCTCCGTACTGACAGACAGAAGCCTGCTTGAGATTCTCTTTCTCCCTCTCTCTCTGCCCCTCCCCCATTCACACGCTCTCTAGCTAGCTCTCTCTCTCTCTCTCTCAAAATAAATAAACATAAAGAAAAAAGAAAACAGTGATGATTTCTTATTTCTCATAAATCTGTGGGTTACCCGGGTGGTTCCTCCTCTAGTTTTGTCTGGCTTGCTCATATAGTTGCTTTCAGTGAAAGGCAATTTGTTGGAAGGCCCGAGATGGCCACACTCACATGCGAGAAGTGGGTACTGGCTGTCAGCTGATGCATTTTGTTTCTTCTCCACACAGCCTAACATCCTCTAACAGGGCTACACATGCTGCTGTTATAGGCACTATAGGACAATGGTCTAAATGAATGAGGGCAGAACCTGCCCCACCTCTTGAGCTGGGGCTCCGGAACTCACCTGCATGTCTCTTCTGGCACGTTCTATAGGCCAGAGTAGGTCACAAGGTCATCACAATTCTGGGAAGGGGGAGGCAGTGAAGAACTAAACTGCACTGCTGCATGGGAGGGACGGCTAGGTTACACTGCAAAGAGGGTGCATACTAGAGAGGGACGTTTAGCCACTAAACAATCAACCAGTGCCATTAAAATATTTTCCTCATTACGAAATTAGAATAATAACTAAATTCTAGAGTTATTTTGATAATTAAATATAATAACATACTTGGGAGCCTTAACATATAAAAAACACTTGGTGAAAGCATACCTGTTATTAATGTCATTAAAGGTTAAGGTTATAGGGGCACCTGGGTGGCTCAGTCAGTTAAGCGTTGACTTCAGCTCAGGTCATGATCTCACGGCTCATGAGTTTGAGCCCCACGTCAGGCTCTGTGCTGAAAGCTCAGAGCCTGGAGCCTGATTCAGATTTGGTATCTGCCTCTCTCTCTGTCCATCCCCCAATTGCGTTCTCTCTCTCTCTCTCTCTCTCTCTCTCTCTCTCTCTCTCTCCCTCTCTCTCAAAAATAAATGAACACTAAAAAACATTTTTTAAAAAAAGACTAAGGTCAGAGACAGGCCTCCCTCAAGGAAAATTTCTTCTTTTAAAATACTTGTGTTGTTGGGGTGCCTGGGTGGCTCAGTTGGCTGAGCGTCCGACTTCAGCTCAGGTCATGATCTCACAGTTCATGTGTTCGTGGGTTTGAGCCCTGTGTCGGGCTCTGTGCTGACGGCTCAGAGCCTGGAGCCTGTTTCGGATTCTGTGTCTCCCTCTCTCTCTGCCCCTCCCCTGCTCATGCTCTGTCTTTCTCTCTCTCTGTCTCTGTCAAAAATAAACATTAAAATTTTTTTTTAAATAATAAAAATTAAAATAAAATACTGGTGTTGGGGCAAATGGGTGGCTCAGTTGGGTGAACACCCGACTCTTGGTTTCAGCTCAGGTCACGATCTCATGGTACACGAGAGCGAGCCCCGAATCCGGCTCTGTGCTCACAGCGCAGAGCCTGCTTGGGATTCTCCTTCTCTGTCTGCCCCTTCCCACACTCGTGCACACTCTCTCTCAAAATAAATAAACATTAAAATAAATACAAACGATAAAATACTTGTGTAACTTCTTTTCCGGCCTGGTGGAACCTGCAGGACATATGGCCGGAACTGAATTTTGCTAAATTTGGGGGGTAAAGTGTTGCCTATCCTCTCCTTTCTGTAAATTCCAAAATACAGGTGGAATAGGGGATTAAACACACTGAAACGGTAGTTTGGTTTGCCTTCAATGTTTGTGTTTACTTTATATGTGTCTACGTTGGTCAGTGTCCAGTCAGCAGGACAGAAGCTACTATAGGAATTTCAAACAGAGGGGCGGGTCACAACACGTGAAGGGCTGGAGGAGAATAAAAAGGCAGCTGAGATCATTCAGAGATCAGTAACAGCAGGAAGCGACTACCATCCCCGGGCTGAATGAGCCCAAGGAAAAATGGTGTGATCCAGAATCCGCAGCCGCGCTGCTGCTGAGGCTGCTGGTATACCCACTGCTCCACTGCTCTTGTCGGGCCATCTTTCAGGAAGCCAGGAGGCTGAACTCCCAGCCAGGGTTGCCTGTCACTGCGGCTGCTGCCCGAGCCAAAGCCAGAGCCCAGGAACTCTGCCCTGCAGAGGCTGCAGAAGCCCCCCTGCCCCACTGCTGTTGAAACCCTACCACCGGAGCACAAACCCACATTCACCTGCTGTTGCCAAAGCCTTCAGCAGACATGGAAGAAAAATTGGCTTTTTCTCCCACCTCCCTTGCAGTCTCCCCCTGCTGTCTGCCCCACGGGTAGAAGCTAAGTGGAAGCCAGCCCGCTGGGGAGTCTGGGAAGTGTAGTTCACAGGCTTCTGGTCCCTCTAGAGAAAGGCGGGAAGGGTGGCAATGGAGTCAAGAGCCGGCAAAGAGCAAGCAGCCCAGCGTGTGAGTCACACACAGATGTTTCACGTAGCGCCGCTGTGTGTACCTCCAGATGTTTTCTGTTCGGGTCTGTGGGGAGCAAAGGGAACATGTGGTGACTTGTTTCAAAACTTCTCGTAGAACGCTATCATGCCATGTTTAACCATCTGATAGTCAAACCCCTCTCCCTCGCGGCCATTTACTCCTTTCCTCCTTGGGCTTTGGCAGGGGATGTGTAAACACTGGCAAAAACTTGCATTTCACACTCACTGTGCAAGATACCAGGGAAATCTTCCTAGTCTCCTGCCTCCTATCCACTTGAGAGCGTTTCATTAAATACCCGATGCCTGTGTACATTGTATGGGACCGCTTATGCGAAGGGACAGCAGAACCCTTATTTTGCCTTCAACGGGTCCCAAAGGTGCTCCTGGTTTTCTCTTCAAAACTGTCATCTTTTATCAGTGATCGCACATGAAGGGCAACAGAATGTGCCACCCCAAAATATGACATAGCACCCCCAAAGATGCTGCTTCAGTGAGTTTTTCTTTACATTTTTTATTATTTTTTTAATGTTTATTTATATTTGACACAGAGAGAGACAGAGCGTGAGCAGAGGAAGGGCAGAGAGAGAGGGAGACACGGAATGTGAAGCAGGCTCCAGGCTCTGAGCTGTCAGCACAGAGCCTGATGCAGGGCTCGAACCCATAAACTGTGAGATCATGACCTGAGCTGAAGTCAGACACTTAGCCAACTGAGCCACCCAGGCACTCCACTGCTTCTGTATATTGATTATTTTGAGCTGTAGGCAAATACGGAGAGAGGCTTTCTCTCAACTCCCCTCATCTGCCTAAAGGCAGATACTCCAAGAGGAACTCAGTTGTCATAAATCCCCTCCTGTGAGTCTCATCAACCTGGGAGAACTGACTCTTGTCACAGGAAAGGAGCCTAGAAGTCAACCCCGCACCCAAACTAACTTTGTCACAAACTGTCACACCACCCATCTATTCTTCCAAGGGCCCATTTGTCTTTCCTAAAAATCATTTCCTCTCTCCTGAAAGGCCTATATTCTCCTTCCCCTTTCTCTATTAAGATGGCTTTTAAACCCAAATCCTAACTCACTTCTTTGAGTTGTTCATTTGTCCCTGAGTATCTCCCACACACATAAGACGTATACATGTAAATGCATACACATATACATTATATTAGTATATACAGGTAAATACAGGAGGTATACATGTTAATGAACATCTGTTTTTCTCTTGCTAATCTGTCTGCTATCACAGAGGTCTCGGCTAAGAACTCAGAAAGGTAGAGGGAAATTATTTCTCCTCCCCTGCACACATGAAGTCTGGATGCACAATAATGCTAATGAGCTAGCAATAACTGTCCCTTATGAAACAAGGTCATTTCCCCTGGACACCTGAGCACAGACTTCTTTAGACTATTCTTGGATTTTCTCTTAGGTTTATTGAGCCCGGTTTTTCCTTCATGGGCACAAATCAAGCTGCTGCCTGCAAGACCAGCCCTGGAAAGGAGAAGGGTAGGGCAAGTGTGATAGGGCAGAAGACACTCTGACAAATGAGGCTTGGTTGGAGCTCAGGGGAACTCTATCCTGACGCTGGAATTGGCTTCTCGGGTAAAATCAGGTCACACTGAACAGTGAAGGCAGTTGTAAAAATGGAAAGTGAAGCAAGGCTTGTTTTGGAAGTGGCCGTCCCTGGGACCTCGAGGCAGCTTAGATCCCTGGCTGAGGCTTCCGAAGGGGCTCCAGCTAAGGCAATGTCAGGGGTACAGCTGCACATGGGGCATTTCGGGGTGCACGGATGGCACATTACAAAGAAGTTTAAAGACGGAAACCAGCTCTACTGCTTTCTCTTTCCAATCCTGACAATGACCTTCTAATATCATGTCCTCTTTGGGAAGCGGGGAGCTTGGGGGACCTCAAAGCTGGGGAGCAGCAGAGCCAGATTCAATGCCCTGTCTGTTCCACCCACACAGGAATGTGAACAAATCCCTGTGACTGGCTCCCCCTAAGGGGCCTGAAGAACAAGCCTCCACTGAGCGTCTGTCGTGTGCCAGGCACCGTGCTGTGTGTTTGACACGCACATTATGTACTTTAGTCTTCCCAAGCTGGTAGGTATTGGTGCGCCCATTTTACAGGGAAGGATCATAAAGTCTAACATTGTAACAATACCCAGACAGAAGATTCGAACCCAGGTCTGGCTTATTCCAAAGCCATACTGTTTCCATGACAACAGCCTCTCTCTTTAGAGAGAGCGCAGCGTGGAAGAGGACTGGAGGTGGATGACTGGTGTGGACAGATGTGTGTGGAAACAGGAGAGGGGAGAGCCCAGGTCTGGAATGACCACGCACTCGTCACAGTTGCCTTACCCCTCATGTCCCCTCTTCCCTGCCAGCGTCTCTCAGTGGCGCACACTACCTGGGCCACTTCCTTTTATTTTTTTCCCAGAACCCAGTATAATTTTGAATTTGGGATCCCAGACGAATGTTTCTGCTGGTCTCCCCCACAGCGGGGCCCCTTCCCTGCCACTTTCGCTGCCTACATCCCAACCTACCAGCTCTAGGAGTAGGGCCTTTCATTCTACACAAGGCCTCCCCTTTCATAAGGTTGTAAATACAGCTGGGCAGAACCCAAGCCTGCTCTTTAATTGCTATCCCTGAAGACCCATGACATCACTGTGCACCCAGGGGATGGTCTCTAAATATCTTCTGACCAACTGAAAAAACACATTAACCTTTAAAAAAAAAAAAAGCCCCAGCATTTTAGGAAAAGCATAGCCACTCAAGTCAGTTTCATGGGGCTCACTTTGGGAGTTGCAAGCAACATTTTGAACAGCTACAAAGCATGAAGAAGTCAGTGGCATTGAGCAAAACGAAAGAAGTAAACTAAAATATGTTGCCATTTTTAAAAAATCTCTTCCTTTTAAATTTGGTGTCACGGGACAGTATTTCCTGCCTAGGCAGCTTGGCATGTCCTCACCCCACATACCCTGCTCCCCTGTGAAGAAGAAAAAAAAGGAGGAAAAGGAAATCTTGTGCTATTGGGAAATTGCTGGCTAAAATTTCCTTCTATCTCAACACTTTGTCCTCCTAACCCAGTTCTGAGAATGATCTCAGTGGTCGAAAGGTTTACACATTTAAAGCCAGACAGAACTCAGAAATAGAGAGACGAGGGAAAGAAAACGAGATGATCTGGTCATAGAACAAGCTATTTTAGACAACATTGTCTATAGAAGAATGTTTTAAACACCATTTTATGAAAAATCATTACGGGGAAGCAACTAACCAGGGATTTCCTCTTGGCAAGGACTTTGGTACTGCTTTTTTGGTATGTCACATCCTCCACATGTCTTTCCAGCAGGTGACTAAAAAAGCAATAATGGTGCTGGGGAAATTCTTCCATTTCACAGCAGCTACAAGACAGACCATCCCAAGAGCCTGAAAAGATGTATCCCCAGCGACAATTTCTCAGGAGGTTTTAAAGACAGATTGCTTTGGGAAAAAAATAAAATAAAGACAGATTGCTTTGTTAACTCTCAGTGAACTCCATAGTATTTTCAAAATGCTGCCTTCCTGCCTTCAACTTTACTTCCTCTTTCAGCTGTGGAACAGCAAACGCTGTTGCAGAAATTACCTCTCCTACTGTTCCTGAGTCTTCAGCTCCAAATAGGAATGGATGGATGGATCCATGTGCTCAATACTCTGTCTCTGGGACCAGAAGCTCATACTCGAAGGGGCTACCTTACTTCTCAGCACTGTCAGATTTCTGTTGACTCAAGAATCCACCCAGAAATCTGGGGAAACATCTCTGGTAGAGTGACACCAACTGTCCCTCCTCCAGTTTATGCACCGGCCACAACATACAGGAAGGAAGTCACAACTTAAAAATATAATTCACACAGAAGCATTCGGCCAACATTTAAATCTTAATCTGAAGCCTCATGATTCCCACACTGACATTGGAGAAAGATCCAATGTCATTAATCGTCACACGGACACCTTAGACCATCTCCTCTGAGCTGGGATCATCCTGGGAGAGCTGCCTCAGCATAGCCGGTGGAGTGCCCTCTGATGAGAACTCTGCCCATGGCTGGATTGGAGTCCCACATCCATACTCCCCTATGTTGTGGCTATGTCCTTTGCCTAGTGGTAAATTCCCCAGGCTTTATGACACGTCCTTGGATCTCCTCAAGTTCCACTTGAGAAGGGTTTTGGAACTTGCCTCCTGACTCTAATGATAGGTGCAAAAAGCTTGTCATTGCCAAAGAAGCATTCATCAAAGTCTCTGTTCTTCCACAAAATGATCCAACTAAGGCTTCGTCCACTGGAGCCTGCCCACCAGACAGAGGTCCAAAGGCGCGGTCTGGTCACACTCAGAGCCCAGAGCAGCAAGGAGGAAATTTCAGTGTCTCCACCCAGAGATCAATGGGGTTTTAATCCCTTGAAGTCAATGGACTTCTCCAGATTGCCTTTCAGTAAAAGATCTGTTCTGACTTCTGATATGCATATCTATTTTCATTTTTTAGATCACTTCCCGGTAATAGCCAGGACTCACAGATGACCGACTCCTTTTATAACACCCCAGTTGGCCTCAATTCCTCCCCAATGCCTGCTCCCTGATGGTAAGGTTCTGCTACCCAGAGGTCAGTGTGAGGCCAATAGGAGAGCCATCTGGCACCCAGGACATGGGAAGTCATCATTTTAATCCACTGACCATCTGGGTCTGTTAAGAGGCCTGTGTCTGTGGCCTGGTGCTCCGTTAGAAAAATTGTTTTTCTGAATGTAGACTCCAAATCATCACTCCGTACAAATGAAGTAAGATACCTAGCCCCAGATATGCCTTCAAGGTACTGCTCCTTGACTCTTGGTACACGCAGACCCTACTCAACCCTTCTCCCTGCCTGGGTGATGTGAATTGTGTATTTATCAGCCGACCGAAGTTCTTTCCATCCTGGTTTCACAGTCCTCCCCTGATCAGTGTTAGGAGTTGCATAAACAACCTTATCTTTTGGCAGCAGTTTTGAAAAACACGTAAGTCCTTGTCTTTTTCCTCCAGTGCTCCCCCGCCCCGCGCCGGGTACTGTACTGAGCTAGTGCTGACTCTCTAGACTTTTCCCTGGAGCATTGTCCTGGAATATAGTAGGTGGAAAAAAACCACCTGATCATGTTGCTAATCCAGTGGGATGATGGGAGTTCATTTCTCTGTGATGTTAATTGAAGGCCAAGGTCCACACTACTCCATGTGCCTCTTTTAGAACACCAAGGCCAATATCATTGTCACTGCACCGGTTTATCATGGGCTCCCTTGGAAGCAGGTGGGTGTGGCCGGACAAGGATTTGCTGAACAAGGGGCAGGCAAATATTTACACCTGCAGGTCCTGCTCGCGGGCGGGCGGGGCTGAGGGCGCTGCACCGAGAAAGCTCCCTCCATAACCCTTTCCTCCTCTTGCTTTCCACAGTCCCCATTTAAACCTAGTTTAATCGATCCTCTTTTTAAAGTCTTCCAAAGGAGGACTGATAATTGCCCTCGAAAGAGCTCTTTAATGCGTAATTTAAATCCAATTCACTTACATATTCAATCTGTGCCTTATCGGCACTTACTAATCCATTGCGCGGAACTCATTTTTCATTATTATTTCTTGAATACGTGACTGGAAAAAGTTGCACACACATAGCTCATCCTCCAGTCTCTTTCTGAATCTTGTGATCGTGACAGAGCACCCCCTCTAAGTCACATTTACAAGTCCCCCAGCGGCCTGCCTTCTTTTCCGGGTTGTGTGGCCTCAGTTTCCCCAGTTGTCCTTGTGGCTCTCTTTTGAATGCCCTTAAGGACTTATTTCTTCTCTGACTGGGCATGCTGTGCGGCCCAGACATTAAGCCATCACTGAGTTACTTCTGAATGAACAGCAGGCAAACAGGCAGGAGAGACTCTAGAAAAGCTGTGATGAATGCACGCTCTTTTGGAACAAAGGATAAGGCCAGCCCCAAGTCCAGTAGCACAAACAGGGCAGATCTGGCAACTGGCAAGGACAGAAGCACCACACAAAGATCTTCTAGGGTGCACAGTGAGGAGCCCGGGGGCCACACAGGGGCTCCACAGCTGCAGCCCCTTCCCAGTGCAACTGTCATCTTCCAATTCAGAGGATGCATTTGAAGGGCAAAGCGGGGAAAGAGGCACCGAGAGGAATGTGGGCAGGAGGAGGAGGTGGAGGAGTGGGGACCGACCCCACAGGTCAGGGAGGATGAGGAACAGACGTGGGGTAAGAGTGGCTCAGGCTGAGAAATGGGTACAAATTCATTGTACACATTAATATACAGGAGGTTCTAATATCTGTCCGTGGGGTGTGCATTTGAAGGCCACCTCCCCACCCTATGGTGACTTTGTTGGTGAGGCTTTTTCTCTCACTGATATCTGTGATAGGCAGAGGCACTGAAATTGTGGAAGGACCTTGTGCTGGAAAAGTTGGAAAAGCGTGCACGTCTAGAACCTGCTCTTGTAGATTTTTATTTCCTCTAAGAGTTCCAGGGCCACAAAATCACAGGAGGCTGACGTGAAGGGGGAGTCACAGGGGCGAGACAGCTTGAAGGATACGTGAGGAAGTCACAGTGTATGCAAGCGTGATCGTAGGGGTGGCACTGCCTCCTTGAGAGAAGCTTCTTGGTGCCTGCAGTCCAAGACCATGAGAAACAACCCCGAGGATAGGAGGTCTGCCACCTGCAGCCATCGTGACTGTGCCAGCCTCTGGTACTGGAGCCAAACACAGTTCACCAGGCACACCCCATGTTGGATGGTGCCGCCACTGTTCTTCGCTCCACCTGGAAGTTACTCCATACCCTCCACAGTCTTACCCATTCTCAAGGCTCTGCTCAAGGCCACCAGCAGGAGGCCTTTGCCACCACACTGCCACCTTCATTTAAATTCCTAGCGCTCACTGTTTCCACCAATTACAGTCTGCTTTTGCTCAATTATTCCAAGCAGATCACCATTTGGAAGCAATGATCAGCAAGGGTTTCAGAGTTAAATAGAAAGTTTTAGCACCAAATGAAAACTCGAAGAAAATCTGAGACTCCGAGCATCTTGCCAAAGCGTCTCCCATTAGTGCAAGTAGGAACTGGTTTCATAACTTCAAGAAATTGGACTTTCCAATATGTCTGGGGAACTTGTAAGTGGAAATGAAGAATTTGCAGAGACATTTCCTCCAGTGCTTAAAAAGAAATGATTGACCAAGAAGACTATCTCAGGATTGTACTTAAAAAAAAAAAAAAGTTTATTTTATTTTTGAGGGAGAAACAGCATGAGCGGGGGAGGGGAAGACAGAGGGACAGAAGATGTGGAGCTGGCTCTGCGCTTAATAGCAGTAAGCCAGATGCGGGGCTCGAGCTCACAAACCATGAGATCATGAGATCACCACCTCAGCTGAAGTTGGACACTCCACCAACTGAGCCCCCCAGGCGTCCCAAGATTGTACTTTTAATTCTCATGAAGCAGATCACGATCAGAAACAACTGCCCTATGAACGTTCCATTCTCAAGGAGAAAGCAAGAGGTAAATGCCATGCCAGCAGAGATTAACTGTACCAGTATTTTTATTGGTGTTGTTATTGTTTTAGTAGTGCTCTGATTCTAAACTCCATAAGCTTTGAGTGATTTGCCACAATCATATTTTCACTTAGAGCCCAGTTACTTTTCATGCTTGATTTTACAGACGGAAGCATTTGTTGTTGTTGTTTGTTGTTGTTGTTGTTGTTGTTTTAGTAGGGGAGGATACATATATCGCATTATAGTAGAAAACCCAATATTTGACAATTTCTGGCTACTGACCCATGGCACCATTTTCTGGATTTGTGTCTCATTTAACTTTGCTGTTTGTATTAGTTTCCTATTGCTGCTGTAACAAATTACCACAAGATCAGTGGCTTAAAAAAAAAAACACAAATATCTTATCTCATGGTCTGAAGATGAGAAGTCCAAAACAGGTCTTACTGAACTAAAATCAAGATGAGGCAGAGCTCTGTTCCCTTTTGCCTTTTTCAGCTTCTAGAACCTGTTTTCATTTCTTGGTTCATAGCCAACATTGGCCAGTCAATTCTCATATTGCATAACTGACTTCCTTGCCTCCCTCTTTCACATAAAGGCCCCATGTGATTACACTGGGCCAAGCTGGATAATCCAGGCTAACTTCCCATCTCAGAGCTTTGATTTTATCATATCTACACATTCTTTTGTTGTGTAAAGGAACACATGCACAGTTTCCAAGGATTAGGGTGTGGACCTTTTAGGGATGCCATGATTCTGCTACCCTTCTGTGTGTTCGCGCTTCCTTGAATGCCTCTTTGTCTTTTTATTCCCCACAGCAATTGCCCAATTCAGATACACATAGGGTATTTTTAAGTTAACTTTCCTTCCTCACTCTTGATTTGAATAACACCCAGGTGTACTCTCAGGCATGGGTTGAGTTGAGCCAACTACGGCATCTTTCCTACCTTCCTGCTAGGATACAAAGGTGATTAACTATTGCCCCAGTTTTCAATAACTTTGCCTTGCAAAATGTTCAAGATGACTGGTCAGCATCCAGGCTTTTAAAAACATGAATAACACATATATCTAAAGATAAGAGTAAGTGCAATACAGGATCAGGCGCAGTTTTACAGAGCGAGGAGAGAGCTGGAATTAAAGGAGCAGACAACCAAGGAGAAAGAGAGTCCAAGTGGGTCCATTCTCTCCACATTTTGAATAAGGTCTTGGGGAAAACTGAAGTGAGTGGGGGCAAGATAAAGTGTGCAAAGATGTAGTATAGACATTAGAACCCAAGGGGCACCTGGGTGGCTTAGTCGGTTGAGCATCCAAGTCTTGATTTCCACTCAAGTCCTGATCCCAGGATTGTGGGTGCGAGCACATTGGGCTCTGTGCTGAGCAAGGAGCCTGCTTAAGATATTCTCTCTCTCTCTCTCTCTCTCTCTCTCTCTCTCTCTCTCTCTCTCTCTTTCCCTCCCTCCCTTTGCCCCCCACCCCTACTTGGCACACTCTCATGCTCTCTCTCTCTCTCTCAAATTAAAAAAATGAGATCCTTAAAGATATCAAGGTATGTTTATGCTTAAATATATCCCAAGAGCAAAGGAGTACACATTTTATTTAAAGCACTACAAATAAAATGTTAAAATGTAGAGACTCGTGGAGGGAAGGGGAGGGCAGAAGGGACTGATATAAGTAGTTCCTCCGGTCTTTCGCTTTGTCAGTCAGCTGCTGAGACAAATCACGGTTCCATGAACATGTCAAATTTCTCTCCATCTGCCCCAGAGCCCCTCTCCAATATTGTAGTCTTAGGATATAGTCACATTTCCCTGTACTTCCCATCTCCCTGTATCTAAAAGCACGATCTCCTCTGCCTAGTGTCCCCTCTGGTCTGCTTCATCTTTCCAGGTTTAGCTAAAACGCAACCAGACTCATGTCGATAAGTAAAGATTTTTCCCACTCCGGGACCCCTAGGGTACTTTGTTTGCAAAGTGCAGAGCACCGAACACGTGTGGCTTCAAATTCTGCAACACAAATCCACACAAACCTCTAAAAGCAGAATCCACTGTGGCTGCCTGTATTTTCCCAAGATAAGAAGATCACAACATCTTCCATCCAGGCCCTTCCGGAACCTTGCCAATAACCTGTCAAGGCACAAGGTCTAATTCTGTTTCATTTGAGTCTGGGCAGGGTTGTGGCTTGACTGCCACTGATAGAAGGCAGTGGAAACGGTGCTGCATGACTTCCAGGTCACAAAGGCATTCATCAAGCTTTCGTCTTGCCGCGGAAGCACTTAGGCTTTGAGCCCTGAACCTCCATGTTAGCAGTTCAGCCACCCTGAGGCTGCCATGCTGTGTGGAAACCACACCACATGGAGAGGCCCTGGATGGGTGCTCTGTCCACAGTGCTCATCTTCAAATATCTCATCCCAAATCAGGGACCAGATATGTGAGTGGAGGAGTCCTCAGATCACTTTGTCCCCCAATTTCATGTCACTCCAGACATTATGGAACAACCCTAAGTGCTATGGAGCTGGGAGATGGTCCCTCCCATGATGACGGCCCAGACGGATGAGGTCGTGCTGGCCTGGCTCTCACTCAGCCAAGGCTGTCTAGGCCCCCAACATTATGGAACAGCCATTCCCACTATCTCGATTCCAAAACCACACAATCCATAAGCATAATAATAAAGTTGTTTTAAGCCACTAAACTTGGGGGGTGACTTCTTATGCAGCAACAGTAGCTGGGGTACCAGGTATGAACTGTATAGGTATTTTCACTGAACTTACAACAGTAAGTAATCAGGGGTATCCTGATTCAGAGTTATGACCACAGCCATGAAGTCATCAGATAGACGAACGCCCAGGAAAACTAGGGCAGTGTCAGTGGATTCTCCAGTGCTGGATGAGAGAAAAACATTATGAGCATTACTTCTAAGACAGTTTTTTGACTTGAAGCAAGAAAAGATATTTGGGGGGAGTCTATCACTTTTCTAGAAGAGAAAAGTGAGCAGAATTTGGGTGCCTACAGACTGCTGAAAACAGGCACAACTCCCTCCCCAGGACCCCCGGGTACACTGCCTTCCTGCTCTAGGGAAGACCACCACCCAACTTAGGCAGGAGGGGCCCCTGTGGGACGAAAACAGCAAAGGACACATCTCAGACAGGTTAGGGATTTCCAGGCAGTCGCAGTAATAGTCCTTTCTGTTGTTTCTTATATATGTCTTTTTTATGCCACGTTGTGGGTCTCACATACACACACACACACACACACACACACACACACACACACACCACAGCTGACGGTGTACAGGACTTCCTGAAGCTTGGACAGAGTAATTGTTGCTGGGAAGAAAAGGGAAGTGAGTTTTGCCTTCTGTGGCTGACATGTGAGGGGCTGGGCAAACTTCCCAGTCCAAGGAATCTCTGTGACAGGCTCATAAAGGAAAGGAGAATAATCCCCACAGAAGTTGCTGAAGTGAAAGTGAGTTGTCCAAACACGGGACCCATTCATTATATGGGGAACGGCTGAAATGAAAAATAAAACTTGGTAGACTTTGTAACGTCTTGACAGTTAAGTAGATGTCAATTGATATTGTGAAGACATTTAGGAATCCAAGAAATTACTATTAGGACTATTATTTTTCTTTGCTTAAGACAACTGAATAATTTCGCATGGACCAGGATGGGAATATGAAGTTCTTGGATGTTTCAATCAATCAATCGATCAATGATTACTGAGCAGGAAATTCCAAAACTCTTTGTTTGGATAAAGAAATTCCAAGAAAGAACTTTTTAAAGTCTGTAGTAAATGGATGTTTCCTTCCGTATTAGCTGTGATTTATTATGCATTACAGGTCTACTTGAGGCTCCAGACTTATATTTTAAATATCAGGCTTTCTTCTTCTTGTCCTAAAAGGTGTAATCATGAGCTGAGTATTGGTTTAAGGGACTTCAGTCTTCTTAGTGTAATTACCTGCCCAACATCCTCAATTATCTGATCACTAACTAGTCAAATCTCCAGTTTACCTATGGTGACATTCTGGAAAAAGTCAATTACAGATCATCTTGTATTAGTTACAATGGTGCTGGCTGTTATTACACATAAACCCGCAAAACAGTATTATTGATTTATATAAAATACACAATTTTACTTATGAAAGTTATGTCCCACTCATGTAGAGTCCGACTGACGCAAGTCTCCACTCTGCACAGCCCTCTGGTGACCCCAGCTGAGAAAGCAAACGCATGAGTGTCCTCAACACATGGCTCACAGCGCCATGGCACAGACATCCAACCAACATACAGAACACAGGGAGCAAAGCGTCATATTTTTATCGGCCAGGCTTAGATGTGTTTACATGACTTTTGCCCACATCCTGATGGCCAGAGCTCATCACATGGCTCAAATTAGATGCAAATGTTTCTGGGCGATGCTATCCCTGGCTGACCATCCACTTCCCAGCAACACAGAAAGGAGCATAGTTCTTTGGTGAACAACCAACACTTCTCCACCCATCTCATTTACACCGTGGATGCTACCCATCCCCAAGCCTATGGGGTAGTGCCACACATTATTATTTGAAGTCCAGTCACAACAGACCCATGCTTTGCTGCCTTGGTCTGCATTATATTTAGTTTGGAGAAGTGCTATGGAGCTGGCAGACGGTCCCTCCCATGACGACATAGCACAGATGGATGAGGTTGTGCTGGCCTGACTTGCGCTCAGCACAGTGGTGCTATGACCTTTCGTGTTTCCCATGTTCCTTCACCCAAGGGGTTGGAGGAGGACCATATATGGGAGGCCTTGTGAAGGAGAGTGTTCCTTCCATCCTTAATGACAGATAGACACATTAGCATGGCGGGTGCCTGCAGGCCAACTTTAAGAAGCCAGCACTGGGCATCCAGAAGATTTGCTGCGGGGTGCCTGGGTGGCTCAGTCGGTTGAGCGTCCAACTTTGGCTCAGGTCATGATCTCACAGTTTGTGGGTTCGAGCCTTGGATCAGGGTCTGTGCTGACCGCTCAGAGCCTGGAGCCTGCTTCGGATTCTGTGTCTCCCTCTCTCTCTGCCCCTCCCCTGCTAATGCTCTGTCTCTCTCTGTCTCAAAAATAAATAAAACATTAAAAAAAGAAAAACATATTTGCTGTGAGGTTAGGCCTTGGCCAGGATTTCACTTAGTAATAAATTCTAGCTGCCCTTGTTCTTTTGTAAGCAGCTACTAATAACGTAACGCCTGGGGCAAGCAAGCCTGTATAAAACCCTATTCATTTGCATAATAAACCGGCCTGCTGTGCGGGCCCATCACCCTCCTTCTATGTAGATCTAAATTATTTTTAAGTAACGGCAATGTAAACTATCATGGACTGTTATCCCATTGTACTAGGCACTGTACAAAGTCCAGGACTTCTATAATAGTAACAATCATTCTGTAAAGTAGACATTGGTTTTGTTTTAAAAGGAGGTACCTGGGCAAGGTTAAGTAGGTTGTTCAAAGCAAATGATGAGTGGCTGAGCTGAAATTCAACTCCAGAACTATGTAACTCTAAAATGTGTTCGGGGCGCCTGGGTGGCTCAGTCGGTTAAGCGTCTGAGCTTTGGCTCAGGTTATGATCTCATGGTTCGTGAGTTCGAGCCCCGCATCGGGCTCTGTGCTGACAGCTCAGAGCCTGGAGCCCGCTTCAGATTCTGTGTCTCCTTCTCCCTCTCCCCCTCCCCACTTGCGTTCTGTCTCTCTCTCTCTCAAAATAATAAGTGAATATTAAAAAAAAAATTAAATGCGTCCTCCCTCCACCGTGCAGTGTGATGACGACGGCCAGCCCCCCCAGTATCACGCCATGAGGTGCTTACCACCAGCCAAGAGCAAATGCTCTGCACACACCAGGCAAACACCAGCCCACTCCCCGCTCCATGGCAAGACTCACCCACATAAGGCTTCTCAGACTGCTCGGGGGCCTGCCTGGGGCCTTCACCTTGACAGAGTAGCCCCCACGTACGGCAAGTTCGGTGACAATGTATTCATTGCCAAGTGAGCGTTCCTGGCCCATAACCGTGCACAACAAGAGCATAGGACCTGTGGCCACACCCACTCCTTTCCAACCTTGCAAAGGGCGAGCTGCCGAGACACCACAGCTGTTCTGGATCATCGTGTTCAGGTGGACATCATTACAAGGCCCTTCACGTGTCTGCTTCCCAGTCAACAGTCAGGTGTCCCTCCTCTGTCTCCAGCGATGTCACAAAAGCAGCACTGATTTAAACAGTGACCAGTGGGTCACCAAGAGAGCCTTTTTGCCCAGCCACAGGATATTTTAAAAGATAGCGAAGCCAAGAATCTGTATCACTTAACACCTTCTCCAGTGGGACAGGCGTGTGTGTTCCTTTGGAGAAGTCACGCAAAGGTAGAGCATTTTGATGCTGGGCACAAGAAAGAAATGAATGCTGCAAGGTCCCTTGGCACCAGAATTAAAATAATGACTTCACTTATCGCAGTACCTAAGATTGCCAGGCCCTGTGCTGGATGATTTACACACATCGTCTTATTCAATCTCCACAAGGATCCTACAAAGGCTAAAATGTTACTATCTCCATTTTACAGAAGGAAGGTTCAGTGAATATGTCACGAATGGCAGCAGCAGAACTGGAGGTTTGTCCGTCTGTCTCTAAAGCCCAAGTTCTCTTCTCTGAACCAGCCCACCTGGAGGTCCCAGAGCTGTCTGCAAAGAATGCCAGCCAGAAGGAAATCCTGACATGGAGCGGAAAGACATTCCAGGGCCCTGTGGCAGTGCTTTTGTTGTGCAATTACAAGAAAGGGAACACGATGTTCTGAAATCGCACAAGGAATGTAAACAAGACAGATGGAATCTCAGATCTGGTGCTAATCCCTTGCTGGAAGTGGATTCCAGAAAAAAGGTCTTTTGTATAGCATTTGACTAGGTAGATTGGCCCCTCAAACCCTGAAAAAAAAGTGCTGAGCTGAGCACAATGGCAGAGTTTTGCAAAGGTGTATGCACTTAAGATAGTTTATCTCTTCCTAAGCAAGTGGTTTCCTTGCTTCTACTGGATCTCAAAAGAGCTAGTGAAGAATTCCCAGGAAGACGAGAATTTAGCTTTTAGAAGGAAAATCCCAAAGCTGACATTTGTTGACAAAAGTAACTTCACAAGGTTTGATGGAATGATCTTGGTATTTCGCAGTGAACCCCAGTGCCACCCACTTAAGATCTGTAACCACTTATGGGGACAGCGGTGGGATGGAGTTATGTGAAGGACCCCTGCCACATGCCTCTTCACATACAATAAATAAAGAGACCGAGGTCATGAACTCCCTAGAGTTGTTTCAGTTGCTTCAAGTGAAAACACTCACATGTGAAAATGCATGCATATTTTGTCACATTTTATTTATAACTCAAGCTTTAGGAACTTACAGTAGAAATGAGTTCATGCCATGTAACCATTTATTGAGTATTCACAATGTGCCAGGCCCTCCAGGTGGTGTCTTACTGAATGTTGACAATACCCTGAGAGTTTGTGGACAAAAGAATTCTCATGCCCGTGCTATAGAGGATGGAATTGAAATTCAGAGAGGTTAAGTGATTTTCCCAATGTCAAATGACAAAAATAAAACCGTGCCATGACTTTGATGTCCTTTATTCACAGGGAAACGACCTATGCATTGGGGGAGGACAGTGCTTCTCAAGCAGTAAAAAAGCACTCTTCCTGAGGGAGTTGGGGCAAGAGCAGATTTTTTAGAGCATAAGAAACGGCAACTCAGAGAATCAATGGCCAAGAGGGTGGGGACTTCCTTATAAAGCTCAAAGTTCCTATTTTCTCGGCTAAGGTAAGGCAGAGCTGAGTTGGGCGATTGTGACTGGCATATGCTAGGTTTCTGTGACAGTGACACATTTCCCTTAAGTGCTACACACTTAGGTTTCGATTTGTGTGGTGGGCCATGCCACTGGGGAAGCCTCGATTTTGCAGGTCCCGATATAAGAATTACCTTTATCATTGAAAAGGAAGAAAAATGGGGTGCCTGGGTGACTCAGTCAGTTAAGCGTCCAAGCGGCTCAGGTCATGATCTCAGGGTTTGTGAGTTGGAGCCCCTCGTCATGCTCTATGCTGACAGCCAGAGCCTGCTTTGGATTCTGTGTCTCCCTCTCTTTCTGCCCCTCCCCTGCTCACACCCGGTCTCCGTCTCTCTCAAAAATAAATAAACATTAAAAAAAAATTTTTTTTTTAAAGAAAATGGAGGGAAAAACAGGATTGCCTTTATCACCAAGAACACAGAGGTAGTAAGTGGCTGAGTCCAGATTAAGACCCAGGTCTTTGCTTCCAAAGACAGGCTCTCTCTCTATCAGTTCTCTGAATAACAGACTTGAAGTTTTCTAGCATGGTTGTGCAACAGGTCACCCGAGAAACTATAGGACCTTGCTTGGCATCACTTTGAAGTTTCTATTCCACCAAAGCATCTCAGGAATCCTTGAGAGTAGCAAAAAAAAAAAAAAAAGTGTTTGTGTATGTATTCAGAGGTTGCTTATTTTTTACACATAGCCCTTTTTTTTTTTTCAACGTTTATTTATTTTTGGGACAGAGAGAGACAAAGCATGAACGGGGGAGGGGCAGAGAGAGAGGGAGACACAGAATCGGAAATAGGCTCCAGGCTCTGAGCCATCAGCCCAGAGCCCGACGCGGGGCTCGAACTCACGGACCGCGAGATCGTGACCTGGCTGAAGTCAGACGCTTAATCGACTGCGCCACCCAGGCGCCCCTACACATAGCCCTTTCTTACCCGACATTGTTCACCTGCCAAAGTCCCCCCAAGTCTACCATCCGCTATATGAAGTAATACATAATTTCATTGAACCAAAAGTCACTTCTTTTGAGCCCTAAGAATTTGCCCGTCATTTCCCATTTGGAACCTACAGGAGCTATATTAGCTCTGTCTGAAGATCTCCTGTAGCTCAGTCCTCATGGGTTCTGTCGAGACTATAGTCATTAACAACTTACGGTCTCGTTTCACTGAGATCTCTGTTAAGTGTTTTGTCACAAAAAGCCCACAGGTAAACCTGTATCCCTAGCCTTTGGAAACCAAACTTTAAAAAATATATTGACGTCACTTCTTTGTGTGGTCAGCCTGTTAGCCAGACGAGTCCTCTTGTAGGTGGGGGTGTGGTTCTCCTAAAGGGTGTAACATTCCAACTGTTAATCATCCTGGCAAAAAATAAATTCTGGGACAGGAAATAAGGACCTGGTATTGAGATGAAGGGATACAACTTCCTCCTCTCTGAAGCCATGGCTCGGTTTGGGCTGAGTTTGAGGATGGAGGTGCACCAGGGATTTCTGGCAGTAGGGATGAGCTGCCCCTGGCCACAAGCCATGAAGACAGCAGGACAGTGGTCTGGTAAGAAACCCCAGTGCAGATATTAGTTTATACAATATTTGTAAATTAATTCCAGGGAAATCTATATCAGTATGTATATCATTCTCTCTCTCTCTTTCTCTCTCTCTCTCTCTCACTCTTCCCAGCTCAGGGCAGGGGATATATATATATATATATATATATATATATATCCCCGGGGATATATATACATATATGTGTGTGTGTGTATACATATATATTTCATCAACCACATATGTATGTTCCTTCCTTTATCTTTGAAACTTGAGTGAAAACTTGTTAAATGCTATAAGGTTGTCTCAGTGATGCCACGAGGAATTAATGAAAATCCAGGCAACATGCAGTTGGTAGGCAGAGTACAGAACAGAGTGGCATCCCCTCCCTCAAGCTGGTAGCAGGAGCAGTCTCCGGAAAAGGCCAGGTGCACCCAGTAGATATGCCACCCTCGGAAGGGTCAATTGCCATGTGACCAGAAGGTCAAGATGGAAGACCCCGAGAGACCTACCCTTGAATTCAGGTCAGACAAAACCTCGGGAAACAGCCCCCGAGAGACCTACCCTTGAGTTCAAGTCAGACAAAACCTCGGGAAATGGCCATGAATGTCCAGCAAACAACTGTGAAGACAGCCAGTGTCTTGCAATAATACAGCCAGGGGCCATGTCATCAGGATCGTCCCTTGGCTAGGTTGTGTCCTGCCAAGGACAACGAGCCAAGGGGGTGAGTTGGGGTTGAAACCCAAGCTGTCCTTCACTTACCGAGCCATGCACACTTGCATGGAGCTGCATCCACCTGGAGGAAGTCGATGCATGTTTCCAGTGTTCAGGAGTGTTGCAGGCACTAGGGCAGCCCAAATGCCACTGTAGTTTGACTTATACGTTCAGAAGTACAGCTCTGGAGTGTTGTTAACAGAATGGAGTTCAAGTTGGGGTAAAGAGGGCTCAGGCCCACTTGAAGTTACTGTTGAAACAGGTTTGAGTAGAGAATCATCATGGGGGCTTGGGCAGTTGGCCAGAGTAGTTGGCATGTCTCCTGTCACAGAAGTGGGAGGGGACATGTATATAGTGCCTTCAGCCAGTATCTGCAGTGCAGGGTGCCTTGGGCGCGCATTCATATCTACATGTCACCGGATCCAGGACAGCTGACCACAGTGAGCATGGGCAGACAGAGGAAGAAGACCTGTGTTGCACTGTGGCAGCCAAGAGGTCTTCATAACCTTATGGAAGACCCGAGAAATGCCTAGACTTCTGTGGGTGGGAGTCAGAGCAATGCAAATCTGTGACTTCTAGTAGGATCTCTATCCCAACTCCTACCACCGTCAGTAGCACAGGCTAGGAATTATGGCTTACATCTTAGGGGTCTGTTGGAAGGTTTCATTTATATGCTTGTCTCCCATGAAAACTAGAAGTTCCTTGGGTCAAGGATCATGTTACATTCATACCTGTATCCCCCAAGAATCCCTAGTGCCCGATATATAGGAGATGCTCCATCTATGTTTATTGAAAGGACAAAGGACAGAAAGCTACAGGGTGTGGTCACCGCAGAACTGCGCATGTCGTGTTCCCACCGACTGATTCCTGGCTGCACGCCCGTTTGTGCCGCCCAGTCTGATGCTACCGCAGGGCTCAGGTGCTCAGAAAAGGCTAAGATGTGGGAGATCGGCTGTACCACTCTTGACAACCACACTTGAGCACACTCTTGACTTGCCAGCTGCCTGAGCTAGCCAGTTCTCTGGTTAGTGAGCTGGGTATGCACAGTCTGCTGAGCTGGGCAAGATGACCAGTGAGAGGAGAGAGGGCACAGAAACCTGAATGTCACAGACTTCGCTGTTTCTTCTCTCTTTAAAGATAAGAATGGACTGGGTGCTCTCCTCTCCCGACTCCATGACCAACGTGCCAAAAGAGAAGACATCGTTGGGGGATGTAGTTGGTAGGCTTGGCCACAAACTCCTAGGTTCAGCTACAAGTTCCAGGAGACCCAGGCATGAGGTTCATGTTTCCATTAAATGTCTTCTCCCCGTTCAGTCAGGAACTGTGAACAAACTTCTCTTTCCGACCTTTGTTCTTGGTGCCTGGATAAGTGGAGAGTTAACATTTAAGTGAGCTGATATAAATGGCTATTAATTTACTTTAGCTGAATTCAACAGGGGTTTATAAGCAGGAGCTATGCACACAACTCAACGCATCAGGGGACTTTTTTAAAAGTCTAGGATAGGGGCGCCTGGGTGGCGCAGTCGGTTAAGCGTCCGACTTCAGCCAGGTCACGATCTCGCGGTCCGTGAGTTCGAGACCCGAGTCAGGCTCTAGGCTGATGGCTCAGAGCCTGGAGCCTGTTTCCGATTCTGTGACTTCCTCTCTCTCTGCCCCTCCCCCGTTCATGCTCTGTCTCTCTGTCCCAAAAATAAATAAACATTGAAAAAAAAAATTAAAAAAAAAAAAAGTCTAGGATATCAGAGCCTTCCACTAACTATCCCATTACAAAAGTAGAGCAGAGCAACTTTGGGGAAAATATAGAAAAAAGCTAGGCAGGATGTGATCAAGAGTCCCCATGAGTGGCCCAGTCATCGGGAGGTCTGAGAAAGATCACTGTGGGCAGGAAAAGCTCCCTGTGGGTGTGAGCCAGATGGGCAAAGCTGGGTGAGTTCAGGGAGAAGAAGGGAAGGGGGGGAAGGCATTTCAAGCAGGTAGAATGGCATGAGCAAAGGCTTGGAGGTGGAATAACTGATACCTCAAAAATATTTCTCTTGGGAATAGGGACCAAAGGGAAGTAAGACTGAATGAGTTGGTTGCAAACAGATTAATGCTCCACAAAAGAGTGTGTACTTGACCATATACTCAGGCCAGCATTTGCTAAAATGTTCTCACTGGAATCCTAGCCTTGCAATCTTGACCATGAGATAAGAGTTCCAGTCAAGTCAAAATCATAGTCCCAGCAATCTTCCCATTAGGCAGTTCACACTGTGCATTAATATAGTAAGACTGAGTGCAGTCCTGCAGTAAAGAAAGAAATCTGTTCCACTTGGTTGAAAACCCTGTTAAACATGAAAAGATGTTCAACATCGTTAGTAAATAGGGAAGTGAAAATTTAAAACATACACCCTATTAGAATGACTTTTTAAAAAAAACTGGCATGGGGCGCCTGGGTGGCGCAGTCGGTTGAGCGTCCGACTTCAGCCAGGTCACGATCTCGCGGTCCGTGAGTTTGAGCCCCGCGTCAGGCTCTGGGCTGATGGCTCAGAGCCTGGAGCCTGTTTCCGATTCTGTGTCTCCCTCTCTCTCTGCCCCTCCCCCGTTCATGCTCTGTCTCTCTCTGTCGCAAAAATAAATAAACGTTGAAAAAAAAAATTTTAAAAAAACTGGCAATACTAAGTACTAGTGAGAATGCAGAGCAGATGAGACTTTTGTAATCCTGCTGGTCAGGGTGCAAAATGGTACCACAGCTTTGGGAAACAGTGGGGCAATTTTTTTTTTTTTCAACGTTTATCCATTTTTGGGACAGAGAGAGACAGAGCATGAACGGGCGAGGGGCGGAGAGAGAGGGAGACACAGAATCGGAAACAGGCTCCAGGCTCTGAGCCATCAGCCCAGAGCCCGATGCGGGGCTCGAACTCACGGACCGCGAGATCGTGACCTGGCTGAAGTCGGACGCTTAACCGACTGCGCCACCCAGGCGCCCCCCAGTTGGGCAATTTTTAAAACTAAAGTCAAATACATACTGTCTTAGCTTGGGCTACCATAAGAAACTTCCATAGGCCGGGTGACTTAAACAACAGAAATGTATTTTCTCACAGTTCTGGGGGCACGGTCGGTTTGTGGTGAAAGCTTTCTTCCTAGCTTGTGGATGGCCACCCTCTCTTTGTCCTCACGTTCAGGCCATATGTACGCTTACCATACAGCCAGAAATCTCGCTCCGAGGTATTGATCCAAGTGGGAAAAAAAAAACCCTTACATTCACAGCAAACTAGGACACAAATGCTCAAAGCATTTCATTCATCATCACCCACAACAGGAAACAGGGCAAATGTCCTCGGAAGGGGACCAGAATATGCCACCCCAAAATATGCCGCTTTGGGGTAAAGATGATTTGGAGCTACAGCCAATTGAGAATCAAAGGATGAAGAAACAGGCCTTCTCAGAGCCTTCCCTATCTGATTGAGAACGGAAACTTCTGAGAAGTGAGGGCTGCCGTAAATGCCCTCTCCTGGGGGAGTTTTATGGCCACCAAGCAGACGGAAAGTGGGCACCAAGATGGACCTACACAAACAGCCTTTACTAAATAAACCTTATCTTCCATTAGTTTCCCCATATATTTACCTTCCCACAATTTACCACCCCTAGAAGCTCAAACCCTTTCCATTTGTCTTGTTATAGCTCTGCAAATGTATTGCCCTTTTGCTAAAATGGTGGGTAAGCTTTAAGGTCTGCCTGCCTCTTTAGGGTTTTAATTTCATTTTTTTTCTAACGTTTATTTATTTTTGAGTGAGTGAGAGAGAAAGAGAGAGAGAGAGAGAGAGAGAGAGAAACAGACTGCGAGTGGGGGAGGGGCAAAGAGAGAGAGACTACAGAATCTGAAGAAGGCTCCAGACTCTGAGCTGTCAGCCTGATGCGGGGCTCGAACCCACGAACCAGGAGATCATGACCTGCGCAGAAGTAGACATTTGACCAACTGAGCCACCCAGGCTCCTGTGGGGTTTTGATTTCTGTGAAGCCCTTCTTATGCACATATGAAATAAACCTTTTTTTCTCCTGTTAATTTGTCTTTTGTCAGTTCAGTTTGCAGGGCTCCAGCCACTGAACCTCAGAGGGTAGAGGAAAAAGTGTGTTTCCTCCCCTCCACAGTTAATGAATGAATGGGTGAACAAACGGATACATTCATACAAGGGAATACTGCTCCACAGCAAAAAAGAATAAACTACTGACACATGCAGCCATATGGTTGAATGTCAAGTACATTGTATGAAGGGAAAGAAGCCAGACTCAAAAGGCTACATATTGTATAATACCATTCATGTGACATCCTGGAATGGGCAAAACTTGTAAGAGTAGAAAGCTGCCAAGTGGCCACCAAAGTCTGGGAGTAGGGGAAAGGTTTACTAGAAACCGACAAGAGGGAAGTTTTTGGACTGAAGGAAATATTTTACATCACAGTAGGGGCAATGACTGTACAACTGTGCGTTCGTCAAAACTCATAGAGTTGAATGCGCCTAAAAGGTTAATTTTACTGCATATAAGTTATGTCACAATCATTTCTTTTAAATGAGGATAAAAGAAAAAATGACACAGAACAAATGCTGAACAAGGGGGGAAATGCCTATTCACATCCCTTGGAACTATGTTTACATGGAACACAATTTGTAATTGGGGTTTGAACTCATAGATGAAGCATTCCGACAGTCACACCAGGATCCCTCATTCATCCCACAAATATTTAGTGAGTTTCTACCCTATGCATTATTCTAGATTCTGGCGCATTTAAGGGCACAAGCAAATTAAAAATAAGAGGCTTAATTCTCCCTGTTGAAAAATAAGGGGAGACGCACTTTCCCCTTCTCCCTGTTCTTTCAGTTTCTTTCTCTGTTCCTTGCACTGCTGTGGGAGAAAATGCAGAGAAGGACATTAGGGAATATAGGGAGTAGGACTTTGTCATTGGTAGTGCGGTGGTCAAAGAAAACCTCAGTGAGAAATTGAAGTATAAGCAAAAACTTATAGCAGATGAGGAAGAAAGCCATAAGGCTATCTAGGGGAAGAATGGCCTGGTCAAAGGGAACAAGTAGATGCAAAGGCCCTAAGGAAGGTTGTGTACTTGATCTCTAAATGCTCAAATTTCACTGCCTCCCTTCTTTTGAGAGTTGCTTTCTGCCCATCTGACCCACTTGCCATGCTCACAAAACCAAGAGCCACCCTTTCTCCACCCGCTCCAAATAGGCGGAAGGAACCCGGCCCTTGCTTATGTTTATCTGCACTTGACTCTTTTATGGTGATTTGATCTCTTCAGTATCTTCTCTAAAGAGAGCCAATAATCCCACCTGTTTGAAGTCATCCCCATCCCTTCATCCCATATCAAGCAACACAAGATGCTATTTCCCCAATTCTGAGATGCTACTGATTGTAAGATGCTCTATCACTTGAATAGAAGCCTTTCAGTGGGAGAAAGAAAGGAAAGAAGGAAGTAAATAAAGAAGGTAGAAAGAAAGAGAGGAGGGAAAAAGACAGGGAGAGCTTGGGGAGCTAAATTAACTGTATATACTCTTAAATTACTTTAGCGTTCACACATCTGTGCAATTATATGCTGCTATTGTTTTCCTATATACCAGCAATGAACAGGGGAATTTGAAAGTAAAAACATAACACTGGGGCTCCTGGGTGGCACAGTTGATTGAGCATCTGGCTCTTGATTTCGACTCAGGTCATGATCTCAGGGTCATGGGATCAAGTTCTGTACCAGGTTCCACACTGAGTGTGGAGCCTGCTGGAAATCCTCTCTCTCTCAAATAAAAAAAAAAACAAAACCAAAACATAACACTATTTATATTAGCACCCTCCAAAATGAAATAAAAATCTAACAAAATATGTATAAGATCTATATAAGGAAAACTATAAAACTCTGATAAGAGTATTAGAGAAGAATTCAATAAATAATAAATGGGGAGATGTCTTATGTTCACGGATGGAAAGACTCAGTATTTTCAAGATGTCATTCTTCCTAACTTGATCTATAAGTTCAATGCAATCCCACTAAAATCCCAGCATGTTATTTTGTGGATACCAATAACCTGATTCTAAAGTTTACGTGGAGAGACGACACAGACTATCCAGAATAGTCAACACAGTATTGAAGGAGAAAAACAAAGCTGGAAGATTGACACTATCTAATTTCAAGTCTTCCCACAAAGCTGCGGTAATGAAGAGGGTGTGGTATTGGCAAAAGAATAAACAGACCAATGAAACAGAACAGAGAACCCAGAAACAGACTCCCATCAGTATTGTCAACTGATCTTTGACAAAGGAGCAAAGTGATACAATGGAGAAAAGACATGGTCTTCTCAACCAATGGTGCTGGAACAATGGATGTCCATGTACAAAAAAACGATTCTAGACACAGACTCTACACCATTCACAGTTACCAAAGCTTAACTCTGGCTTCTTTCATAATCAGAGATTAAATATTCTTCCAAATCATTTTGTACCCCCAGTTATTTCATAGCCTGGTGGGGACCGGCTGCTTTTCAGCCATGCTTAAGAGTTTGGCCTCATTAGCACGCTTAAGATTGACAATATAATTTGAAGGCATCATGGAGAATCCTAGGGGTTTACTGGCGTTTCCTCTTTGGTTAAACTTATAGTTTCATTTTGCCTTTTTTTTAAGGATAAACATTAAACAGCTTCTAGTGAAAGTCACTAGAAATTTTCTACAGATTTTGAATTCTGAATAACAGGCTTTTTTTTTTTTAATGATGCATGAAATGGTCACAACAATTCCCCCCAGCTTTGAAAACTTTTTAACTCGCTCTGCGTGATGGGGCAATTTCTTTTTTTTTTTATTTTTGTATTTATTTTGACATGTAAGAAAAATAGAGTGAGTCTTAAATTAGAGGAAATACGGCAGTTTTCAAAACTCACAAGGCCTTGAGAATTCGATTGAGCCCACAGAGCTGACACCGTATCCACCAGCTACAAAGTTGTGCCTTCCTCCACACTTTCTGTAATCCCAACTCCCGCTCCAGCTCCAACCTTGGAGATAACAGAATTCAAAGCACAGTTTGGAGGGAAAACCAATCTGAAAAGGAAGAAGAAGACAATAGTTAACGTTTATTTTAAACTTCCTGCCTGAAATACCATGAGACTAATTTCTTTCAGATCGGACTTTGTTTCCTGAGGGCTCACAGGCAAATGTGTATTTTCGCGGCTGTGCTAAAATACGAAGGCTCCCTTTTGTACGGCCTTGAACCTCCCTTGAATTAGCTGTTGTTGAAACACCAACTCACATCTGATACAGGAATTAGGACTTAATCCTATAAAAAGTATTTTTTTGCAGTTTTGTGTGCAACATGTATGGTTGTTTTTGTCTGGGGTGTCTTTTGTTTCTTTTTGAATAAAATTATAAAGCAAAAACCTTTTCCTCATGGTTACTAGCTCTCATACAGCAAGGCCCCTCCCTTCATGTTTTAGCAGGAAGAGCTTTGCCTTGCTGCCTCTGGAAAAAATCTGGAAATATGTGATATGAACGTACATGGGAGGGCAAAGCCAAACCAGGCCAAGATGCAGTGTCTGGAAGAAGGAGTCACCTTGCAGGGGCTCAGTGCCTCTCTCACTGAGAGCCAGCCCCAGGGTGAGAATACAGCCTCTTGCTGGTGCCCACAGCCCCATAGACCGACATAAGAAAAGCAAACAGGACCACACGCCTCTGCCATAGCGGCCCTTGGTTGCTGGACAGGAAAGAGTAACATCTCTACTGGAGCAGCTAGAAACCCTTTCCTCTCATTTCTGGCCAGGAAATCTTCCACATTCAATGCAAGATATCCCTTACTTTTTCGGGTTGAATTATTTTCTGAGAAAGGGCCTCATTTTGCATCACCCACTGTCTCTGCATGCTGCATTTGGAGGTCCTGGACTTTCCTGGCCACTATCAAGGCACAGGCTGAGCAGTCCTGCTGGAACCGAATAATGGGGGCACCATTACTGAAAATACAAAAGTTCATGTAGAAAAACAGACATTTGGGGGCACCTGGGTGGTTCAGTCCGGTAAGCCTCCAACTTCAGCTCAGGTCATGATCTCGTGGTCCCGTCAGTGAGTTCAAGCCCCACGTCGGGCTCTGTGCCGACAGCTCAGAGCCTGGAGCTGCTTCGGATTCTGTGCCTCCCTCTGCCTCTGCTCCACCCCTGCCGGCACTCCGTCTCTCTCTGTCTCTCAAAAATGAATAAACGTTAAAATTTTTTTAAAGAGAAAAAAGAAAAACAGACATTTGATCTAAATACAACGTCAGCACTGCTTCACCGTGATACAGAAATACATTTTTGGTATCCACTTATGTTAAATAGCCAACTTCAAGTATGATCTTTTTAAAAAATTTTTTCTAATGTTTATTTACTTTTCAGGGAGGGAAAGAGAGAGTACAAGCAGAGAAGGCGCGGGGTGGGGGGGATACAGAATCTGAAGCAGGATCCAGGCTCCCAAGCTGTCAGCACAGAGCTTGACGCGGGGCTCAAACTCACAAACCGCGAGATCATCACCTGAGCTGATGATGTTGGACGCTTAACCGACTGAGCCACCCAGGCGCCCCTACAATCTTCTTAAAATAACCACTAACTTCTGAAATAGATGCTGACAGTCCTTTAGTAGATTTTCTCCACAGGTTTTCTTGTGGCCAGTCCCTGGCTGGATGGTGAATGTCACAAAAATTTAGTGTAAATTACATGTTCATTATAACTTCCCCAAGAATCAAAAAGATAGTAATAATTTTTTTCACTAAGCACGTACTTTTTTAAAAAGTATATTGTTCCCCACATTGTTTATTTATCAAACAAACAAACAAAAAAAGGAATTACTAAATATCAGAATGAATAGTTGTGGATTCAGACCATACAGCAAACGACAAAACCACTGTGGGAAAAGCATTCGGGGCATTTTGTATTTGTGCTACGGAAGCCACGCTCAGCTTTTGTTTTCTGCACGTATTTCACGTACAACCACCCTGTAGTTTCCCATGTTTGCCACTGACCTTGCTGAGTGGCAATGTGATGATGCCATCCATCTCACAGGCCACAGCACAGACCGCAGGGCACAGCTGACGGGCACACTGAGTGGTCCACCTGAGCACGAGCAACAGACACCCCTTCAGGAGATCTGGAGACTTAAAGGAGTCACCGATCCTGAGACACAGGTGTCTGAAAGCCTGGTGTATGTTAAGCTGCCCACGTGCTGACCTTCAGAAGGAGATAATAGTTATGCTGTGTCTGGAAAAGGTCAGGGATACGTATTAAAGTGAGAAAGGTTTTCACTGCACATGCATCACATGCAATAAAAGCAGAGGTCTACCAAACTTAACCCGGGTTCATTTAGTGTGACCATAAAGATGAATATATGATCAAGTTTTCAAAATGATCCATGTTCATTACATTTGAAAAGAAGATATAATCTCTATTATTGGGGCATAGTATTAAACGTATGTGCACAAGTTCTACCTTATTATTTATTAAGTTGTTTAAAACATGTATATCTTTATTTCCTTTGTGTTACACCTGTCATGCTGAGTTTGTGGTGCTGAAGTCTCTATTTCTATCTTTTTCTATTCTCATCTGATGTAATTTCTGCTCTATGTTAGTGGTGGCTGTATTATTTGGTGCATAGATGTTCATCATTTCTCTTCATTGCAAATTGTGGTTTTCAGTCAGCCTTAAGTGTATTTTTTGTCTCATTTAAAGGTTTTTGGCCTGAATTTACTTTAACTGATATGAGTCACTACCCTGTCTTTCTACTGTTTTTATTTTTATGGTGTGTTTTTGGCCATTTCTTTATCTTGGGTCTTTTGAATCACTGTGTTTGAGGTGCCTCTATTAAATATAATACGGGATCTGCTTTTGCCTTGTGAGCTAATTTGAGAATTGGTTCATTTGTCCCTATAGCAAGAAAAGAGAAGACACCAGAAAAGTCCATTCCATTAACTGGTTTGTCTTACGTGTTTAGTCTCAAGGTGATCACATTCTGTTTTAATCATGCCTGTGTTATATTTACTGTCTTCCCTTCTTCATTGGGCATATTTTCTTTGCAATTTCTTTGCTCATTGCTTTTGGCATTTCAGAATGTTTGTATGTCTGTTCCAGGGGCTGTCTTTGTATTTGTTCCACTGACAGTGCCCTTAATCTCCCTTTTTTTCTTACTAAGGCTTTGCCATCTGGTATGTCCATTTGTATCCTTCTTCACTTATCTATACAACTGTCAATTTTACTGTCCTACCTTGCTGTTTCTCTCTCTCCCTCCCTCCCTCTCTCTCTTTCTCTCTCTCTCTCTCTCTTTTTTTTTTTTTTTGGTTGTGTTAGTTTTACTTTTCCAGAGCATAAAATATAGAGATACTACTCTTCAATCCATATTCTCACCCTCGTTTTAGTCTTAGCTATGCAATTAAATATATTACAACATAAATAACATAATAATTAATTAATACTAATAAAATAAAATAACATAATAAGATTACATCATAAAATACATTTTCACTACTAGTGCTTTTGCTAAAGTTTACCAATTATCTCTTGGTTAGATAAAATTCATCCTCTAAAAGAGTCCTCTATGGCACACGTATACAGTATTCCCTGAGTTACTGCATATTGAAACCATTTCCTTTAACCTTAATATTTGAAGGTAAGCTTGGCTGGATAGAAAATCTTTGGCTCACAGTCTTTGTTCTTGAGCCTGTTAAAAGGCTGCCCTTTATTGCCTAGCTTTATAAGTTGCTCATGAGAAGTCTGATGTCAGTTTAATATTCTTACCCTTATAAGTAATTTGACCTGTTAGCTGGGAGGCCCTGTAGTGGACTAAATAGTGACTCAAAACAGGTATGTCCTCAGCCAAATGCCTGGACCCTGTGAATGTTACCTTATTTGAAAAAAGGGACTTTTCAAATGTAATCAAGAATTTTGACATTAGGTCATCTTGGATTACCCAGGTGGCCTCTAAATTTAATGACAAGTGTCCTTTTTTTTTTTTAATGTTTATTTATTCTTGAGAGAGAGAGCACGAGCAGGGGAGGTGCAGAGGGAGGGGGACAGAGGATCAGAAGCGGGCTCCGCGCTGACAGCAGAGACCTTGATGCGAGACTCAAACTCACAAACTGTGAGATCATGGACCTCAGCCGAAGTCGGACACTTAACCGATTGAGCCACCCAGGTGCCCCAATGACAAGTGTTCTTAAAAGAGAAAAGGATGGGATGTAAATTTGAGAGAGGAAGTGAAAGAAATGCACAGGGATAAAGAGGAGAAGGCCACATGAAGACAGACATTGAGATTGGAGTGACGTGGCCATAAGCCAAGAAACACCTGGAGTCACCAGAGGCTGAGAAAAGCCTAGAGGATTCTCTCATAGACCCTTCAAAGGGAACATACTGATACCTTGATTTTGGACTTCCAGACTCCAGAACTGTAGAAAAATAAATTTATGTTTCTTTAAGCCACCAGTTTGAGGTAAGCTATCATCAATACAGGTGCTGAGGATTGTGGATATGTGCGTGTGTCTATAAAATCTCATGGTTCAGGGGCAGCTGGGTGGCTGAGTTGGTTAAGCGTCTGACTTCAGCTCAGATCACGATCTCATAGTTCGTGACTTTGAGCCCCACATCGAGCCCCTGTCAGCTGTGCTGACAGCTCAGAGCCTGAAGCCTGCTTCAGATTCTGTGTCTCCCTCTCTCTCTGCCACTCCCCCACTCATGCTTTGTCTCTCTCTGCCTTTCAAAAATAAATAAAGGCAATAAAAAAAATTTTTTTTTAATCTCATGATTTACCCAAAAATGCCTCAAGTTCTTTCTGGAAAATTTTCCTAGATATGTAGTGAGCCTTTTAAAATATTGATTTACATTTTTTCTTATTTCTGCAGTTTTCTTGGATTATAGGTATGTTTCATTGCTTTGTTTTCCTTCTTCAGGAACTGCTATTCTATATGTTGCACTTTATTTGCCTATCTTCCATTTCGGTCACATTGTCTTCCACCTCGGCTACACCTTTCTTTATTTTATTTTCATCTTCCTGATCATTTAACTGCCCTTGTTCATTGTTGAAATCATGCAACATCCAAATCTAGTGTCTTTTTCTTTTTTTAATTTTTTTAATGTTTTTTTTCTTTTTGAGAGAGAGAGAGAAACAGAGTGCAACGGGGAGGGGCAGAGAGACAGGGAGACACAGAGTCCCAAGCAGGCTCAGGGCTCTGAGCTGTCAGCACAGAGCCCGACGTGGGGTTCAAACCCATGAACTATGAGATCATGACCTGAGCCAAAGTTGGATGCTTAACTGACTGAGCCATGCAGGCACCCCTCTGGGTTCTTCTAATAGCATCTCTTTATAGAGTTAGGTTGATTTTTTTTTTCTTTTGCTGAGCCATTTTTAACAGAGTTCCTAATTCAAGAACACTGTCAGCTGTCCGTGCCGCAAGGTAAAATGTCTCTGGGGGACAGTGATGGGGAGCAGAGCCCTCAGGTCTTATTTATGTGTCATTTCTGCAAGATCCTAAGTTTTCTTCTTAGTTCCTTCTTTTCCGTTCATTGCCAGGTCTCTAAGGTGCACCACCCTTTTTTGGTTTACCTGATTCTCCCACAAAGTAATGCTTTCCTGTAGCGGCTATTTCTGGTTCTGTTCACTTTCAAGCACCTTCTCCCTCACTGTGCGGTAGACATTTCACTTAGTTTTAAAACTTGCTCTTTCTGTGAGTGTTTTTGTCCACACTACGGCTAAGTGCTCCCTGTCTCTTTACTCTTTTTCCTGGAGATTTTAAGTCTCTCTCCCACGCTCTTACCCAGCTTATAGTGACAAGTGATAGGAGCTCTCTTGGGATAGCGCCTTCATTTCTCTCCTTGTTGGTAATTTGAAGTTTGGGGTATTCTATCTCTTCTCATGCTGACGTCATGGGCTATGGGTGGTACTCTTATGCTCCTGTTGAATTTAAGGTCTGTATGAAGAGACTCGATTTCAGGCGCTTGCACTTATCCTCCAAATATGGAAACTTGCTTAGATTACTGTTTCTTAACCCTTTTGAACCCATTTTCTCTTTTCATCATCCCAAAAATCTCATACATTATTGAAATGCTTATAAAATTCAAAACAGATGAAATCCCATAACTAGAAACAAGTCGAAGCAGTGAGACAAAGCACTGTTTTCTTTCTAGACACACACTTTCCCCTCCCCAGAGTCGGGTGTGTGAACATTTCCTTATCCTCTCCTTCAAATCACTGAACTGAGCAATTTCCAGAGCCATTGTTTTAGTCCATTCAGGCTGCTAAACCAAGAATACCATAGACTGGGTGGCTTATAAACAACAGAAATTTATTTCTCACAGTTCCGGAGGTGGGAAGTCTGAGATAAAGGCATGGAATGGCTGTTTTTTGCTGTGTCCTCACATAATGGAGGGGAGGAGGGAGCTTTCCGGAGCCTCTCTTCTAAGGGCATGAATCTCATTCATGAGGGCTCTACCCCGTGACCCAATCACTTCCCAAGGCCCCATTTCCCAATACCGAGGAAAGAGTCTTCAACATACAAATTCTGGACAGACACAAACATTCCATCTGTAGCAGCCATATTACTGGGTCAAGATATTTGGCCATGTTGTTTTCATGCAGGAACATTTGGATACTTCTAGACTTATGTCTTTTTTAATACCTTTGATTTCTCTTTTTCTTCACTTTTTATTGTTTCGTCCATTTTAAGTGGTGTGATACGACTCATACCCAATATCTGTCAATATCGATATAATGAATAATACGAGAGAATGAACAATGAATGAGATGGTGGTCCCTTCTTCCTCCCTTCTTCCACTGTTTTTTAGTTACACTCTTCCTGCTTGGCCAGAACACATGTTTACATTCTATTATTTGATCACATTCCCAACTTTGCTTTGGTGTTAGCTATACAAGTATATACATTAAATTTTCACCATCAGTGCTTTTGCTGAAGTTTTCCCCACCTATCCCTTGCTGGAAGCAGCTCATCCTTCAAAAGAATTCTCTAGAAGGCACATGTATGTGGTATTGATTCCCTGTAGGGTCTTTAATGTGAGTGAAGGAACACTCATGAGAGAAGCCTTGTTTCTGGAGGAGAATCAGACACACAGAGAAGCAGCGGTGTTCCTTACAGATCTGATGGTGAGGAAAAAGGAGACAGGAGGGGAAATCTCGACAGTCTTGAAGAAATGAAGAAGAAATACACTTTTACATCATAATGGTCACACTACAATGGAAAAAACTTTTTTTAAAATGTTAATTCGGTTTTTGAAAGAGAGAGAGAGAGAGAGAGAGAGAGAGCAAGCAGGGGAGGGGCAGAGAGAGGGGGACAGAGGATCCGCAGCAGGTTCTGCGCTGACAGGAGACAGCCCAACGTGGGGCTCGAACTCACAAACCTGAGATCATGACCTGAGCTGGAGTTGGATGCTCAACCAACTGAGCCACCCAGGCGCCCCCCGTCCCCAATTTTTTATTATTCATTTGTAATTTGAATGTCCCAATGTTTACCATCCTGCATCCATGTGACACCATAGGACACATAGACTGTGTCCCGAACTTGAAAGGCCAACCTATGCAACCTAAGGATTTCAGTAGCAGAACGCTTTTCCATTACTACCACCCAGTTTTGAGGTCCCCTCCAGCTCTCGTGTCTTGGGTGCTCTGCTTCATGCACCCACCCACCAAGTATACCTCGTCCATCCCTAGGCTTGGAGTGGCTGCTTCCCTGGGCCGCCTGCCGGCCCCACTACCTAGCCACTTGTAGCCAAGTTCTCATCCCTTGGCTAAGGCCACCCTATGTCCCAATGATGGGGCCCTACTCCAGAATGTCTGAGAGCTCCTCCTGGCCACCTGCCTCTGCCCTTTCCAGGGTCATTCTGGTCATTCTACTGGATCTGCCACTCGGGCTCAGGCCACGACTCATCAAACCACCAACCAGGGAGATGAGGAGGGGGAGGGGCCCTCAGGTGGCAGTTCTCCACACCCTCCGCCCTTCTCTCCTCGGGGTACACATGCTTCTCAAGGGTGGCCAAGTGTCCTTATGGGCTCAAGCAACAGTCTTGACGCTACGAGAACAGCTTATGTTCACCTACCACCTTCAGAGTCTTATGGACTCCAGCTGGTCACATCCCAGGATCTAGTCTCTATCTTCTAGCTCTTCTTCCAGAGCCTTCTCAGCCCCGATGTTAATCCATGTAGGCAAACAGAGGCCCTAGGAGGGAGTACTCCTGCCCTCACACCTGGCGCGTGTTTGGGCTCTGACAAACCATCTGCCATATAAGTTCCCTCATCCCATCCATGAGCCCAAAAAGCACAAAAGCTTAATTGTTTGATAGCCTGTTTTATAAGTATGTTGAAATACACCTAATTTCGAAATTGCTGAGCCAAATGTCATGCATCACATGAATCTTGTGGGAAATGTGATGCAAACTGGTCCATGATAGATGGGTATTACGTCGCCGACCCAGAGAATCACCTCAATAATCAAAAGTTTATTTAATTCCCCTTGGAGGTTTTATAAGGCATTTAAAATTTTTGTTTGAGGGGCGCCTGGGTGGCTCAGTCGGTTAAGCATCCGACTTCAGCTCAGTTCATGATCTCATGGTTTGTGAGTTTGAGCCCCGCGCTGGGCTCTGTGCTGACAGCTACGAGCCTGAAGTCTGCTTCAGATTCTGTGTCTCCCTCTCTCTCTGGCCTCCCCTGTTTGCATTCTGTCTCTCTCGCTCTCTGAAAATATAAATAAACATTAAAAAAATTCTTTTTATTTGATTCTGTGTTGTAAAAACTAAAAGTAACTACCAGTAGGTTCTGACCTCTTCAACTTCTACCAGAAAGGAATGTTTTCTTAGCTCCTTCTAAGCCACTCAATAATAGAATTAGCCTTTCCCGGTAAAGGATGGCCCAGGATCTTAAAAAAAAAAAAAAAAAATCCGGCTCATTTTAGCTACATAGAAACTGGGATCTTCTGTGGTGAATCCTTGAATTAATCTAAGTCTGGGAGAAGATGGGTAATTTGGAATCAGCACTCCAAAATACATTTGTTAACAATTTTACATACAAGTTGTATGGTTGATGAAATTGAATGCCTACAATATGCCCTATATTTTAATAGTATTATCTTATTTAATGCTTACAACATGCTTCCAAGTAAGGTGCTAATACTCCTTTTTATATATAAAGAGGCCATTTCTCATAGATATTAAGAGACTGCTCAAAGTCATCAGCAAGTGAGAACTGAATATAGGTTTATCTGATTTCAAAACCTAATTTCTTCCCACTACACAATGTTGCCTTCCCATATATGCTGGATGTACAGGATGAAGTTTGATTCTCTGGACAGTCTTACCTTGGATTTTCTACTTCCTTTGGTCTTCTTGGCAAAGAGTGGTTTCCTGGAGATGTATGGATGGATGTCCTGAATAGGCTCATTCCCAATTCCTTCTCGTGTGTCTTTTTCTAACACAGAGGTTGGAAATCTAGAACCATGTTTCCTAGTCTTTCTTGCAGCTGGATTTCTAATTGTGAATTAGGGTCGACTAATTATACGCATTTGCGTGAGGCTGGAAGTCAGAATTGAAGCAAAATCCACCTTGCCGTTGATTTCGCTGGAACCATTGGCAAACACGATTGTGGAGACACTGGGGCTTTTGGTCACTGATTTAATGGGTGCTAAGAGATAGTCAGAAGGGGGGTGACAGGCACTTCTTACTTCTCACATTTCAGGGACAGCAGTGTGTTCTCAGTCATTCCTTACAGCGGCAGCCTCCTGATTTCCGAGCTTCACGGCAGTGGCAGCTATGGAACCAAGTCAGCTCCTCCAGCTTTCCAAACAATGCAGTAAACACCTGCTTCTCTCTGTTCATTGCCTTTCTGCCTAAAATAGCTAGAGTGGTTTCTGTTTCCTGCAACTGAACCCTGCTGATACACACTCTTTTCCTTATTTCCCACTAACTGCTGGTCTTTGCAACTGCCAACACTTCAACTGATCCTTTAAGCTCTAAAATGAAAGTCTGAATACCCCCGTTCATGCCCTATCTCTCTTACCCAGCTTTATTTTTCTCCATAGTATTTATTTTTTTTTTTTTTAATTTTTTTTTCCACGTTTTTATTTATTTTTGGGACAGAGAGAGACAGAGCATGAACGGGGGAGGGGCAGAGAGAGAGGGAGACACAGAATCGGAAACAGGCTCCAGGCTCCGAGCCATCAGCCCAGAGCCCGACGCGGGGCTCGAACTCACGGACCGCGAGATCGTGACCTGGCTGAAGTCGGACGCTTAACCGACTGCGCCACCCAGGCGCCCCTCCATAGTATTTATTACTGTCACTCAAAGATGACTTATTGGTTGACTGTCCATCCCTGCTGGAACAAGGACTTAGTTTTGTTCGTATCTGTACAGTTTTCTAACACTTAGAACAGCCCTGGCAACTAGTGAGAACACAATGGAGAGTGTCCAATGAGTGAATCTTTTCTTAACAGAACACTACTACTAAATTAATGTATTAGTAATAGACTCATCAACAATATACCCTCAATAACACCTCCTCATGAAGCTTCCACTTGGGTTTAGAAAATCCTCAAAGAACACAAAATGGTATCTGGTTTTCTGGATCTTGGCATTAAATTTAGGGTGACTAACTCCTCCCAGCTTGCCTGAGACTTTCTCAGTTTCACCACTAAAGCCCCCCCACCCCACCTCACCCCACCCCCGGCCGAGTCCCCTGATCCCAGGACTCCTTCAGTCCTGGGCAAACCAAGATGATTGGTGACCCTAATTAAATTCATGAGATGCTACAGAAAGGCATTTGGAATCACATTACTTTAAATCAACCTTGCACATAAAAGTTTGCAAACATCAATCTATTCAACCAGCCTGTGTCTTCATTCCCAGATTACAGCCGTGTTGCTGTGACCCCTGAAGCCATGGGGTGAAATTTGAGCAAAGGCTTGGAGTTGTAATTTGCACTTTTACTAAGATTCCTGTTTGCCTCTACCCTGGATGTGTTGGAGCTCAGCCTATGAATATGAAATGAAATCTCTTCTGTATTTCATAGTTACATTAAGACTACGATACGTGAACTTCCCAGAGAAAAAGGTACTGCAGGATTTATCGCATTAGATCCGAGTTTGTAACCTCTTTGGGAGTCAGAACAGTGAACTCCACAGAGAATATTTATCAATGTTATTTCTAGGAGTGAATAAAGGCTTAGCCATCCCTAATCCAAAGGAACTCATCTCCTTTAGCTGCTAACATTATCCTGAAACTTCAGACAGCGGGTTCAAGCATATAACTTGTTGATTCGAAATGTCAACACCTTTCAGCTGGTGCCTTGGGGAGAATTTGGAGAACATGAGCATCCTCAGATCTAGGCCCCAAGCTTTTGGCAGATGGAACATCTTGGGTATTCTCCTTCCCTGAGGATTCATGTGGATGGGTGTTGGGGTGTTTCAATTTTGAAACGTTCTTCTCAACCAAAACTGAAACTGAGAGATGCAATCGCTCTGGAATTTTTTGCACCTGCAAAAACAGTTGTGTTATTAAAATCAACTGTTGGTGCTGCGCAGGCCATGGCATGTGATGGTGGTGTTTCTCCAGCCACGCGTGTAAGGGGTTCACCGAGCGGTGCTTGCACAATCCCGGCACAACACATTCCCCGGAGCCAGCATTCTCCATTCCCATGTGTTTACAGAGCAGCTACAGAGCAAATGACCCAACTTCCAAAGAGCAGCTTGCTTAGAGGAACAGAAGTGCACATGCAGCTTTCCGTCTAATGAAATTGGTCAAAGGACTCCAGAAAATGTTTTTCGGACTGTGTGCACTCTGAAATGTCCTGCATCTTGCTCCTTCCACAGCATGACTCAAGTTCTTGGACAGACTTAACATTTCTGCTAAAACCAGCTATTAGGCCTGGCCACTTCCTTCCTTCCAGGCACTATTTTCAGTAGCAGAGACACAGAGCCCCTGCACCTGTTGTTAGCACAGCCACAGAAGGAAACGCTACAAACCCTCATTTGCCCCCACAGCACACAGCCAGGGATGCCCGAGCTGCAGCGGGGGGACGGGGTCAGTGTCCAGAAGGGCGTGCTGGGGCCCAGAGGCCAGGCAGCCTCAGGGTGTTAACATTTCACCCAACACCTTCTTGGCACGCCGTGGGGCTCCTCTCCAGGTCTGGGGCTGGCCACGTTCCCGACCCCAGCCCTGTCCTTTCGACACAGGAATGGTCGATCTCTGAGGAGGAGGAGGAGATTCTGGGGGTGACTGCCAACCTTGTTCCTCATGTTGGGATGCAGGCATGACTGAGACACAGCCCCGAGAAGCCTACAGTCCCGTGGGCTGTGACACTCTTGGGAAGGGGTCCACTGTGGCCCGGGAACAGACGCAGAGCTGGCTCCCGGTGCCCTTGGCTGGTCAGGTTCGCCTCCCGCTGGCTCTGATCATCGTGGCCCTGGGCACACCACTGGATGGAATTTTAGGATGAGGTAACACCACCAGGTAAAAACCAGTTTCTGTTTCCATTCTCTTTCCAAACCGAAACTGGTACTGAGACCGCATGCCAGGGACCCTTCTCGGCTACCTCGTTGCAAACCTCTTCCTCGCCTGCTCTTTGTCTTTCTTCAGTAGAAATTTGGCAGAAGAGTGGGGTTCTTATTTTCACCTTTTATCTGAGTCTGTTGGTCCACAGCTAGAATAACAGGGGCTTTTAAAACCTAATGAATTCAACGTTCAAAGAATAGCCTCAAGCAAATGGAATGTCTAATGTTCCCTCTCTCTGGTTTAGGGCAGGAGGCCATTGGGGCTTAACGTCTTTTTCATTCACATGCAAAATATTTCCAAAAGCACAAGTTTTAAAATTCAGAATGCTGAGACCAAATCTCTAATCTTCCTCATTCTTAAAATTTTTATCTCCTTAGTGGGTACCTGATAGTTTAGTATACTTTAGAAGTGAGGAGCAAAAAAGGGATACTGTTTGGGGGGGGGGGGGTTGATGTCCAATGGATTTGTGTGGATTTCTTTCCATGTGTATTTCTTCTCCTCTATAAATACATTTGAACAGACTAAACACCTCCTTTGGCAGTTACTTCATCAAAACATTGAAAAAATGCTACGGTTGAGCATGGATTTATTTAGATACTTGCAAATGGTGTTCTGGAAGCCTTCTGCAGTTGGAGGATGTGCTGGGTTCTCTCGTCCTTCTGACTGGGAGAAAGATCCTGTCACTGGATTCACAGCTCATAGCTGTACGCTGTTTCTGTTATCAGGGGAGAGCCCTGGATGCTGGCTGCAGAGAATGGAGATTATTGTTCCAGAAGTCGTTCCATCGAACTTGCTACTTAGACACACACACACACACACACACACACAGCCCGTCATAAAAGCCTATCAGCTCACACAGACGCTAGCCAAACGGAGCACATGTCCCTTGTACTTCCTCTAACTGACAACAACAAGGTCTGAGGCTTGAGTCCCTGAGATGCCCCATCTCATTTGCTTTTCTTCCTCATGTCAACCCCCACCATTGTTTTCCTACACAACTGGCTAGTAACACTTAGAAACAATACAGCCTTCCTCAGAAAGAATTTTAAACAGGATTCTGTTTTCCACGGCCATGGATGATTATCTTTGGGACTTCAATTGTGCATTTCCAAATCCTGAACTTTCTTTCACCTGGTCAGGTTCTGGAAGTCTTGGTTACAACCACAGAGGTGGGGGACGCAAGCGGGGGTGGCGCAGAGCTGCGCAAAGGGGCAGGAGGTGAGCTGGCTCCTCAGAGAAGCAAGCTGGGAAGAGAGAAGGGGACGGGGACCAGGAGCGACCCACAACCCAGTGACTGCCAGGCCACGTGGCTTAGGGCCACGTTCTACTACGTTTTTTTTTATTTATTTTAAAACGGGAGGACCAAATAAAAGGACTTAGATACAAGTCACAGAGAGCTGGACTCCGAGTAGGTTCTCTGGGACTTTTTTCACTAAGAAAGTGAGGCTCACCCATGAAATTGAGGTAAACACACGGTCCACAAAGTGCTCCTCGCAGAAGCAGTCAACCATCCAGATGTGGCATTTCAACACATCAACCAGGAAAATGCTTCAGTTAACTTCTGTTCAGAGCTGGATAATGTTATGACCACTCATTATGTCTGTAGCCACACATGGAGAAAAGCATAAAAACAGCTCACTGTCCTTTCATTGAAGGAACCTTTTCAAAAATTAACTTGGCAATCTCCTCCACAACCCTGGAGGTAGCAGACAGGCAGCTAAGCCTCAGTTTTCGGATTTTGTAGACATCTCGGAAGCAGGAGAGGTCAGCGCAGTGGCTTTGCCAAGGTCAGGGATACACCTTGAAATGACAAATAGGTGATGGAGTCTGGAGTTTTCTCATGCAAAAAGACATGTCCTATGTACTGAGGGCAGCTTCTCGGTCTAAGGGTCAGGTCCTGGAATGAGGACTGATGTAGACTAGGAACCCAACAGGTACCTCCTGTTACTGAAAACGTCTTGCCCTTGGGCCTGGTGTGTGACATAAATACAAAATTTTCGGGGGCGGGGCGCCTGGGTGGCTCAGTAGGTTAAGCGTCCATCTTTGGCTCAGGTCATGATCTCACAGTTTGTGAGTTCGAGCCCCGTGTCGGGCTCTGTGCTGACAGCTCAGAGCCTGGAGCCCGCTTCAGATTCTGTGTCTCCCTCTCTCCCTGCCTCTCCCATGCTCACACTCTGTCTCTCAATAATAAATAAACGTTCTTAAAAAAATTTTTTTTTAAAATACAAAATTTTCGTCTTATGTATAAGCCTATGGGGAAGAACAGGAAAAGCACAGAGGTGGAGAAGGAGGGGGGGAGCACGTAAATGACTGCCTCCACAGTCACACCAGACTTGGGCTTCATTCGTGCCCTTGATTACTACCCATGTGACCCTGAGCAAAGGCATTTTAAAAGTCACCATTTCTTCCATGTGAGATGGAGAGAAGTCCCTATCCTGGACACAACCTTGATGAGTGAGAAAGGGTACTCCTGTAAAACACGCAGCCTGGCACCTGGCTCACGGTGAGCATTCGAGAGAAGAGGCCATTTGGTCCTCATGGTTAAGAACCCCCCGGGGTTTCTCGTGGTTGAAATGGGAGAAAGTTTTGATGCCCAAGAAGCAACGATACTTGGCCAGCCCTGTCCCATGGTGATGCTCCCAAGTAGACACAGACAAAGTCAGGCATGATGCCCATTAAAAATTTAACTATATATCATATTCATTTATTATCAATCCACAGGATAATTTGATTGCTACATGAGCTCATAAAAGCTTTTTCACCTTTACAAAATTAAAAAAAAATGTGCCACAAGGATGTAATAACAACTGCTGATAAACAAGAAAAGGAATCTTAAAATTATAAATTTGCTGTAGAAAAGATAAAAAACAATTATATTTTCTTTAGAATTTTACCTTGAATAAAATATTCCCCTGTATAAAAAATAAAAAAGCTTGCTCTGGTTAGAATTAGAATATTTTTGTCTTCAAATCTGGGAATTTGCATAATATCTCCATGATAGTTTTCCTCTGTACCGCGTGGCATTCAAGCACAGCAGATTAGATTTTCTTTCTCTTTCTTTCTTTCTTTTTTTTTTTTTTAAAGCAGTCTTAAAAATGGGACATCTGTGGAGAAGCTCTTTTTCTTCTTCTCCTCCTCAGGGATGCGGAACACAGCCTCTGTGGGGAGGACAAGGAGGAAAGGAAGTGGAGGGGACGGGCCGGGAGGCAGGACACAAAGGGCCGCGAAGGGGGAACGCTGAAATGTGCCGTGAAATAGAGCAAGATCACAAGAAGAAGGTCTATCTGTAAGTGCTTTAAGATAAGGTGCAGAAGCAGACTGCAACGTCGCTAGTGCTGCCCTATGTACATATTCACAAGAATACAAAATTCCAGCTAGTTCACATTTTCTCATCCGTTCTGAGGCATCCACTCCACTGTGCTGGCCTTGACCGCAGGCAATGCAGCACCGCGCTGCCCGTGTGGGTGTTGGTCCTATGACGTCCTTGAACTTGAGGGAGCAGCCCTGGGAGATCCAGCAGGCTCTAGAGACACGCGTCTACCAATGGGCTGGAGTCCTGAGTTAAAAAGAAGCTCCAGTACTGGAGTTGGACACAGCAATCAATGTTCTATTGTCAAGGCTTTTTCCCTTAGATTTGTCTAAGATAGGTGTCAGAGAGAAAAATAAAATACAAACAAACAACAAAACACAGCCAAGACATCCCAACAACCACCGGGGGAAGTCAAAGGCTTAACAGCTCTTGACGCGGGCCTGGGTGATATCTGACGTTTTCTTGATGACGCTGGCCCGCGTCTCCCGGTCCGGCCGACTGCTGCTGGGCGCTGGGGTCACGGAGGGCGGGAGGGGGAGGTCTGGTAAAGTGGGCCACGAGCTGTTGTAAGGCACCGGACAGCTCTCCTCTTTGATGGTGACCTGGAGGTCAGGTTTGTTGGAAGTAACGAAGGTCGCCATGCTGGGCAGCAGGTAGGTGCTTCGTGTCCCCATGTTGCTGAGGTACTGTTTGCCTTCAATGTTCCTCTTCCGCCAGTGTGGTCGTCCCTTGCAAAGAAAAATAATCGAGAGATACATCTTTTTTCTTTGCCTTCTACCGAACGGCTTTCTATAAAGAGGCGCCACTGTTCCCACGTGTCGGTGCGTTAAGTGAATTTCTTAAGAGGCGTGGAATGAACAGAAGCTTAGCGTCTCGACAGCCCTCAACTGACATCCATACCCAGCTATTCACATCCCAAGCAATGGTTTCTCTTCCCTTTTTATCAATTCCCATTTGCTACCTCCCAGAAAAAACAGGCAAGACTGTTCTATGAAGGCAGGAAAACAAGGCAGCAACTTGGGTTTCTGGTTCCCCTCTCCTCCAACCACCCAGCCTGATCATTAGGTTAGGTTTTAGGTCATCGTGGCTGGTCTGTCATAGAGACTTGGTTCCTCACTCCTGGCCCAATCCAATCTGTGAGTCAATCTGCGTTTTCGGAGAAAAGGAAGTGAGGAACTCGGAGGGTAGAAGCCCTTCCGTTGTCTTCAAATGGGTATAGCTTAGAGCTCCAGTGTGCCGAGCAAACGGGGCCTCCAAGGTGGCTTCGCTCAGAGGATGAGCTGGAATTTCTGACCTTGAAGAAACAGGGTTGGCATGTGAGCATCTACGCTTCCTGTCTTTGCAGAATTCCTGGACTCTATTTGAAGTATTTAGTACACTGGGAAATGACGAATTAAAAACAACCATTAGTCGGTCAGTCTCTCTACCTCAAATACAGACACAAAGCAGGCCCTTAGCAGGAATGCTTTCCATCACATTACAGCCGTTTCCTGCCATTGTGTGAGCCCAGCCTCGAGCAGGGAAATGGGAAGCAGGCGACTGGGAATCCAGACTGAACACACATCTAGCCTCGGCGCCGATCACAGAGAGAGGGGACTCCAGGTAAAGGTGCCGATACATTTGCTTATTAGCACTTTCTGACAGTTACTTCCGGTCACTGCTCTTGGCCACTTGGACGTTCTATTTCTGCGGCTGAACTGGGATGTTAATAGTGGTGAGAATATCAACAGTTCCTGGCCTCCACTTGAGTTTCCTTTTCCTGCCGTCATAGCCTCTTTTTCTAATAGTAACACCTCACTCTCTTGCCTCCCGTTCAGGTCCCAAAGCTTAAATTTAGAATTCAAAATCCAAAAGTGTGGTCAATTTCATGTTATGTATATTTTAAGACACACACACACACACACACACACACACAATCCTCCAGGAAAACTCATGATCAAACGCAGAGCAGCTTAACCAGCAGCCGGGACACCGAGGTGCTGGACGGGAATGGGAATGGTTTCCCACAGCGTCGGTTGGAGCCGAGTGGCGGCCGCCATGCTTACCTCGGCGCTCTCTTCATCACTGGGCACACTATCGGTAGTTTCGCTTTCTGTTCACAGAGAGAAAAACACAGGGCCATCATTCCTGCTGCTCCAACTGTCGTGAGGCTCAGGCAGTATTTGAAAAATATATCAGCACTTCTTTTTTTTTCCCAAAAGAAATGGGTCAGCGAACTCATCTTCAACCCCTTTGTAAAGTTAAGCACTTGGGACTCAGGAGACATTGCAGTGGATTTTATGTCTCTGATTTTGGCCCTCCCGAGAAAAGTTTTAGAGTTGGGGGGTAGCTCCCTTTCTGGGGGCGAGGCTATGTTTTTTCATGGCCGCTGCCTCCCAGGATGGGGTGTTGGTCCCCAGGATGCCAATCTGCTCTCTGCTCCCTGCTGCGTCTGCCTCACCCCCTTTCCTCAGGGCTGATCCATCCACGCACCCCACTCGTGCTTTCTTTCCATCCCTGTCAGTTCACTCGAGTCCCGACTCAGAGCCTTCCTGGATTACCCCCACTTACTTGGATCTGGTCCTTTACCTCATGTCCCTTTCATACTTCTATGTTGGGTTTATAAAGCTACATCTCCCACCCGGGTTACTGTGGTGGACAGATGCTAGGGGGGCTCCCATGATCCTCATCTCCTTCCTGGTGTTTACTTGCTCGTTGGGATTCCCTCCTCTGGAGCGTAGGTGGGACCTGAGACTTGGTTTGAAGCAACAGAACACAGTGAGCGATGGGATGTGTGTGGTTACATTAAGGAGGACCGAATGCTGTGAGGAGACTTTCTCCCTGGCTGGCTTTGAGGAAGCCATGTTGGGAAGGTTTGCATGACCAAAAAGTAAGAGCTGCTTCCAGCCAACAGCCAGCAAGAAACCGAGGTTCTCAGTTTGCCAACCTGCAAAGAACTACATTTCCCCCCCGCCCCCAAAACCATGTGAGCTTAGAAGAAGACTCTCCCCACCACTTCCGTCCTCAGACGAGCTAGCAGCCCTGGATCGCACCTTGACCGCAGGTCTGTGCAGGCAATATGCTGAGCAAAGAACCCCACTAAGCCATGCCTGCGCTCCTGACCCTCAGAAACTGGGGTGGGATAATGGATATGTGTTGTTTTAAGCCACTGAGTCTGTGGTTATGTTGTTGCGCAGCGACAGATAACCAATTAGGTTGCCATCCCAATTCAGTCTGCCAGCTGTGAGACACACGCAGGTTACTCAATTTCACAAAATGCAGCTTCCTCATCTGTAAAACAGGAGTACTGACATCTTCCAAAGAGGATTGAGTGATGAATCAGCGAGAGGATATGTGGGAAAAGGCCTACCACAGGGCCTGGCCCACAGCACACACTCAATAAACGATAGCACACCTTTATCCTGAGTTCATCAGCCTTGCTCAACACTGGATTTGCACAACACGTAAATTAACACAGTCAAAGTCAATAGCAAGTGATTGATCACACATCACCTGTGCATACAGGATTTTTTTAAAGAAAGAAAAAACATTAAATTAAAATGTTGAAAAATTATTTAAAATTTATTTAAAAATAATAAAATTAAAATAAATAAATAATTAATTAATTAAATTTTTTAGGTAAAAAAAAAATTTCATTTTTAAATAAAAAAATGATGGTGTGCGGCTCTTCAGTGTTCGCAGCATGGAGAAACGAAAGCACAGAGGGCAGAGAAATACACTGACCCTTAGAGATCTCGGAGTCTGGGTCATTCATTTACAGACAAGGCCTAGAGAACGCATAACAATGTACTTTTCTAGGCAGCTGTGTCAGCCGTGCTGGTGTCCTTGCACGTGGGTCTTGTTCAGCCCTGACTGAGATCCTCAGTCGGGGAGCAGCTCCTATTACCCTACTGGGGGGGGGGGGGCGCGCGGGCCCGCGCTTATGCAGAAAAGCTCATGTGTTCTAGCACCTTCTACCTCTTTCCATCCTAAATCTACTGAGGGACTGGCCTCCAGTCTCACATCTGGCGGGTGGCACAGCCAGGACCCCAATGGCTCCAGCCCAGACGAAGCCTTTTCACCCACCCGGAGCACTGGCCACAGAGAAGGATCTCGAAGTCAAGGTTAAAGAAGAAACGGATAAACTGGGCCACAGGTTCATTCATTCCTTAACCAGACAAATCAAGAATGTTGACCACATTGGGCCCACCCTGGAGCCTTTTTACACCTGGATCAGCCACTGTCCTCCAGTGACTGTCCCCCAGCCCCCCACCCCCAGGGCCTGAGTGATCCCCGAGGGCTGACCAGGAGCAACTAGATAGGATACGGGCCTCTCCTCTCCTCAGACTGACAAGACTTCCCTCCCCAACTGGGAGCAACAGCCACCGGGACAAGGCCGGGCCTCGGCCGCTAACGATGCTGGCTGGCAACACCAGGCACAAGAAACGTTTCCACACAAAAACAAGTTAAAAACAACAAAAAAGGAAAACTCCCCTGCTCACGGAACCCTTGGGCTAGCTCGGTCTCCCGAGGAGGCAGGAATCAGTATTGCCACTCCCAAGAAGAATGAGGAACAGAGATGTTGAGAAACCTGCCAGAGTTGTGGCCTGAGTCAGCACAGAAGAGAGAAAACAAAACTGTGCGTCTGAGCCCAGGGCCCCGGGCACCGAACGCAGCAGCCCTGCTTCCTGAAGCTCTCCTGCTCCTCCAGCTGAAATTTCAAGATCCCCTTTCCATTTTTAGGCTTAGCTTTCTTTGTGCTCCAAAGCCAAGGTTTCTCTTCCTTTCCTACATGTCTAGACCCCTTTTGCTCCTAAGTACCCTCCCTAAATGCCATCATCTTCGGTTCCTTTCCCCTTGAAATAAAAAGAAACAAACAGACGCCAACAGGCATGTGTCGGGGGCTGGAGATATGTGAAAATGAGCAGTTACCACCAAGGTTCCGGGATTCCGCCACAGCCCGAGCCCCAGCTGCGGGACAGGTTGGAAGGCAGACCCTGGGGAGACTCCTTGGGAAGACCTCGCAGAGACCATGACCACCATCAGAATGTTAACTGCCTTTAAGTACCCAGTTTTCAACTGCAGGGAGACGGTCTGAGACAAGAAAAGACATACGTGTTCTGAACTTAACGCAAATGTCAGTGGAGAGCATGGTTTCTAGATTAAGATCACTTCTGAAGTAACTGCATTTCATAACACTATATAACAACAGCTCCAAAATAGCAAGCTGAGATTTTTTAGTTGTCTAAAAGAATGGCCTTGAGTGCCTTTTACCTAGGAGCAGATGGATGCGTGAAGCTCCAGCCTGAGGACCCGAGACCCTTCTCTCTGGAATAACTACAGCTCTACTGGCTGCCCCAAATCACCAGCTCACAGTGTCTTTGAGGTGCACACAGGCCCATTTTCCTCTGTTTCCTTGGTTTTCCTCACCATTACCATTCTCAAGACCCCCCCCCTTTTTTTAATGTTTATTTTTTGAGAGAGAGAAAGAGAGAGAGAGAGTGCATGAGCAGGGGAGGAGCAGAGAGAGAGGGAGACAGAGGATGCCAAGCAGGCTCCGGGCTCTTGAGCTGTCAGCACAGAGCCCGATGCAGGGCTTGAACTCACAATCCATGAGATCATGACTTGAGCCGAAGTCAGACACTTAACTGACTGAGCCACCCAGGCACCCTGAGATCCTTTCGTATGTGACAAATGTGTTCATTGGAGCTACTGCTTCTGGGTCAATGCTACTGCCCAATATCAGCCTGTACTGTTATTTTGTTTTCCCTTTTGATTAGTCTGGATTTGGTTTTTTACTGGTTGTGAATACAATGGAATAAAAAAAATTGGGAGCTGCTTGACTAGCACTAGTGACTAAGTACGTGCAGGGGTGCCTGGGTGGCTCAGTCAGTTGGGCGTCTGACTTTGGCTGAGGTCATGATCTCATGGTTTGTGGGTTCGAGCCCCATGTCGAGCTCTGCGCTGACAGCTCAGAGCCTGGAGCCTGCTTCAGATTCTGTGTCTCCTTCTCTCTCTGCCCCTCCCTCACTTGTGCTCTGTCTCTGTCTCTCAAAAAAAAAAATGTAAAAAAAAAATTTAAATAAAGTACGTGCAGAGCGGTAACAGGTACGTGAGTAGCTCATTTCAACACGGTGGTCCCAGTTTCCCTGAAAGTGACTGGTGAGAGGGAAGGGGGGTCAACCCTTGGGTAGGCTGATCTCTGAGGTTCTTCTTCCAGAGCTGTGGTTCTAGGATGACACTAGTCTTGGGGTCCCACTCCACTTTAGCACAGTTTTTACTGTCCAAACACCTCAGGAACATTACGGGAAGGAAAACAACATGTCTTTACACAATATGTGCCATGTGCAATCGTGCAATATGTGTAATGTTAAAGCCTTTTTGCATGCTGATACCCTGGTACATTTTCTGGAAGGCTCTTATTCCATAAGCTTTATTAATACGATTGACAAGGATTTCTTTCCCTCCATCCTTTGCGCAACTCCCTGGAAAGCTCAATCAAAAGATTCAAATCAGAGTGTCCTTAATTTCAAAGCACTTTTATCTTTGCCCCTCCCAACCATATGCAAGCCTACTATGGTTTCCTTAAGGAAGTCTTCACTGCCAGTTCCAGGTCAATAGGCAATTTCCATTCTCTTGGTTATAACCAATCAATCCTTTGTATTATAGTCTCTTCTCTAACTCTTCTCCATCCTCTCTTCCAGCCCTCCACAAAATATTGCTATGGCTTTCTTTTACTAAACCATCAATTACCTAATAAAATCCTGGTGCCATAGATACATCATGCAAGACGCCACTTTATAGTAAACCTTTAAATATAAAATGACCGTCCTCCAGAGTTTCCCAAGGTTGGTCTTGGGGATTATCTCTCCCCAGGGTGAAAGTTTTAAGAACCCAGCAAGAATTTTATATTGTCTTCAAACACCCAACACAAGTACCTCCACTCGAAGAAACCACCTCTTTTCTTGCTCGCCACAAAATTTAGACAGACTTGCAAAACTGAATGTGGTTTTGTAATACTACTGGATTAGATTTCAGTGATCAGTGAGGGTAAAAAAAATAATAAACAACAGCCTCCGAATACCAGTTTCCTAAACAAGTGAATGAAAATGGTTGGAGGAAGTCGACAGTTGAATTCCAGTCCAAACAAAGGAATCTTATCATGAAAACACAAACAGCCTATCCTTCTGGGGAACAGAAAATAAGAAGAGTGAATTACAACCAAAAAGCTGCCTCTCCTAGCAGAAAGCTGTAAAACTCCTGTCAAAAAGACTTAAACCAGCCACCATCCGTAACAGGTACATTTCACATCTGTAAGCTCTAGAAAAGCAGCCGTGATGAAACATTTTGGCTCTAGCCAATGAGCCTCACTCCAAAAGGTTCTGGAGAATTCAGACAATAAAAACAATGGAAAGAACCAAAGGCCAGACAGAGAAGCCAGGCTCCAACAACACCCCCCAGCTGCCTGCCAGCCTGCACTGGAATCCTTCTTTTCAAATCTATGCAAATATCCTGAAAAGGGTAATGAAATTTTCATTTCTCTCTGCGTGGATCAGCCGTCCTTGGGATTCTTCTGCTAAGGCAAAATGCCACTGAGGGAAGAATAGCAAGAAAATGTCTTTCCGGAATCCTCAAGAAGTCTTCGGAAAGTCTTCAACAGATAAACAGAAACATCTATTCTAAAACTACGACCCTTAAAACAACAAACCCATGGGGTGGAATAATGCCTGTAGCTCATGATATAGAAGAAAGTCACTCGTTTTTAGCCATAGCTATGTAAATATAAGCAAAGTAACCTAGTGTTATCTCAGCTGTAAAATTAAGGCATAAGCATGCTGTTCTGCGTCTTCGGTGGGTCCTTGAGATCAGGGCTGTGGGTGCACACTGAACGGAAGAACCCTGTGCAGCTGTCCAGGGCAGCATAACAGGGGAGGGCGGGCGGGGTGGGGGGGGGGGCAGTTAAGAACAGGCTTTGGGCACCAGCCACATGTAGGTGGATTCTATCTGTTTTACCAGTTGTTTGTCCCCGGACACGCTGCTTTACCCACACTGGCCTGAGTTTTGTCATTTTTAAAGAGGGAATAAGGATGATACCCAGGCTGACAGGGTTATTCTCATAATTAAACAAGTCAGCTGATACCAGGCCGTTAGCCCAATTCCCGGGGCACGAGAAACTTGCAGCAAATAGTAGTTATTCTTCCCGGGGCCTGGCAAAGACCATAAAGGCACATGCAGGGGCTCAAAATGTGACAAATAAATAATGACAAGCTTATCCGGTTTGACAGATTAGAAGGTTCTTGTAGGCAAGGTTTGATCTCACATTCATTGTATGTTCTTAGCACAGAAGAAAGGTAGGCCCTTGAGGGCATTAAAGGAAACAAGCCAATCACAAGAGGAGGAATACTGTTTGATTCCATTCACATGAGGTACCCCCAACAGTAGCCAAGTTCACAGAAGCAGAATGCAGAATGGTGGTCGCTCTTGGTGGGCTGGGGGGAGGGGACCGGGGACTTCGTGCTTAATGGGGACAGAGTTTCAGTTTTGCGAGATGAACAAGTTCTGGAGACCGATGGCGGGGATGGCGACGACACAACACTGTGAAGGCACTTACTGCCGCTGAAATGTGCACTTAAAGGTAGCAAAAATGGTCAGTTCTGTGTTATGTCTATTTAGCCACGATTTTAAAAAATAAGCTTAAGAAAAAAAACCCAAACAAACCCAGAAAGTTGATGTTCAGGAACTAAAAGGTTAGGTTAGTGGCTGATAATTCACAAGGAACCTGTCATGATCAACCCAATTCCAACACGACTGTGTGTCAGTCACGGGAGCAGCATCCTTAACTAAAGGACACTGGGAAGGACTCCTCAACATTTATGAGCTGACTGTAGTTATTCAGGATAGGACCTCTGCTTTCTTTTTGTAATGTTTGCAAGCAATAACATTGACTCAGGATTTATATTTCCTAATTATAACCAAGTCCCCCCAAAATTAAACAGAGATCATCAGAGAGTATAAGATGATGTAATGTTGGCAGAGAAAGGACTCATCGGTTTGTTCTGTAAGGATCGAAGAACCAACTGAAACTCATTCTAATCCTATGACCGTCTGAGTCTATTCCTGGGTCATTATGTGGCCCTTCCCTGGGGAATCAGATACCTGGCCTGATTAGAAGCTCTACTAAATTGAAAAAGAAGGGGAAAATATGTGGAAACAAGTAAACTTGCCGGAGTGGAATGAAGGTCCAGGTCTCAAGGTTGAGTTCAAGTCCTGACCCAAACCCTCACTGCCCCTGTGACCTAGAATAAGTGTTTCACTTGTAAAAATGAAGGAGCTGGAAGAAACGGTCCCCGAGGTTCTATCCAGTTTTTGGTCAAACTCAGATTCCACCGAACACACCCTTCCAGATTTCTGCAAACAAAATAGCCTTAGATGTACTACTTCTCCAAAGAAATAGTATTTGTTAGTCAGGCACAAAGATGTTATGGGCGATCAAGTAAAGAAACGCTATGGCCATGACTTCTGGGAACAAAAGTACCCAAGGAGATGTTCATTGAGACAATAAAGCCAGGATAATTCCCAAGACGGAGGAGAGATCCTCTGCTGTGTGGAGGGTGGGTGGCCCCACCCTGAAGGGCTGCCCCACCTTGATCTGTGCCCAGTTCCAAAGCTCCCCTCCTGCCCCCTTACCTGCATAGGAAGACACGGGGGAAATCTGCAGAGGGTAGAGCTCGCTCATGCTGACTGGCTGTTCGTCACTCTCGGTGGTCACCTCTACAACCTGGCAAATGTCCGGAGGATTAGTGACAATCTCTTGATCCTCGATGTTGCTGTCCAGATGTGACTGTCCTACAACTTCAAAGAAAAGACAGCCATCAGGCGCCGATGCCTGATTCACGATTCTAACGTGTGCTCTCAAGAAAGAAAACCTTCCCCCAAAAAGCTGAATGGTCAGGAGTCAGATTCTCAGTCACCACATGTCATCGGCCATGAAACTGAAGGACAGCTTTAGCTTTGGGTTAATGTCTCCAGAGAAGCAGCTTGCCAGTAACCTGGCTCCCCAGGGCTATTTCCAGCATGCTGGCCAATGGTGCTTACATGTGGCAATGTCCCAAACTCAATCCAATCACAGCCAAGCCTGCAAGACTGGAGGCTGCATCCAGACCTAGCCCCAGGGCCAGAAAGACAGTGCTTTGAACTTGACCCATTTCTTTCCTCTGTTCTTGCTCCGAAGGAAGCTGTTGTGCCATTTTCCAGGTCCTGGGTCCAGAGAGATATTACCAAACATTATTAAGGAGAAAGGACCACCAAAATCCACTCCATTGTGTCATGTCCAGCTGTGGGTACTCTGTTCACACTCCCAGCCCCTTCCTACCCTGCAGGCAACATGACCGCTGGATGGAATATCTGAACAGTGGAACAGAATGGTTTTCCCAGCCCAACACACATTGGTAGCACCAGCTCCCCAGAACACTGACAAGATGATTTCCGACCACCTTGCCTCTGAATCCTGCCTCAACTTCCTTTTAATCAAATCTTTTAGTTTGAGGTCATTATAGAGTCACGTATAGTTGGAAGAAGTAATAGAGAGATCCTGTGTGCCCTTTATCCAGTTTCCTCCAATGCAAGCATCTTGCAAGATTATAGCACAATTCCTGGGGCGCCTGGTGGCTCAGTCGGTTAAGCATCTGACTCTTGGTTTCAGCTCAGGTCATGATCTCATGGTTCACGAGTTCGAGCCCCACATCAGGCTCTGCACTAATAATGCAGAGCCTGCTTGGGCTTCTCTCTCCCCCCCTCTCTTTCTGCTCCTACCCCACCGGCACGCTCTCTCTCAAAACAAATAAACTTAAAAAAATTAAAATTTAAGACTACAGTACAATACCAGGATACTGACACTGATAACATTCTACGCATCTTGTTCAGATTTCCTCAGTCTTCCTGTGCGTGCGTGTGTGTGTGTGTGCGTGTGCACACACACACGCAATTAGTTTTCTGCAATTTTATCACTTACGGAGTTTCATGTTTGCGAGCACAATCAAAATACAAAACACGTCCATCATCACAAGTATCTCCTACGTTACTCTTTTATATCTACCTTCCTTCAGCCTCTCTTCCCCATGATCTCTAACCCCTGACATCCACTAACCTGTCCCCCATTTCCATAATTTTTGTCATCTCAAGGATGTTTCATAAATGAGCTCACACGGTAACCTTTTTATATTGGCTTTTTATTCAGTATAATTCCCTAGAGATTCACCTAAGTTGCTGTGGACACCAACAGCTGGTTCCTGTTCACTGCCGAGTAATATTCCCTGGTGTGGATATAGCACAATCTGTTTAACTCTCCAGCCACGGAAGGAAGAGAGAAAAGGCACCCAAGAGGCTGGGGAAGGAGGCCGTTTTCGTGTTTTGGCTGTTACAAGTAAGGCTGCTATGAATATGCGTATTCAGGTTTTATATGAACCTAAGTTTCCATGCCTCCGGGATAAAAGCCCAAGAATGCAATTGCTGGGTCGTACGGTAACTTCATGTTTCATTCTACAAGGAACTGCCAAACTCTGGCTTGACGTGGCTGTACTGTTTCCCATTCCCACCAGGAATGTATGGATGATCTCAATTTATGCACATTCTCGTCCACTTCTGGCGTGGCCACTATTTTTCTGTCAGCCACTCTGATAGGTGTGCAGTGGTATCTTACCGTGGTTTTAATTTGAATGTCCCTAATGCCCTCCCCTACTTTCAAACAGAACTGACCTTAGACTTCTGTTGGCAACTGACTGGATGAAATATCCCTGAAAACCGCCACCAATAAACCCATGGAAATAACAAAGGAATAACAGTGTTTTCCCAAGGGCCTCAAAATACTTTGCCGTCACAGTCAATGTTTTACTCGTGTAAGTTATTTTAACATTTCCACCCATGACCATGACAGGCAAACCACCATCATCCTATGATCAACTAAGAAACTAACTCAGGCACAGAGAGGTAGACGGACTTCTCCAAAGTCACACAGTTTGTGGATTATGTACGGTGTCCATGTCCCTCGCATCTTCCCGACCCTCAGGGTAGGCAAGAAGGCCTCCGTGTTCCAATCTTCTTGAGAAGTTTGCCATCACGGACAAATGCTTGTTTTAACTGCACAAAGTATTTTCATTGCTCCGGTATTTTTGTTTAGAAATGAGTTCCTGTTTTAATTGCTTTTTTTGGAGGGAGATGAAATGACCAGCCCGACGTAGGGAGAACATGACCTGATTCTACTCAGAGAAGGCTTGAGAAGGGAGTGAGAATTCTCGGGTTCTGGAAGGAAGAGAGGAAAAGCACGCACGAGGCTGGGGAAGGAGATTTGGGGATGTGATAACCATCCACAAAGCCACAGCATTCAGAAGGGAAGGGAAATGGAATGTTGTCGAAGTTCTCCTGGAGGGGATAAAATTAAAGAAGAGGAAGGCAGACTATATATGGCAGGCAGACTCCCCAATTCTTATTTTATCCTTTGGACTAGCCTATTTGAGCAGGAGAGCATCAATTATGCAGTTCACCAGACACAGACTGAGTGCTGACACCGACCTCTCTCGAGTTTCTTCCGCCTCTTCTCGCACAGAAGACAAAATGGCAGGAAAACGAGATTTCCCAAGTCCTAAAAGCAGTCAGCAGATAGAAGCCAAACGGGGCGTGTGTACGAGGAGGGCTGGCTACAAGTAATACCCTGCACACTAAGGCAATTAGGCTCTTCTATGAATTAGATTTCCATCGAAGCCACGTTAACTTCCAATACTCCAAAATTCAATTCTCTCTTGCGCTGTCGTTGCAAATAGACGGCAAGCGAGCTGGGACTGTACCCAATGACAGCAGCTCAAAAGTCTTCCTCTCTACAACAGCCCCGCAAACTCTCAGACCAGGAACTCTCGCCCTCGCTGCTTTTGCCCAGAATGCCCAACTCGGTCATTCAACATACGGAAGATTTGCTACTTCGTAGGACAACTTGTCACATACTGGGGAGGGGCAGGACATGACCGAGCCAGCAAGGACCTGGTTTGTGAGCTGTCTCGTAGGGCTCCTGGTCAACACAGAAGGCTCAAGAGGTGAAGTTTAGGACAGTGTGAAAAGACAGTAGAGAATTTTCTCCCAGTGGGAAGGATCAAAGGCTTCAGTGAGGCAGTAACACGGGTTGGAAGGGGAAGGTGAGCAACAGGCAGCATTCAGAATGCCTCTGTCTTTCTGGAGCCTTTTCCTGACCATCCAGAACTGTCTGACCTCCCCTTCCAGAGCGCCCCTCACTCGCGGTCCCCACTGCTCGGCCAACACTAACAACATGACATGACCTGGAGACACTTCCTGACTTTCTGCCTCCTACTGCAAGTTAATTCTTTATGTTTCCTTTTAACTTTTTATTTGGATGCCTCATCTTCGCCACCAAATTGTGGCTCCTGAGAGAGCCGAGAACTGGGATTAGAACTTTGTGTATCAAGTCGTAGCCCAGGCTCATGGCTGATGTCTGAGAGCAGCTAGCGAATTTCTGCTAAACAAAGAGATGAATGAACACGGCAAGGCTCACCGACTGGAGCCGGAGTCCCAGAGGAGACCATGGCCGCTTGCAAAGGCCGGATGTGACAATGAATGTTTCCTAGCAAATGTCAGGACTTCTGGCGAGCCGGGCTTTTTAGAACCTGGATGAAATGATGAAGATAGGGCGGGCCATGGTTGCCAGAAGCTGAGGGTAAGGGGAGGAAATGCTTAGGGGCAATAAAATGTCATAGGTCTTGAATATAGTGGTGGTTATACAACTGAGTGCACCGGCCAAGAAGAGGTTAATTTTACATTATTTCACTTAATATCTGAACATCATTGAGGTCCCAACCCGTAAGGTTCCAGCCCAACATCTCAACATCTGAGATGCTCCTTGGATGTGCTTTAGGCACAACCCCTAATCAACTGACCAATCTCTGTCTCTGTGTCTCTCTCCTGAGTTCCCCAAACCACTAGCCTTTGCCCCCAGTAACACCGACTCCTGACTCCTGACACCTGAAAAGAGGGGCAAGTAGCAGAGTAGCAGAACTGTTAGCAACCCCTAAGGCAAATAAAGTCACAAGTGGCACCCTGCTAGGCACCTGAATATCCTCTCTGATAAGTAATCGTACAAAGCCTAAGGCTTCCCAAGCACTTATCTTTGCCTTTCCCACTCACCCTGTACGTCCCATCTATAAGTCTCCACAGCCCCACGAGGAAGGCACAATTACTGTCCCCATTCCAGACACGAGGAAAAGGCATCATGAGGAGTTAAATATTAATTTGAGGCAAGACAGCCAGTAAGTGGCAAAGCCAGCAATCAGATTCCACTTTCCCTGACCCCAAGGCTCAACTCAAGTACTCCCCGATATGGTCTCCCCAGCTAAGAGAGCTCAGGAAATTCTGACCGGGCGCCTCTGGCTTCCTAATAAGCCCATCTGAGGATGAAAACTTACGCATCTCACCTTAACGAGACTCTGGGCTCATAACCAGCAGTGGAAATGCTTTTCAACAGCTCTATATTGGGTGCCAAGGAAACTCTCCAATGGTTGGAGGGGCTTGAAATCCACCAAGCTTCTCCAGCACATCGGGGAAAGAGTCCCCCGCAGCAATGTCATTTTATCTGGACCTAGTTGCTAAGAATTACAACAATATTATTCGTGGCTGGTTACTGATGAGCCAGTGTGGTTCCTTAAAGGGTCATCCCAACTTTATTAACAACTGTTGACTTAGTGGAGGGCTCCACCTGAGAACACAGTTGCCCCCATGCCTCACAGAAAGCTCTTAATAGCAGAGACTATTAGAAATGAAAACAAGGGCCTCTGAAGGCGGGGAGGCTGGGTCCTACCACTTTATAACTAAAGAAAGCTGAAACCCAGAGAGGCCAGACAAATAACCGCCAAGGTCACCTAGGTAGCTGCAGGGTCGAGAATAAAGCTAATTAGGGGAGGGGGGCACCTGGGTGGCCCAGTCAGTTACGCATCAGACTGCGCTCACAGTATGGAGACGACCTGGGATTCTCTCTCTCTCTCTCCCCCTCTCTCTGCCCCTCCCTCACTCCCGCTGTCTCTGTCTCCCTCAAAATAAGTAAATGAAACGTTAAAGCGTATCAGAGGGCACAGAAAATCAGGCCATCGGCGTGGTATTATGGAGAGAAATTTCTTCTTGGTCCTGTCTGAAAGTCTGAGAACTGAAACTGTTAATATTAGCCGCGACGATGAGGCACAGATTGGAGGTTACTTTTCTTACTCAGATCTTACTTAATCACAATCTTATTTTACCACCTTCTAACTACACAGTGACTTTTCCACTAGGCTCATTTTGCGCTCTCAACAACCCCGTGAGGTAGGCAGGATGAGTATTATGATTTCTACCTTATATTTGAGGTCATGGAGTCTCAGAGAGGTTAGGGAGTTTGCCCAAGGTCATGTGGCAAATAAATAAATGACCTAAAAAACCTGCAGAAGGAGGTCTAAAACCCAAGTCTTTCTAATCTGGGGTGTGTGTGTGTGTGTGTGTGTGTGTGTGTGTGTGTATGAATAAAACGCAGGCATGATCTGGGACAGATGTCCAAGAGCAATGGTGGGAAAGACCGTCACTACAGGGTTAATAATTTTAGAGAATGGAGTTCTGTCCTCGCACAGGCCAGACGGACCCCCTGCAGCCTGCACCCACCTCAACCGGTTGATGTAGGTCAGGGTGAAGCACGAGGGTGACGGGGCCGAGAAAACAGCACCACACGTTACCATCAAGGGGAGCAAATGCTCCGCCCCAATAAAATCTCAGAAGAGTTGATCAATACATCATGAGGGTCAACAGTCTGGGAGCAGAAATGTGGGTGAGACGTGCCGGGGTAGCAGCTTACGCTTCCCAGCGGAACTGCCAAACGTCCGTTTCTTTCTGTGCTGCGCTGACAGAGCCCTAAGGGCCGCGCCACAGTGACAAAGCCAGAGCCACCTCGCTTGCACGCTGGACAGGCACGTGGAAGTCACAACATGCTGAATCATTCAAGTTCAAAACCAAATACATGGGGCGCCTGGGTGGCTCCGTCCGTTAAGCCTCCAAACTCGGCTCAGGTCATGATCTCGCGGTTCGTGGGTTCGAGCCCCGTGTCGGGCTCTGTGCTGACAGCTCGGAGCCTGGAGCCTGCTTCGGATTCTGTGCCTCCCTCCCTCTCTGCCCCTCCCCCGCTCACACTCTGTCTCTATGTCTCTCAAAAATAACCATTCAAAGTATATATACAAATAAAAGGGGTGGGCAAGGACCAGGTCACCAGGACTCTGTGGAGACGAGAGAGACTCAGATCTTCGTCTTGGGGACAATGGTGACTTGGTGAGACTGGCATTGTTTTTTTTAAAAAGTCACTCTGTGTGGAGAATGAATGGGGCGGGGGCGACAGCAAAGGTGACTGGGACTGGTGTCAGAAATAGAAAGAAGGGGCCGGGATTTGAGAAACCCGAGGAGCTGATGGTTAATTATAAATGAGGTGGGAGCGGCAAGGCAGAGGGGAAGGTGAGAAACCTTTAGCCTCATGAAAGGATGGCAGGTTTCTTGGGCAAATCAAAACTTCTTAAGGTTGAAAAGACATAGCTCAGACTACTGCCAGAACTCTGCACGCTCATGGTGACGTAGAGCGTCCCGCACAGGCCCATCTCTGGGACCAGGCTTTTCCAGGCCGGGTCCACCGGAGAAAAATAAGGTGCACTATGGGTTCTGGGTCTGGGTTCACGTCTCACGTGGGGGTTCATGTTGCTCTGCGTTTTCTAGTCCTAACAGAACCGGATGCCTTGTCTCGTGAGGGGGTGAACAGCTCAGCCCTCCCAGAAACAGGCAGGAGGCGCAGCCCCCCCCCCCCCACCCCGAGAAGGAGCACGGAAGACCTTCACTCCCTCTCCCTTGCCAGGGAATGCCTTCCACCTAAAGGTCCACCTCACGGGGCCCCTGAGAGGCTCAGCTGGTTAAGCGTCCAACGTGTGATCTCAGTTCAGGTCATGATCTCACAGTTAGTGAGTTCGAGCCCTGCGTCCAGCTCTACACTGACTGCTCGGAACCTGCTTGGGATTCTGTCTCTCCCTCTCTCTGCCCCTTCCCCTCTTGCACTCTCTCTCTGTCTCTCTGTCTCTCTGTCTCTCCCTCTCTATATGAATAAATAAACTTTAAAAAATATGAAAAAAAATACAGAGCCACCTCAAGCTATTATTTATCTTGTTGATGAAGTTTTGTGTTGTTTTTTTTTTTTACATGTTAAGCACCAGGAAAAACAGCAAACAAAAGAAGGGTGAGCAAAGGAGCTGGGAAAAGATGAAGACATAATTCTACCGCCTAGCACCAACCTTTGGTCGACCTCAAAGCATTAGGAATTCTGGTGCCAGAGGCTGCCAACCTTGAGTCATAACCATGAGGTCCTCGTGGGGACCCACGTCGCGAATCTGTTCTCTTCCAACGCAGGTCCTTCCTGGTGATACCTGAGCTCCTAAGCTTGTCCGAAAGAGCTACCAAGCTTTGCTTCCAAAGCCAGTCAAATTTGGAAGCAATTACCAAAAGAAGTACATACATCCCATAAGGTGCATTTGGGCAGACAAAAATCCAGACAAAATTCAAATTACATTGTTTCCTAATTGTTATTCGTGACTACTAAGGGTTGCTCGATTTACTTTGGAGCAATGAATAGCCTCCTCTGTTACACGGCAATCTTTGCTTTATTGAAGGGTGGGGTTACCTTTTATCAAGAAACACAATGGGGTTGTAAAGCACTGCCTGGGCAAGTCAGACAGAATGTCCGCACCTGCAAACTTTTTACACTGGCCCGGAGATGATTTCAATACGGCTCAGCAAAAGCGCTGCTAACCTGGGCAAGATGCCAGGGGGTATTGGCAGAACAATTCAACATGTTGCTGGCGTCTTCCGCTTCCTAAAAACAGAAGTCCTCCCCCCCCCCCCCCACAAGACAGAATTCAATGCTAAAGAAAAGTAAAAATAAAAATAAGGGAGTTTTCTCCCCCCCACTCCTTAAAAGGAAAGCAGGGGTGGGTCTTTGGGCTATCTTATACACTAACCTGTGTGTTTAATCAGACAGGAGAGATGGAACATTAAAAGACAAATCCCAGGGCGCCTGGGTGGCTCAGTCAGTTGAGCGTCTGACTTCAGCTCAGATCATGATCTCACAGTTGGTGAGCTCGAGCCCCACATCGGGCTCCCTGCCGTCAGCCTGTTGGCGTGGAGCCTGCTTCGGATTCTGCGTGTGTGTGTGTGTGTGTGTGTGTGTGTGTGTCTCCACCCTGCCCCCCGCCCCCCAATTGCTCCCTCTTTCCCTCAAAAAAAAAATAAGTAAGTAAAAAGACAAATCTTAAGTATTGAGACACTGTGCTCCCTTTTGCTGTGCACCACTAGGCACATCTGAAAGTGCATTCAGCAGTTATGGACAAGAAGGCAAGCCCAGGACCCAGCCCGCCGACGGCCACAAGTGTGCGTGTGCCTGTAAGCCTGCGTGTGACTAACCACTATCACCTCTGGCAACAATAAAAGTCAAACAGAACAGCAATCAAGCAAGAGTCCCTGCGTCCGGGCCACGGTCCGTTCCCCGTTTCTCCTTCTCCACACTGAACTGGATTCACTTACAATAACCTCTACCCTGTCTGGAATAAAAATGTCCTGGGTGGCTGGCCTCCACTGACTTGACGTATTGATTTTCAATCTATTTCCCTACCTAAGAGCTTACAGACAGTGTAAAAAATTGCTCTCATATCAAGTACTCATTTCAGTTCCCAATTTTAACCCTATCAACACAATGCTTATAAAAGTAGAATGAAAACATCTGGAAGTTTTCCTCTTGGTGCCTAAACACAAAACTGGAATGAACCCCGGGTTTAGAAACAGATGAACTGAACGCGAGAAACGGGTGTCAGTTTTCAATAAAGCGTTTTTAAAAGGTTAAGAGAAACCGAATCTCTCAAATTCCACAGTGGCCTCGGAATCAGAATCCCTGTGTCTCTCACCTCCGTCCACAAGTCACACAGGCTGGGAACGGCTAATTAATGATACGTGGGCGTGGAGACCAAAAAAAATCTGTGAAGGGTTTAAAACTGGAGACAGAGCTACTGTTAACAAGGATCACCAATCACCCATTCCTTTAAAATGCTTGTATGGACCCACTTGGTATATTATTATACACCGTTGTGAGGGCCACCAACGGATTAAAGATATTCAAACTCCTTTTACTGCGTCCATTATTATTTTATTATTAGGCCAAGGAAGAGACTCATGTAATCAAGTTCTACACCAAGCCGGGCCTCCAGTCTTTGCCCGGAAGTAAGGAAGTAATGACTCATTAAATTAGCACCAGCCCCTAGAGCACTAATCCTACCGAAAGGGCAAAGAACAATCAACCTGACAGAGAATTTACATGCCAAAGACTCAACCAAATGTTTAAGGGGGGGGGGGGGAAGCCCAGAAAAACCCCTCTGATACCACTCTGGCTTTTGTTTGCCACTTTATCTGAGGCTGAATTCACCCCATAAATGAAGGGTAGCGCAAAACCCACCAGCTCCCTGGAAATAGCTGAATCTTAAGAAAAAGTGCCTGGAGTCTTGGCAAATTAGCTTGTTGTTGCTGTTTCTTTTTAAAGGGCTCAATGGGGAAGGCTTTCCAGAGACCGCCTGCCTGCCGAGGAAGGGAAGCCTGGCAGGCAGGGCCATTATCTGCCCTGATACAGCGAGCTCGCAACATATGCTCCCGTCCTTCCTTCACACGGCACTCTGCCAAAGCCCGCAGCGTTCAGGGGAGTCCCTGCATACATCATCCTACTTCCCAGTCGCCAGAACCCAGGGGGAAGGAGGGGCGAGTGACATTTACAGCATCCATCATCCGTAGCCTCCCATCAGTACTCAGCTAAGGATCCAGAAACGAAGGTACCTGGACAGGAGGTTTGGTCTCATAGTTCTGCGTGATCTCACTGGTTCTCACCAGCATCAGAAGCCCTGACAGGCTACAAAATAGGGAAGGGTTTAAGGGACCCAAAGGCGCCTGAGGGCAAAGCCTGGTTGTGGATTCTGGGGCTGGAGCTGGAAGACAAGGTCACGGGCCTCCACTCCTGCACAGAACCCCCACCGTCCACTCAGTGCAGTGGCCCAATGGGACTTGGTTGAAATGAAATTCACAATGGTCACCCTCCTGCCGAAAACCCTCCAAGGAGTGGTGTTTATATTGCAGGTGTATGTAAAACGGTTGTGCACTTTACTGTCTGTTATACTTCAATATAAAAATATATATATATATTTGGGGTGCCTGGGTGGCTCAATCGGTTAGGCGTCCGACTCCTGGTTTCAGTTCAGGTCATGATCTCACAGTTCGTGGGTTCGAGCCCCGCATCGGGCTCTGGGCTGACAGCTCAGAGCCTGGAGCCTGCTTCAGATTCTGTGTCTCCCTCGCTCTGTGCCCCTCCCCCACTCGCACTCTGTCTCTCTCTCAAAAATAAATAAACATTAAAAAAATTTTTTTAAATTAAATAAAATAATAAAAATTTAAAAATACGTATTTTTTGAAACATACCCTCTGGCAGTTTGGGAATAAGATCCAGAGTCCTTCCCATGGCCTGCACAGGCCCCCAGGAGCCTACCCTGTGTCCCCCTCTGATGGGGAGGGGGCGTTCGGCCCCTCTGGATTTCCTCCTAGTCCTCCAAGTGGGTTCCTACACTGAGGTCCGTGTCCCACAGTTCTGGGGCCCGCCCCACGCGGCCCCTCCTCACCCACCCACTGCAGAGGAAATGCCACTCCTTCACGAAGCCCCCAATCTAAATCCGGCCCCGGATATTCCCTCTTGTTCTTTTCTCTGCAGCATTCTTCTCAAATGTGATCGCCGTAGATATCTGTGGCGCTGTGTGGTGACTGACTGTCCTTCCACAGAGACTGTCTTGCCCCTCAACCTATTTCTAGCTCGGAGTCTGGTATACAGAAGGCGCTCAAGAATCTTTGGGGAATCAAAGTGTGCCCTCTGGCAACAGGTCTCTGTGCCTCAGTTCCTTCATTTGTAAGAACGAGCACCGCTTGTATGGGAGGTATGCCAGGGAGCAGGAGCAGAGAGGACCCACGAGGACAGTCTTCCCTCTCCTGGGTCCCAAGTTAAATGAATAACACTTTTGCCCACATGACCGCTTACTGAAAGACGGAGAACTGCTGATCGTGAGCCACTGGGAGAAAAAAAAAAAACCCATTTCACCTACCGGACTCTCCGGGGAAGTCACTCTTGAGGCTGACCCATCGCAAGCTCCTTTATCTGACCTCAGAGGTCTTTCTTTTTCAGCCCTGAAATCTAGCGGCTGGAACTTTGCGTTTTCCGATGGTTCCAAGACCTCCTCCCCCTGACTATGTTATTTCAAATCACGTTTTACAAACTTCAGACCCCGGGGGGCTGCTTGTGTGTATGAAAAATGAGATGTCAAAACAGTTTACCTATGATGTTCACCGTACTATCCACTTCATTTTTTATAGCTGAAGTCAGGACGGCATACTCAGGAGAAAGATCACTTACTCCATTACTAAGCCCCAAAGATGACTCAACTGGTTCTTGCTAGGAAGAAGAAAAGAAAAAAGAATTGAGAACACTTCCTTTTCCCTCCTTTTTCTTAGCTTCAACTCTACCCTCTGTCTACTTTCTTTAACGCTAGGGTCATGTTCGTCTCCTGAACGCGTTCCCTGCTCATTTAAATCAGCCTGAAGCTAAAGAAGCATGTTTCTGCATAGACTAGACCTACCACGTACGGCCTTCTCTTCTTTTCCTTCTAGGAAAGGGTCCCAGCAAGCTGGTTTGCGTTTATGAAATGCTTACACCTGTAGAGGACAGTTTGGGGGTTGAGCAGGGCTGCGTAACTATGTGCCTAGCTGCCAGATCTTCCTTCTCTGAGAGACGGGGTGCTCAAGAGGGCCAACTCCTGGCTTTCTAAGGGGAGAAATCATGCCACGTCTTCTACAATTATTTCCGAGGAAAAGGTCCGCCTCAACCATTGCGCCAAGAACAGGAACCCAGGGGACTCTGTGAACGACTTCTCCTCAGGTAAGGTTTGCCCTGGGCCCTGGTCACCTGAGCACCCTGCTCTGGGCCGCTGGCGGACAACACGGGCCAGACCAAGTGGAAGGCTTCCTCCCCGCCACGGGAGTCCAGTGGGGCAAGCCCACGCCCAGGGCTTACACGTAAATGCCTTTCGAGTGCGTGAACGTCCCGGGCCGCCCGAGAGGCTACTTGTTCATGCTATTGAAACAATGCAACAAATTCCTTTTCCTTAGTGTAGCTCTCCATTCTGCTTTGTTCAAGCCCACCGGAGCCCTCCGAACTCTGAGAAAGCCAACCAACTTTGGGGGAGCCAGTGCTGAGGTGCCTATGGACTTTCAGCATTTTGATGAGGCAGCTTTTCCTCAAGGTCAGGTTGCATTTGCATATGCCTGTGGTTTGAAAAATCCAGAGTGGTGGCACCTCCGAGGCATGCCGACTAGTCTTACCCATGTATTTACGGGCTACCTGGAATCAGGGATGAACACCCCCTCCCCAAAAGTCTTAGGGAAGGAGGAAGAAATTAACCTCTTCCTTCATGACCCCACCTGGCCGACTCCCACCGTGGTAACTCACTCTACCCTCGAAGGCACCACCTCACCACGTAGCTCAGTCCTAATAAACTTCCACACTGCACGGCCGACAAGAGGCCCCAAAGGGCAAACAGGAGAAGGGCCCAGGATAGGCCCCCCTGGCGCAGTCTTACCCCTTTCTCCCTTTCTCCTGCAGCGCCTTGCGTCTCCCCCTTTGTACAAGTCCAGATAGGAACTCTGCCCGTTCTGGGGAACACTCGCTTGCCTGTGACACGAGTCTCCATCGTTTCTCTTCCTTTACTGCCAAACTCCTGAACAGGTGTCTGCCTTTCCCACCGTGGCCTCCCCACCCGTACCCTTGTTAGAGCCTGGGGTGGGGCCACCACCCCAGCCGCGGGCTCAAGCTCCCGGCTCCTGTGGGGCCGGGAGGACACGCCTGTTGTCTGCCAGGCTTTGCGGTCACACGGACCTGGGCTCGAAGCCTGGTTCCTCCACCTTGTGCTGGATGCAGGACCTCATTTAACCCTCTTCAAGCCTCTTCTAGGGCACTGTAGACAGCTGTAAGCTGAGGACAATAAGGGACCCAGGTCCCAGGGATGATGTGAAGATTAAATGAGACAAATATGCCCCTGGCACTTAGCATCAAATAAATGCTTTCTATTATTCAAGATCACCAATACAACTGCTTGCGACTGCAATGACCTGTCTTAACTCCCGTCCCGCAACCCCATACTCCGACATCCAACAGGGGGGGAACGCACTATCCCTCCTGACGATGTGACCGTCTGGTGTTAATCCCCCACCTCTGATGCCACCTGCCTCTCTCGCTGCTTTCTCGGCGGCCCCCTTTCCACATCTCCCTCCCTGGTCACACCCCGCTATCCATTCTTCCGCAATTGCCCAAAAGGAACTATGTGCAGAACATCTTAAGGAACTAGGAAAGGAACTGCTAATCCTTATGGCTCTCTTAGGTTGTCAAGTTATTTTTTACTCACTCTGCTTCTAGGTTGCTTATAAAAGTAATGAGGCAGCCAGACGTGCATAGATTTAAAGACCTAAATTATTCTGATCTCAGCTGAAGACCTCTCAAGTGCTTCGCATGATCTACAGTTTAATTAGTGGCAAGTGATACTTCTATCAACTTTACACTTGAGAAAACTATGACTCAGAGACTAAATTAATTTTCCAAGATCACACTACTTTTAGCCTAAGGAGATACAAGAACCGAACTCCGTCTTTGGTCACGCAACATGATCCTATTCCAGGAGCTTTCTGTCTTAATCAACCCTGCGCTAATCCCCACAGAGATTCAGACAGAAGTATTTTCAACACTGTGTTACTTCCCGCCCCATCCCTACCCTGTGTCCCGCGCTACGTCTCTAACGCAACAAACAGCACGCTCTTCCAACGGAGATGAGTCAGACTATTTCGAACATCCTACTTCAGGAATGCCCTGTTGCTTTTGAAATCTTCAGCGCAAACCACGTCGCTGGTATCATCCCTCTGGAAGGACAGTAAGAGTACACTGTAGAGCAAGATGTAGCCAGCGCCTATCCGGAAGGTCTCCACGCAGGGCACAAAACAAAAGGATCTTCACTGTACTTAGTCAAACCTAAACTATATACTTTAAAAAAGGTGGGGGGGAGGCATCTGTGTGGCTCACTCAGTTAAGCCTCTCACTTCAGCTCAGTGATGTCACAATCTCATGGTCTGTGAGTTGGAGCCCTGCATCGGGCTCTGTGCTGACAGCTCAGAGCCCGGAACCTGCTTCAGATTCTGTGTCTCCCTCTCTCTCTCTCTCTGCCTTTCCCCGGCTCACGCTCTCTCGCTCTGTCTCAGAAATAAACAAACATTAACAAATTTTTTTTAAAAAGCAAAGAAGTCAAACTAAGCAAGGGGGTGCACAGTTCTCTATGGAACACGTGCATAGAGGTCTTTGTCCAGCATCTCCTGGTCCCGTATGGTGCCCCATGCCTGCCCTGTCCCCTGCCTTGCTGTACCATCTCAGGACCAGATTAATCCTGAACCAGCCTCCTCTTTCAGTTCCCTTTCTTAGTTTAGAGATAGGCTGTCCTGTGAATCAGCTAGTTTTGGTTTCCAACCTGCCCCAAAGAAAATCAAAGATTAGGCTTAGGTTCAGACCCCTCCATGGTGCATTCACTCTGCCAAATATTTATGCCCAAGAACCTTTTTTCTCAGTATAGAATCTAAAGTTTGGTCTGCAGTTGAAAGGGATTTTAGGCAAAAGCAAACTGGCACAAGAGAGAGTGCAAGGGCAGGGGCTGTCCTCTTTAGACCTCTAAAGTAACACATCTTTGGTTGGTCTCAAAAGCTGTACTTGCTGGAGGGGTTTGGGGATGGACCGAGTCAGAGGCCAGCAAGGGGCACTCAGCCCTCGGCTCCAAGCCAGTTCCATCTCATTCCTGTGCCACAGCCCCTTGTCCAGACATCCCTCTCCTCGAGGCCAAATACAATGGCCGTATGACCATTTCCACGGGCAATCCAGCCCCCTACTGCCAGAAATGCCCGAATCCATCTGTGCAAAGCCTGTCTCCTTGACGCCACATTGAAGGACATCTCTGGATCTCTCTACTAACTAAAATTTCAGGTTGATGGCTGGGCTCCATAAATGCCCACGGGACTCCACACTCCACACCATGAAGCCGCTAAGAGCAGGAACTCTAATAAACAGGTTGACGCCTCCCGCGCAGTCCTACGACACCTTCCTTCCTTCCCTAGAACGAGGACTTCCCTAGAATTTCATTCTCTTCCTACTCTCAATGCAACCTCCTTTGGACTTCTCTCCTTGGCTCCCTTTTCTCTTCGTCTTGTCCTTGGGTTTCTGCTTTAACATCTCATACAGCTCCTCCTTGGAGAAGACATCTGTTGTCAAGGCCTCCAGTGTCGTTCTTGAGTACATGACCACACTCCTGCGCACCCACGCTTACCTGAGCTCTGGGGCCTGCTAGATCCGACTTTTCTACGTGACACTGGCTGCAGAGGGGTCTCTGTCATCTCAAATTCAACGCGTCCCAAGTTAAACTCACCCTCTTCTCCACAAAACATGCTCCACTCCCAACATTCCCTTCTGTCTTAATAAGGGAAGACAGACAGGACTGGACTCAGGGTCTGGACTCAGGGTCTCCTCTTTGATCCACTCCTGTCTTCACCCTCTACCTCCCATCCAAACTCTCCTCCTCTCCGTTCCAACTGCCACCACCTTCATCTACACTTGCCCAGTGTGGTCTCCTCTCCTCCGTTCCTTCCTACTCCCAAATATCAACTCCATCGTGCTCTGATCTTACCCCAGGAGTTCAACCATGCCTTGTTGCACAACATCATCCAGAGAGGTTATTCAACCCCCCCAGCCTTGGCACTGTGCTCTGAGCGGTACCCTCGAGAGCTATCAAGAGTGGGAGGAGGCACCTGGGGCAAGCCCTCTCCCCTGCTCCATCCAGGGCAGCTCTCATTACCTGTTCAAGTGGGTTGTCAGCCTGTGTTTTCACCTGATTAAGGTTTAAAAACTGAAGACCTCTTCCGACCAAGGAAGGGATCGCTCCAGGAGCAGCCTGCCAGGTGGTCTTCGGACAGTGACAAGGGAGCATGTTGTTTTTAATCCAGCTCAAGTCACTGTTAGAGCCAACAGCTCAGTTAGAAAGTTGTGCTAGGGGTGCCTGGGTGGCTCACTTGGTTAAGCATCCGACTCTCGGTCTTGGCTCAGGTCAGGATCTAACAACGGTTTGTGAGTTCGAGCCCAACATCGGGCTCCGTGCTGACAGCGAGGAGCCTGCTTGGGATTCTCCCTCTCCCTCTTGCTGCCCTCCCCCACTCGCTCTCTCTGTCTCTCTCACAAAAATAAGTAAATAAATTTAAAAAAATAAAGAAAGAAAGTTGTGCTAAAAACAGGGGCACCTGGGTGGCTCAGTCAGTTAAAGTGTCTGACTTCAGCTCAGCTCGTGATCTCGCGGTTCGTGAGTTCGAGCCCCGCGTCGGGCTCTGTGCTGACAGCTCAGAGCCTGGAACCTGCTTCGGATTCTGCATCTCCTCTCTCTGCCCCTCCCTCACTTGCGCTGTGTCTCTCAAAATAAATAAACATTAGAAAAAATGTTTTTAATAAAAACCAAATACCTGCTTTTCTGTAACTTCTACCCAGAGGTCTGCAGTCAGAACTAATACAGACCAGGCCTGGTCTTGACCAAGTGGCTTTAGAGGAACCTCCTCAAATATAGTTCCCATCATAGCACCAATGCTTTGATCTGGAAGCACTTTACAGTTTCAAAGCATGTCTGTTTCATCTGCAAACAATCCAGTGAGGCAGGAAGTATTAATTTCTAATCCTCCTCACCCACAGTCTTTGTTTCCCACTGTTGCCTCACACAGACTCCTGCTCTAATTAAGCCAGTTTCCTGACTCATCCAGGGAAGACCAAACAGCAACTCTAACTTCCCGGCCTTCATTTGATGCTCCTGGTGCCAGGGATTGACGACCATTTTATTTGATCCCTGCCCCAAAGCCTGGCTCGGGTCCCACAGCTTCTGAAAGGCCAAGAGGCACCAGGTGTGGTGAAAGAGTGTGGGTTCCAAAGCTAGAGTGACCCGGATTCAAATCCCAGTTTCAAAAGCCGTGCTACCTTAGGGCAATTACTCACCCCCCTGTGCTGCCATTTCCTCATAACCTGCCCATCACAGGGAGAGCTCAATGACATAATAACTAGAGCTCAGAACTTGGTAGAACCTGGCTCTAAAATGTCAGCTACCACCCCTCTGTTTATCCACTTCTCTCCTTATTGATCTTGGCCTTGTGATGTTTTTGAAACGCATATACGCACTGAGGATGCACAACACAGTATTGCTCACTATTGTGTGTCTCAGTCTTACTTCCTTAGATGGTTACCTCCACTCAGGCAAGGCCTGGTTCCAGTAAAACATGGTCCACTGAGCTCAGAGCATACATATTCACAAAGAGAACATTGAGGAACATCGAGGCAGAGTTTCTGCACCTACTGCGTAGCCGATGGGCCTCAGTTTCCCAGTGTCAGGGAAGCTCCTGGCTGAGGGAACACAGAGCAAGGGCAGAAACTGCCTGACCTACCCAAGAAAAATGCTGACACTTAGCCCACACGTTCGAAACATCATTTACTAGTTAAGACTTCAACTTGAACTCAATGAAGACGGGAAGGAGCCTGTCTCAATAGCAAATTCTCCTACCCGGTTACTAGACACAAGGCAAACTTTCTCTGTGCAAGAAACCTATCTGGCCTACCCAGGTGCACACTGCACAGGACACATTAACTCAGAGCTCAGGCACTGTGACAAAAGTAACATATTAACAGCTCAGTAAGGATAAAGCCCTTGAACTGTACGATTCCAGGCAACCTGGAGAGCTAACTTCAGAAACAATCTACACAAACGTTTCAGGAAACACACTGGCTTTGGCAGTCATGAGCCACAGAACTTGGGAAGGTTACTGGCCTTATCTATACTCTGCTGCTACAATGTGGGACAGGTGCAAGCAGATTTAAGTTCAAAAGGTAGGCTGTGCTTACGGCTGATGAATCGCCTGCCTTCTGCCGAAGGAACAAGGTCTGTCTGAGGGACAAGTCTCAGGTATTAGCCATACCGTCATCAGTGGAAGATTGCGCAATATGCACTTGGCTGGGATAGAACCTCACCTACACAGCTGCACGTAAGAGGAAAGCTCTTTCTCGCTCCCCTGGACCACTATGGCCACACCTCGCCCGGGGCCGTCCCTTCCACAACTGAGCGGCCATATGGAAGATACCGCCATTGCTGACGTGACTGAAGACGTCTTCTCTGATGAGAACAGCAAGGGTCATCAATTCTAAGAAGCGCATCTCCACAGCCCTAAAATAGGATTGCCTGGTAATCAATTGTGGGCCATGGTTTCACTGCAAGCAGCTTTTCTTGCTTGGACATACCTAAGATAATGGCGTATCATATAATCGCTGGCGTCTGTTTTTCGATGGAGTACGGTAGATATGTTTGAGCAAGGTTTATTGAAAGTGAACATCTGTTACTCCCTTCTTATTGTCTATTAACAGAGATTTTGAAATTAAATCTGTGTTGCAATGTAAACCCCCCTGCTCCCACCTCACACCTTATATTTATTTGTGCATCTATTTAGTGATCAAATATGTATTAAGTATCTGTTCCCTACCAGGCACTGAGCTAGATGCTACAAAAACAGTGAAGATATGACAGTCATACCTAAGATGTAGCAAATTCTTCAAACTCACATATTTGTGGGGAAGTTCAACTTTTCTGACTCAACAACATTAATTAAAATGTAGGCCCTAAAAAAAAAAAAAAAAAAAAATCCAAACTCCGGGAAACTTAAAACTAATGACTAGGTTTTTTCAACTGCAAGGAAAAATAAATTTTTTTAAAGTGATGTTAAGGAAGATCTATATGTTAAAAAACACTTGTAAGACGTACCGCCAACCAAAGTGTGTGAACTGTATACGGATTCTAATTCAAGTAAACAGACTGTACAAAAATTACATCATTTACGAAACAACTGGGATTCTGAACACTCACCAGATATTTGATGCGCTTGAGGAATTACTGTTAATTTTTCAGATGCAATAATGATACTGTGTTGATAACAATTTTTAAAGAGTGCCCATATTTGGAAAGTATATCCTGAAATAGTTATGGGGGGAAAAATGATATGATGTGGATTTTGCTTCAGAATAGTGAGCTGAACCATATAAAATGGTTTTTGGGAATCAAAAATGGCTATCTATGGGGCACCCGGGTGGCTCAGTCGGTTGAGCATCCGACTTTAGCTCAGGTCGTGATCTCACCGTTCATGAGTTCGAGCTACATATCAGGTTCACTGCTGTCAGCACGGAGCCCACTCTGGATCCTCTGTCCCCCTTTCTCTCTGTCCCTCCCCCACTTGCACTCTCTCTTTCAAAAATAAACCTTTAAAAAAAACGGTTGCCTGAAATCTGCAATTTCATATGGGATGGCGGGGGGGGGGGGAAGCGATGGGGCCAGGACTGAAATTAAAGGGCCATGAGCTGATTAATGTGGAAATTAGGGTGATGGTTGCAGAGTAAATTTTACTCAGTTGTCTCCTTCCTGTGTGCATAAACATTTTCTACAATAAATAGTTAAAACTGGGGCACCTGGGTGGTTCAGTCAGTTAAGCTTCCAACTTCGGCTCAGGTCGTGATCTTGCGGTCCGTGAGTTCAAGCCCCGTATCAGGCTCTGTGCTGACCTCTCAGAGCCTGGAGGCTGCTTCGGATTCTGCGTCTCCCTTGCTCTCTGCCCCTCCCCTGCTCATGCTCTGTCCGTCTCTCAAAAAATGAATTAAATGTTTAAAAAAAATTTTTTTAAGTTAAAACAAAATTAGGTCTTAGTACCACTCTGTATTCAAAATAAGTCATAAAGTAAAAATATTTAGAGTGAAACTGGAGGTTGCCTAACATACACTGCCTAAAATGTTTGTTTTCCACTGTGAATGGAAGGTGAGTATGTCCAACACTTTAACAGTTTATCTCAGCTTCCCCTCAAAGTCCATCTATCTTCACAAGATTAACTTTATAGCAGAAGTAAATTGTCTTGTTTTCTTTTTCTTTCTATTTTACTAACTGGCTTGCTTTTAAACATCGTGCTGTCTGGACACTCTGGATTTTTTCTTTGACAGTGATTCTGGGTTAGGAATCAGAATACTTGGCATCCCCTTTAAGGTCAGTTCTAAATGACCATGTGACTTTGGCCACATAACCTACACAGCCTTTGGGCCCACGTCACTCTACTCCCTCTAGCCTCAGTTTCTCTACCTGCAAACGGAGTGCAGTGAACCCTAAGACAATCTTCTCTTCGATGGTCTATAGGCCTGGGAATGTAGTGTCTGCTCTTTGCTTGTCCACTGAAACTCATCCTCCATTTTCCGGGGACATCTGGCTCTTCTCTGGCTATTTAACAAGAGCTACGCAATCTAGGCACAAAGATCCTCAGGCCACAGGGGATTCCAGACTACACAGCCTACTGAAAAGCTCACACACACAAACACACCCCTATGGAAAACCCCTGGGAGTCCTGAGAAGTAGTTCTGGGCGGGGGGCGGTTGCAGAAAGAATCTCCTGAGAACCACACTAACAGGGTGTTCCAACGGGCCACTGTGCCCCCAACTTAACGGCCTGTCATGGAATATACACATAACGTATAGATGCTACATTTTAATATTAAGTGTATAATACTTAATATACATTACATATATTTAACAGCCTAAAAATATACTTCACGTGATCAGATAGTAGCTGGTTGCTGGAGCTCAGCTGAAACTAAGTGACCAGCTGGCAACAGTCTTGGGGACCAGATGGAGGCTGGAGTCCAGCTCAGTGTGAATTTGTGACTTCATTCATAAACTGCTCAGTGGAATTGCATTAAGCAGGGGATATGCGTGCTGGAGTCTACACGAGGGGACATGCCAAAGAGGATACATGAAAAGCACATAAAACACGACAGCCAAAGAAGAAAGGTTAAATACTTCACAGAGATCCCATGACTTGTTTTCATGAGACAGAATAGGAATCATTAATACGGTCACAACTTTGGCTTTCTCTCTGAACAACCAAAGATTACCTTGATGTGCTTCACTCTGTCTTCTTTTTCTGTCTTTGGTTTCTTTCCTGTGGCAACATATAGAATAGTTTTGAATTAACTCGTGAAGAACGTACAGAGAAGACATTTCCCCTCAATTCTTTCTGAAACTCTCACTGAACCTGTACATGTTTTAATCTATACGTGGTCAAAATTCCAAATGTTTCTTTGACTGTCTTTGGTGACTGGACAGTCACTTTCCCCAGCCAGGTAAAGGCAGGACCATCATCCACAGTGTGAACTACTGTTCCATCCATGGAGTGACAACGGATGTGGAAATAATGAAATCACAAGGGTACTACAATATATACTCAGTGATCACGGTTTTCATCAGTAAATTTCTTTATCTACCTTTCTTAGAAGGTCTTTCAGATAACGGCAACATCCGGTATACTCTGAAGGCATTGTTTCCTTTCTTTATACTTTTATCCTTGACTTCTTCAATGTCAGGCAAGGAGTTCATGGCACATCGAAAATTCGCCTTCCATGTTTTCGGATCAGGTTTATCTACTCCTGGTTGATGCTTTCCTAACAAAAGAGCCAAAAGAATGAAGGTTAAGAGAAAGAGGGGAAGGGGCGCCTGGGTGACTCGGTCGGTTGCGCGCCCGACTTCAGCTCAGGTCCTGATCTCAGGGTTTGTGAGTTCGAGCCCCACGTCGGGCTCTGTGCGGACAGCGCAGAGCCTGGAGCCTGCTAAGGATTCTGTCTCTGTCTCTCTGCCCTCCCCACCCCTCTCCAAAGTAAATATTTAAAAAAAAAGTATTAAAAAAAAAAGAAAAAGAGGGGGAAGATATAGAGTAAAAATGCCTGGAAACACAGGAATGCTGGCTAGGTAGTGCAGAGAACCCTTTTGATTCCAGGCTCTACTTACAGCAGCCAACCATCCTAGTCTGCCTGGGACTGGGACTGAATTCTTGGGACGTGAGGATTTTTGTTTTAGAATCTGGACAGTCCTGGGAAAACTGGGACAAACTGGTCACCCTGGCTCTAGCAAACAGCTTGAGAAAACCCTCATGACGGTAGAACAAAGGAGAATCAAGGTACGTAACAGAGAAGGCTGGAAGGCCAGGAGGCCAACAAACCCAGATAACCGGAGTGTCTCCTTTTCATCTGACTCAAATATTAATCAGAGCGCCGATTCCTGTAAACGGCTCCCTACTGAAGTTTTGTTATAAAATGTCCAACTCTTGATTTCGGCCCAGGTCACGATCTCACGGTTCACGGGACTGAGCCCCGCGTCGGGCTCTGTTCTGAAAGCATGGAGTCTGCTTGGGATTCTCTCCCGCCCTCCCTCCCTCCCTTCCTCCCTCCCTCCCTCTCTCTCTCTCTCTCTCTCTGTGCCCTTTCCTCGCTCTTTCTCTCTCACAATAAATAAATAAACTTTAATAAATAAATATATCCTTGACTACCCTTTGGACAGATAAATCCAACTCAAGCTTAGCTGCAAGAACAAATAAGTTCTATATTCCCCTGGTGCACACCTAGTGAGCCATGGTCAGAATCCCACATTTACAGGAAATTGAAGGACTAAGTTTCCCCAGCACAGGCACGGCATCACTTCTGAATGATGAAGTGTGTACCCCACGTGTCCTGGATGTGCCTGGGGACACGTCACCAGCTTTTCAGAGCTATCTTCACGAAGCCATAAGCCATATATGTACAGTGAGAAAAAAAAACACAAAACGATGGTTAACACTGTATTACTGTAAAATCGAGATTTGCTAAGAGAATAGAATGTCAGTGTTCTCACCAAAAACAAAAATTAAAGGTAAATATGAGAAGTGACTGGTGGGTTCATTAATTTGATGGGGGGGAAATCCTTTCACGGTGCATACATCAAATCATCACATTGTACGCCTTAAATGTCTCACAATTTTGTCAATCTATACCTCAATTTAAGAAAAACGGGGTGCCTGGGTGGCTCAGTCGGTTAAGTGTCCGACTCTGGCTCAGGTCATGACCTCACAGTTTGGGAGTTCGAGCCCCACGTCAGGCTCTGTGCTGACAGCGGGGAGCCTGGAGCCTGCTTCAGATTCTGTGTCTCCCTCTCTCTCTGACCCTCCCCCACGCATACTCTGTCTCTGTCTGTCTCTCTCTTGAGAATAAATAAAAAGAAAGAAAGAAAGAAAGAAAGAAAGAAAGAAAGAAAGAAAGAAAGAAAGAGAAAAAGAAGACATGTAAGCAACAACCGACAACAGCGTCTGCCTCTAGAGATGATGCGGGGCATTTGCTACCTGTGTGGATGGCCCAGTTTCTAAAGAGTGGTGCATCTTTTTCCACATCCCACCCATGTCTAGCCGCATGCATCCAAGGGATCTGGAAAATCTTCTTTTCCTGAAAAACAAAAGCAAAAAAGCAACTGCAACCACGGGGTTCAGGCCACCTTTGCGGGAGGTTTGTAAGTCCTGGCTAGTAAGATTCTCTACTAAGTGTCACTGGGTTTGCTAAGTGTCTGCAGTAAAATCCACTAGTAAACGCACCTCCCCACTGGGCCCCAAATCTTGATGGCCTATTCGGGAAAGATTCAGAGTCATGTGGAGTCTGGCAGCATAGGAATGTACTCCAAGGTCAACGTGATGATCTGGGGATATGACAATGCGTTCTGTTACCTGCGTCATTTTTCCTTAAAGGACCACATATAACTGGTCACTGACTGCAACTTCTAATGCTTATTATTACCATTGGTTTCCATCATTTGCCAAAGAGGAACTCTGGTTGCCTCAGGCAAATTAAAAAGTAGGCAACTTTCCAAAATGACACCCATCTGTGCTGCTAAAAGGGAAATCAGGGTTATCTGGGGTCACTGGCACAGAGACTAACTACCTCAATCTACTTGTGCAGCCAACAGAAATTGAAGATGTGGTCTAATGTCCTAACCCCTAAGTGTCTACTGCCCTGCATGGAACATCAAGATGTACAAACAAAGACGTATTGAGTGTGCAGAGATGATACTACTTTTCTGGAGAAGTCTCTCAGTGCAATTCTCACAGTAGACCCCTTCCACCTCTCTTACAGCCCGAGAGGCAACTCAGAATAGCTGGAATCAACCCTGGCAAACACAGGATTAGAAACCAGAGCTTTGGAAACAAAGCCATGCCCGTGACTGGACAGGACCAGCAATTATTGTGTTCCCATGGCACTTTACATCTGACTGTCCACGTGTTCCCATGGTCTCAGTTTTGTTCTCTGTGAGAACCTACGGAGCTCCACATGTTATTATTTCTCTTTCACAGTTGAGGAAACTGAGGAACAGAATTACATTCTATAGCCAAGGAAATTACTGTAGTGTCTGAATTCAAAACCACGTCACGTGATCCCACCATCACTTAATCACATCACACATTGTCTCCCAGTGGTCAGATTCAGATTTCCAATCCTATGACGCATCTGCTGTCTTGGATTCTGTGCAAACAAAGCCCAGGAAAACTATATTTTTTGAAGCCCTAAAGGTAGTTCTGGTAGTTTCTAGGTATGGAGATCCTTGCACAATACACTGGGGAAGGGAAGAAGATGTCAGTAGGGATTTTCCACCACCTTGGTTTCATACAACGAAAGACAGAAAGGGTCCCAACTGACCCAAAAGGGACTCAGTGCCGCTCTATAGAGCCAATCACAAAGCCTGAACTAAAAATATTTCAGAACATTTGAGAGTTCCCCAAAACCTGTTAAAATTAAAAAGAACTGAAAGTCAGAGGCTTTTCATAAACCCCTCCTTGTTCATTCTGTATCATCCACTGAGATTGCATGGTTTCAGGTTAGCTGTCTCCAAAGGGCAGTGATGAGCAAAGGTCTGAGTGAAATTTTATTTTTTAATATAGATGAAAATCAGAGGGCAAAATCATTTTAATGTCATTTTTGATGTTCACATGAAAATGGAAAAAAAAAAAGGAAAAGAAATTTATTTCAGTGAAACAACTTCTCCTCAAGAGAACAACCAGGATCCAAAGGCTTATGCTTAAAGACCTAAACCCTTCATGGAATTTGCTGTTGCACCTTTCTGTAGGTCCAAGGAGTTCTGGAGGTCAGTCACCCAAGCTGAAATCTATCTCATTAAGCACAAAGGATTCTGGTATATAGATCTTCTCAAGCATTTGTGTCCATGCAGGCGCGCATGCGCGCACACACACACACACACACACACACACACACCCTACCAAACCTAGTACCACAGAAATTATGCCCAAATCACAAAACCACAAACAAAATGACTAAACCTAGCAATTATCCACCATGGAGCCCTAGATCCTCTTTAATAGGCAAAGAGTCTGAATGGACCTTTGTTGAAAGCAGATAAATAACATGGCCAATAAGCACATAAAGACCCCTAGCATCACCAATCATTAGGCCAATGCAAATCAAAACAACAATGAGATACCACTTCCTACCCCAGGATGGCTAGATAAAATCAAAAAACAAGTAGTAAGTTATTGGTAAGGATGTGGAGAAACTGGAACCCTCACACACTGCTGGTGGGAATGTCAAATAGGGTAGACACAGTAGAAATCAGTTTGGCTAGTCCTCAAAAAGTTAAACACAGAGTTCTCACATGACCCAGTAATTTCACTCAAAAAAATCACAAACCGGTGTTCAAAGAAATATTTATACATGAATGTTCAAAACAGTGCTACTCACAACAGCCAAATGTCCATCAACTGATAAATGGATAAAGAAAATATTGTACATGCATTAAATGGAATATTATTCAGCCACAAAAAGGAATGTACTATTGACACAAGATACAACATGAATGAACCTTGAACATTACATTAAGTGAAAGAAGCCTTCTACAAAAGGCCACCTATTGAATGGCTCCATTTATATGAAATGACCAGAAAAGGCGAATCCAAAGAGACAGAAAGCAGACTAGTTGATGCCTTGCACAAGGAAAGGATTTGCAGTGCCTTGCAATGGAAAGTGACTGCTTAACGGGCACAGTGTCGTTCTCTTGGGGTGATGAAAATTCTGGAGTTGTAGTGGCGATGGTTGCGTAACATTGTGAGTATACTTAATGCCACTGAATTGTACATTTTAAAATGGTTAAAGTGGTAAATTAAAAAAAATACATGTAACTTTTTAAAAGTGTATTTATTTACTTTGAGATAGAGTGTGAGTGGAGGAGGGGCAGAGAGAAAGGGAGAGAGAATACTAAGCAGGCTCTATGCTGTCAGCACAGAGCCCAACGAGGAGCTTGATCTCACAAACCATGAGATCATGACCTGAGTTGAGATCAAGAGTTGGACACTTACCCCGCTAAGCCACCCAGGTATCCCCAAAAAACTACATGTCACTTTTAACTACTTTTTCCTGTTGCAAAAAATAAACAACTAATAAACATATCACATATATCTTTTTTTTTAAGACTATGTTAAAAGATAAAGAAGGGGAGACTCATTTTAAAACTGGAAGAGATTCTGGGGGCACCTGGGTGGCTCAGTCAGTTGAGCACCCGACTTCGCCTCAGATCATGATCTCGTGGCTTGTGAGTTTGAGCCCCGCATTGGGCTCTGTGCTGACATCTCAGAACCTGGAGCCTGCTTTGGATTCTGTGTCTCCCTCTCTCTCTGCCCCTCTCCCACTCATACTCGCTCTCTCTCTTTCTCAAAAATAAAAACATTAAAAAAAAATGTAATGCACTGGAAGAGATTCTGACGAGTAAACATTCTGGTCATAGATCTTTATGTCCCAAAGGTGATAATGACATTGCTCCATGTCTGTGTAGACTCTGGGACATCAGTACTTGCTATGAGAAGCCCTGAGTGTCCCCTCCACATAGGATGTGCCTACCATGTATGGAAGGATGGCATGTTACAGACTCTACCAGTGCTTATACAGAGAGAGGACTCTGCCTACCTACCTGAGGCCAAGAGAGAGAAGCACTGCTTGAACTGAGAAGAACATTTAAGATTATCTTGAGTAATGCAGAACAAACATACCTTGGCCCCAAGTGGAAACTAGCTCGTTTAACTTCCTCTGCTTCTTCTCTCCTCCACTGTCTATAAGATGTTCCAATCTACTCTGCTATTTTTGTTTGGACTCCTTACCTTGATCTGAGGTGGACTGATATTTATATAAACACAAGCCTGCTTGTGAATGAAAGGATAAGGTCTGAAACTACCTAGGGACACCATACGCTCGGAGAGTGGCCTTGGCCCCGGGGTCCAGGTAGGTCTCCCACATGAAATGAGAACTCCAAGAACCAGAGTGGGAATCAATCAGAGCTACAAAGCAAACAACGAGCCTGGATGTGGCTGCCTCCTTCCCTCCTCAAAAAATGGCCCAGAGAAACCACAAACAAGCGTTTGGACCTATCCAGAAATGACCTGGTCTCTTCCACAAGTCAATGGCAAAAAGGGAAAAAAAAGGAGGAGCTACCGATCATTATCATGACAATCAGGAGACACTTCGAATCAGACCAACCAAACACAACCTGTGAGCCTTCTCTGGATTCTGACTGAACAAATCAACTGTAGAAACACATTTTGGGAACAGTCGAGGCATTTCGGATATGGACGGTGCAGTGATGATGTTAAAAAATTACGATTAATTATGATTTATTTATGGTTACACAATTGATAACGGTATGGTGAACATATAGAAAATGGTTTTAAGTCTTATACATGTATGCTGTCAGGGAGTTGCTTTCAAATACCACACACACACAAATTTTTTAAATGTTAACAATTGTTGGGGCATCTGGATGGCTCAGTTGGTTGAGAGCCTGACTTCGGCTCAGGTCATGATCTCGCGGTTCGTGAGTTTGAGCCCCACATCAGGTTGCTGTCAGCCAGCTGTCAGCGTGCAGCCTGCTTCGATCTTCTGCCTCCCCCTCTCTCTCTGCCCTCCCTGCTCGCGCTCGCTCTCTCAAAAATAAATAAAACATTTTTAACAAATGTTAATAATGGTTACATCTAGAGGCAAGTTTTAAAACTACACGGGATTTTGCTACACTCTTCTCTCTAGCCATTATACCATTTAAACCTACTGTGTATGTGTGCAAATGCTCCTAATAAAAAGTAACGGGCCCTGGGGTGCCTGGGTGGCTCAGTCGGCCCTGGGATGCCTGGGTGGCTCAGTCCGTTGAGTGTCCCACTCTTAATTTCAGCTCAGGTCATGATCCCAGGGTTGTGGGATCGAGCCCCCCAGAGGGCTCCATGCTGATTATGGAGCCTACTTAAGATTCTCTCTTTTCCTCTGCCCCTCCCCCTCCTCTTTCTACACAAATATTAAAAAAAGTAACAGGCGGGAGGGAGGCCCAGCACACAGCCAGCGAGCAGTAACAACCGAGACCTCCCTGGCCTGCCCTCCAGGGCCTTCCAGCACGGGGTACGCCCCCATCAACGCCAACACATTCTGAACAACGCAGCTAAGGCCTAAGTGAGTAACAGAGCCCCGCGGACAGGGCCGTTTTCTAAGAGTCCCCACCAGTCTTCAGCAGGAGAAGAGATTTTACGACGACCTCAAGCCACAGAACGCAAGCAGGAATTTCAGGCAGAATGCTTGTGAAGAAGGAAAGAACAGCAAGGTCTCAAATATTCAGGTGGGCAGACGAATGCCAAAGCCTAAGTTAGCAGAAACCTAGATAAAGATGCCCCGAGGAGGTGGAGGTACGGAGAGAAAAGGTCCTGATGCCACCCGAGGTGCACAGTGCCGGTGACAGGCTGAGCACACAGACAACCTTGCAGATGCTCTGCCCAGGCGGGTGGGCGGCCCGAATGACCGGTCCCCAGGGCGCACGCGGCCTCCTGTGCCTCAGAGGCCTCACTGCGACAGCCACGGCCGCTCAGGCGGAGGGCCAGCAGCGGGGCCAGACGAGGCGGAGGCGGCCGAGGGGTCTCCTTTCCCCGCTCCGCCAGGGAAGAGCACTCACAAGCCAGGAGCCAGCTGAGCGGAGCTCAACGGGGAGGGCCACCTGACAGGGGTGGAGCGTTCGCTGCACAGAGAAGAATCCATTTCCTTTGCGGTCCTCTCTCAGGAAAATCACGGACGAAGTAGATGGAAGAAAAGGTGTCGCGGTGGAGTCCCGGTGAGGAAGCAGTCCCAAGAGGGTGGATTTGCTTCTCACAGGCTGTCCCCAAACTGCCATAGACGGGGCAGCGTACAGCCCAGGACCGTGCTGGAGGCCGGAAACCCAGAGCCAAGAGGTCAGCAGGGTCGCATCTCCTTCAGAGGCTGTAAGGACAGTCCTCCCTTGACACGTCCAGCTTCGGGTGGGGTCAGGCGCTCCTTGGCTTAGTGGATCCGTCTCTCCAATCTCTGCCTCTGTCTTCACTCCGTCTTCTGCTCTGTGTGGGTCTTCTCCTCTCCGCCTCTTCTATAGACACTTGTCACCGCATTGGCCCAGCTGGAGCTCATCTTGAGATCTTTAACTTTTCCCGAAGACCCTTTCTTTCAGCAAGGACGCATCCACAGGTTCCGGGGGTAAGGAAGTAGATATATGGTTTGCAGGGGGGTGGGGGCACAATTCAGCCCTACTAAAAAGACAGTTCACTGCACCATATCAAGTGCCTACTCATACAGGGGACGCAATGACATGTGAAGTTTGCCACTGCATCAAGCCAGCCAAACTGGTGGATATGTTTTTGTACGAGAAAAAAAAAAAAGTTACTTCTCTTCAGAAATCAGAAATCAGGAACTTCTGTGTTAATTTCGCACTCTGATCAATATAGGCAAAGTTACCTTGTTCTTTAAAACATACTCCTACCAGGGTGCCGGGGTGGTTCCGTTGGGTAAGCCTCCAACTTCCGCTCAGGTCATGATCTCACAGCTCGTGAGTCTGAGCCCTACGTCGGGCTCTGTGCTGACAGCTCAGAGCCCGGAGGCTGCTTTGGATTCTGTGTCTCCCTCTCTCTCTGTGCCTCCACTACCAGCTCTCTGTCTCTGTCTCTGTCTCTCTCAAAGATGAATGAACATTAAAAACAAATTTTTTTAATATAATCCTACTTAATGACTCTGCACCTTGGCTTCCTGGTCTGTAAAATGGAAAACCTAACAGTATCTACCCCATTGTGGGGATTACGTGAGCTCATGCACGTATCTTGCTTAAAGGAGTAGCTGTTGTTACTATTGTTATTGAGTACCCCACATTTCTTCAACTCCCCTCTCCTTATAATTCCACTTGTGCCCCTGCTGACCACGGAGGCCAAGGCCCAACCTGATTTATTTGGAGCAGGCTAATTACAAAACCCCTCCAGGATACAAATCTAAAACGCTAGAGATACAGCAAGCCTAGAAAAACATTTTATTTGCCATGCGACGTTAAGATACACGACAGCTCCCATGAAGTGGACATATGGTTTACTTAAGCGATTTCTATTTACTTTTTACCCCACCTTGTTTCAGAAAGGACCCACTGAAACCGATGCACTCAAATACAATACATTTAAAATAAGGGAACCAAAAAAGTGGATGAGGAAAAAAGAAGTAAGGCTTGACAGCTATCTGAAAAGCAAAGATGAAGCCAGGAGTGATCTTAGTCAACACAATCATGCTGTAGTATCCTGCACACTTGTGAGAAGAGGGCACAATCAGGCTCTAAGCACTCAACCATGCGATAAAAGATGAAGCCTGACCAGCTGAATTATTCATTGGGTCCTTAAGATTAAAATGAGTGGGGAGGCAGAAGAGAAAAAGGAAATTTACTCAGAAGAACTGAGATATTCCTGGTAGGGGGAGAGAAACTTCTCTCTTGGGCCCTCTGAAAGACAGCGTGATATGTTAGATGCTTTTCTAGCTGTTAACTATATATTTTCAGGTGTTCTTTATTTTGACATCCGCTCTCTTCCTGATTCACTCCCAACAGGTAGGATCAATTAGATTGAGAGTTTGGGGTTGATAAAGTCAGAGAGTATTTATGTATATGTGTGGGTTGTAAACGACAGACTACTTTTTTAGGACAAGTAGGCACACGGTGTTTCACAATAAAAAGAAAAGACAGGGGCACTTGGGTGACTCAGCTGGTTAAGTGTCCGACTCTTGGTTTCGGCTCAGGTCATGATCTTGCTGTCTCATAGGTCAGAGCCCCACATCAGGCTCTGTGCTGGCAGTGCAGGGCCAGCTTGGGATTCTCTCTCTCTTGCCCTTTCTCTCTGCCCCTCCCCCACTCATACTGTCTCTGTCTCTCAAACAATAAATAAATAAACTTAAAAAAAAAAAAGAAAGAGATGTTCTTAAAGACAAAACCAAAAGTCTTCTCCATAGAGAATACTGAGAAGAAAGCCAATATGCTCCATTCCCAATGTAAAACCCAAGAATTTCCACGTCCTCTGATCCTAGAAAGCCAGGAGAAGCCAGAGAAAAATTCAGAGAAGGAAGAGGGTAAGAATCATTAAAGAAAAACACAGATCATTTTGGGTGGGTTGGTTTTGTAATTAACAAGCATCAGATTCTGAATACAAGGAATACAATTTTACTTTCTGGCAGTCTATATGAATGTGGTTTTAGTAAGGACCCCCTCCTCCTCCTCTTCCTCCTCCTCCTCTCTCTCTGTCTCTCTGTCTCTCTCTCTCTCTCTCACACACACACACACACACAAGCACCCAACATACTTACCTTGTTAAGCCACTTCAGCCCCGGTATTGTATTTGAATTTATCTGTTCCTCCAGCCATGGGCGCATTCGCATCCTTTCCACGGGCATGGTACCCTTCTGCAAAGAGAAGCACAGTTATTAGGCAATTCTGCCACTGCCTGCCATGTCTGCACTAGAAAGTTCTAGACCCCTGCCTGACCGTCCTCCACGATCCCCCTCCTTTGCCCAAAACCACGCAGCTGATGTGTACATGGGGACTGGAGGGCTAGGGCGGGCACTGGGGGCTCTGCATCGAGCCCACCTGCCCACCCTGGGCACGCTTACTCCGCAGGAGCCGGCTCAGTGGGTCAGTGGTTTGAGCCAGGCCTGCTCTTGGCGGAGACGGTTCCAGGGACGTAGGACGCCTGGGCTGGCAGAAATTCTGCGGGCTCAAAGGCCCGGACAGCCCTGAGTGACCTGGCCTAACGCAAGGTCTTAAGCCCCCCGCCCCAACCTGGCCGTGTTTATAGCAGACGCCTTCCGTGTATTACCAGGCCGGTAATGGGAGGACCGGTATCTTACAAATACCTCTGGGCATTATCCTTCTAAGAGCCCACGATGGACAGGGCAAAACAGTTGTGGGTAAGAGTTCTTAGAACCAATTCATTGCTTCTGGGAATCTGGGCTGCCAAAATGCTTTGAACCCCCGATCTTTGCACTTTAAAGCCTAAAAGAGGGGCGCCTGGGTGGCGCAGTCGGTTAAGCGGCCGACTTCAGCCAGGTCACGATCTCGCGGTCCGGGAGTTCGAGCCCCGCGTCAGGCTCTTGGGCTGATGGCTCAGAGCCTGGAGCCTGTTTCCGATTCTGTGTCTCCCTCTCTCTCTGCCCCTCCCCCGTTCATGCTCTGTCTCTCTCTGTCCCAAAAATAAATAAACGTTTAAAAAATAAATAAATAAATAAAATAAAGCCTAAAAGAATCAGTTCACTTGGCTCCAAGGTCTTTCACCAGCGAGCTCTCCCGTTCGGACATACCCTGTCGGCTTCCAGGGCGCAGCAGCATCTTGCTCTGGCTTCAGCTCTGCGCCGACTAATGCATTCTCTTGCCCCTCCCTCATCGGTCTTCCTTTACAAGCGTGCACGGCACCCCACCCCCCCTGCCCTGAGACCACCCTCCCCTTCCCTCTGCAAACAGCTGCATGGTCTCAACGCGGTTCCTCTACCAGCCCACATAAGGCCTCTCTCCCCTCCTTCCAGATACCTTTCTAGATACTCTTTCTTCCCTTGCCCACTTAAAACATCCAGAGTGGAATCACTAACAAAGTACTGCCTGCCACTCCTTCATCCTGTTTGCACACCAATCTAAATGTGAGATGGGATTCAAAAGCAAAGAGGAGGCCAACTCAAGCCCCCGCTCTATAAAGCTTCACGGGCAGTGTGACATTATCCTCTTTTCAACCCCTCGTCGCATCTTCCTTCTTTTACTCATTTCCTCCTCCAAAAACGAGCTCTGAAAATTCTACCGAGATGAATTTGCATTGAGATGGGCGAAGTTTCAGTTACACTCTCTTGCAGCTTGCTGAGGACTTCTCTCCTCTGTGCCTCCCCCAGCTCATGCCAGAGTGCAAGCATCACCACGTGAACCAGGTGGGACCGCGTCCTTGGCCTCTCGAGCCTAATTACATTCTAGAACCTGCATTTCCCTTGCACACCTCTCCCAGTTCAGATGCACTCACAGTTGCAGATGCCTCGGGCTCTGCTCTCTCAACACACCATGCTCTCTGCTCCTCCCTCCCCGGCCTTGTCCATCCTGACCCAGCCTCCAAGACCCTCCTCCTCCATGGGCCTCCCGGAACCACTCCAGCCTGAATAAATCCCTCCCCTCCCGGACTTCCCCAACAGTCACTGATCTTACGCTGCTGCTCTCCTTTGAGAATCAAACATTGCTTTAGGGCGGCTCTCTGCTGTCTTTATTCTTATCCAACTCTTACCTTAACTATAAACTTTCCCACTGCATACCCGCCCTCTCCCTGACCAACCCGTAAGCTCTTTGAGAGGAGGAATTCTACCTCTCATAGGTCTTTTATATTCCTACAAAGCCCGAACGCTGCCTTCCACGCAGGAGATATTCAAACAAGATCCAGGCCAGCTCGAAAGGTGTGCCAGGCTGGGCTGCCATCGCAGATTGGCCCCCATCCGCTCCCGTGGAGGCTCTGGGCCACTCTTTGAGACACGTAAGAGGAGCCTCAGGGACAGGCCCAAAGGAGCTCCCAACACAGCGGTTCTTAATGGCCCTGAAGTCACTCCACTCGCTTTCATTCATCCACCCACTCAGAGACATTTATTGAGAACGATACTCCAGGAACAGGAAAAGGTAAGACATCCTCTAGCATCTAGGAACTCCCAGCCGAACAGGAAACAGGTAAGAAGACATTTCCATACCAAATGAAGAGTCCTGGGTACAGAATGATACTAGGAAGCAGTCAGCAAGAGAGAGGGTGCCAGACACAGGCCGGTCCCGCGGGGCCTAGAAAACCATGCCTGGGCCTGTGGCCATCATCCCAAGACTGAAGGGGAAACTGGAGACTGATGCAGATAAATGCCATGATCCATTTTGTTAACAGGAAAGGTAAGAGTGGATTACAGAATCCAGACCAGGGCTCACCAGCCTCAATGTGCACACAAATCTTCATTTGGAAGATGAAGCCCTGTGAGTCTACGTTTCTTTTTTTAAGTTTATTTATTTATACTGAGAGAGAGAGAGAGAGAGAGAGAGAGAGCGAGCAGGGGAGGGGCAGACAGAGAGGGAGACAGAGAATCCCGAGCAGGCTCCGTGCTGTCAGCACACAGAGCCCGACACAGCACTTAAACTCATGAACCGTGAGATCGTGACCTGAGCCATGATCAAGAGTCGGACACTTAACTGACTGAGCCACCCAGGCACCCGTGATTCCATTTTTCTAATAAACTCTTGGGTCCTGGAACCAGACTCGAAGGAGCAAGGCTCTAGATTGCCTTTTACTTTTAATTATCAGCCACCTGCTCTTCTGTGACTTCCTGCACAGTCTGGTCATTCTGTCAGACAGACCTCCTCCACCGGTCTTAGCGTCTCAGGTTCTGGTTCATCCCTTATTCATTCACATTCTACACCTTTCTAACAAACCTCACGCTATTACTTACCGAGCCAAAATGCTATGGAAATTACACATGTAAAACATTTTCTAAATCTTTAATCAGGACTGTCATTAATCATAAGCAGGTCTGTAGGAAAAGCAAACACATGCAAGTATTGCCTTATCAGAGTAGGACAAATTCTGTTACAAAGGGCTTCACTTGGGCCGCCTGGGTGGCTCAGTCGGTTAAGCATCCGACTTCAGCTCAGGTCACGATCTCCCAGTTTGCGAGTTCGAGCTCCACATCAGGCTCTGTGCGGACAGCTCAGAGCCTGGAGCCTGCTTCGGATTCCGTGCCTCCCTCTCTCTCTGCCCCTCTCACACTCTCTTAAAAAAATAAATAAATTGGGGCGCCTGGGTGGCGCAGTCGGTTAAGCCTCCGACTTCAGCCAGGTCACGATCTCGCGGTCCATGAGTTCGAGCCCCGCGTCAGGCTCTGGGCTGATGGCTCAGAGCCTGGAGCCTGTTTCCGATTCTGTGTCTGCCTCTCTCTCTGCCCCTCCCCCGTTCATGCTCTGTCTCTCTCTGTCCCAAAAATAAATAAATAAACGTTGAAAAAAAATAAATAAATAAACAAACATTAAAAAAATTTTTTTAAAGGGTTCACTTATTTCAGTTTCTATGTTTTGTTATGTTTTAAACAGCTAGGACATCCCTGATGTTAAACAAGAAAAACCCGATCCTTTTACCTGAAGATACTTCCTCTATTTATACTTGATTTTATAGCCCGGCCCCACTTCCCCCACTAAAAAAGTAATGAATTACCAGTGGTGTTGCCACATGACACGGAAGAAAACAGGTGTTATTGACACAGATTTCCCATGACGATCAGAAGTTGAGTGTGCACCCTGACTTCTGTGAAAGAAGCAAAAGTAGAATTCTCTTCTGGGCTTAGCCCCAGAAACTCATCATTTAGTGTGAACTAAAAATAAATTATACTTCTAGAGATTAAAAGGCAGTCACAGAGGGTCAGAGACTGAATACGGAGAAAAGATGCTTACTCGGCATGTATTTTCCAGCTTCTGTCCAGGAAATTCACAGTGACAGATTGGTCTTCCTTCTGTAAGGCAAGTTTCCTGTAGGCACCAGTTCCCATGGCCCATATGAAACTCTAACAGAGTTGAGGAAGGCACAGGACTGGTTAGAAAAGACACAGAGGGGCTATTTTTGTCAAGAAAACCAAAGTATGCCAGAAATCAACACACTTGTGTTCCAGTCCTGACTTTGCCATTATTAGCGGGTGCCCTTGCACTAGTCACTCAAACCCTCCGGTCCACACTTCGATCATCTAGGAAAATGAAGAGGTTTCAAAAAGATAATATGCCAAGTTATCCATGACTCCAGGAATCCTTTTGTAACATGAAGGCTCATCATCTGATGTATCTTTTTTTGGTAAGCTTCTATCTATTCTTGTACACTGGGTTGTTTTTAAAAGTGAAATGCTGGGGTGCCTGGGTGGCTCAGTCGGTTGAACGTCCGACTTTGGCTCAGGTCACGATCTCACAGTTGGCGAGTTTGAGCCCCTCGCCAGGCTCTGTGCCGACAGCTCAGAGCCTGGAGCCTGCTTCGGATTCTGGGTCTCCCTCTCTCTCTGCCCCTCCCCCACTCATGCTCTGTCTCTCTCTCTCTCTCTCTCTCTCTCTCTCTCTCTGTCTCAAAAATAAACATTAAAAAAATTTTTTTTAATTTAAAAGTGAAACGCTGAAGTCTTGAGGTTCCATAAACCTAAAATACAGAGCATCTACCATCAAGCCCGACAAAAGGCACTTTCTAAAAACCATGGAATCAGCCTATAAATCAGTTCAGTACATGGCGGGTATTTAGGGCACCGCAATGCTGCATAAACGCAAACAAGCTATTTCCTGGAACACAGTGACTGAACTCATAGCAAGTGAACAGCCCCCATGAAGATGACACTGTTATGGTCCTGCTTAGGGCCATTAACAGTGATCTTGAATTTTAACCTGAATCACTGAAGTTTGGATCTTGGAATGGTAACAGAAATGGCTACTATTTACTGAGCACATACTATATGCCAAGTCTTAAAACCAGAGTTTTCTAGGAGTTCCTCATGTAATTTTTATAACCCTAGAAGGCAGGGACTTTAAAATTCCATATCATAGATGAGAGGACAGGTAAAGGAACTGTTCAATGCAACCTGCTAGTAAGTAGCAGAGCCAAGGCTTTCATTCATGTCTCTCTGAAATGCCCAGATTCAGAAACCCTAACACCTGCTTTTTTTCTTACTCTAGAAAGCACTCAGTTATGATGGTCTTTTAACCGTTCTACGTACTGAGCCTTTCCCAACTCCTGTCTGCTTTGCATACCACTGACATCTTAAATTTCCTAAAATACCGCTTAAATCATGTTAATGTTCTTTTCTAGAGACTTCTAAACATCCCTGCTGGATTTAAGATAATAAAATCCTTGGCTGAGTGGAGGAGGGGTGCACTTCTGATAATGACACAATGGGCAATTCAGACCTAACTCCCAAGGTGAATAACAAGAAAACCTGTACAAAACATGTGTGTGTGTGTGTGTTTTTAATCCGTTTAGAAGAATCAGAGAGCTAACAAGGTAGTAAAGAATTAGGACGGCAGGGTCTGGGAGAAGGATGAAACCCGGGAAGGTAAGCCTGACGTTTGGGGCACTCTTTTCCCAACCTGGGGGCATCTGTTGATCCCAGAACTAGGGGGATAAAAACTGAAGATCAGGACCCAACTAGGAAAAGGGAGGCCTGGAAACCACACACACACACACACACACACACACACACAAGCTTGTTTGGGATAAAACTAAATGGAAAGACACTGACCTCAGAGACTGAAGCCTAGCTCTGAATCACTTCAATCCCTGTGCAAATTAAAATGATCTGGAACTCCCAGAAGCAAATGTAAATTATATCTTGAGGAAGACAACATTATCCTAGGATTTATATTATCTCTGGAGTTTTTCATACGCAACGGTGAGCATTCAATCAATCTGGCTGAGAACACAAGGATAAATAAAAAATCAATGAAATATGGACAACAAAAAGAGACCCACAGGGATTCTGACACAGGTCTTTCACAGATACAACGGAGACGCAGATACCAAAAGTTTTCAGACACAGTCTTTAAAGCAAGAATGCCTAACATGTTCAAGGAAATAAAAACAAGACAGAAAATGTTCGCAAAAACCTAGAACCTAAAAAAGAAATTCTAAAACTAAAGGGCAAGGGCACCTGGGTGGCCCATTCAGTTAAGCACTGATTAACTTGATTTTGGCTCAGGTCATGATCTCATGGTTTGCAGGTTCGAGCCCTGACTTGGATTCTGTGCTAACAGTGTGGAGCCTGCTTGGGATTCTCCCTCTCTCCCTCTCTCTGCCCCCCCTTTTCAAAATCAATAAATAACTCAAAAAAATAAAAAAATAAAACTAAAGAGCAAATAATTAAAATTAAGAACTCAACAGACGGGTGTACCAACATACTAGACATCATAAAAAAAAAAAAAAATCAGTGAACCAGAACAGAAGTCAGAAGGAAATAAACAGAATGAAGCACTTAGAGGCAGAAGAGTGGAGAATGTTACAAAGAACATAAAATCCATAGGAGATTCTATTTTAGATCTAAAAAGATGTAAAACATGGGCAGTTTGTAGTTCCACGAAGACACGAGAAAGAAGGAGGCAAAAAGCGATGTTTGGAGACCATGACCAATTATCTTAATAACTTGCTACAAACCCCAAACAGACAAATACGAATGAAACCCCACCTAAGCACACTATAGTATGTTTGCTGAAAACCAAAACTATAGCGAAAAATCTTAAAAACAGCTGGGTGAGGGGGTGGGGGGAGGGTGGGGAATAGGCATCACCTTTAAAGAGCAAAGAACAAAACCCCCAAGACCCAGAAGCCTTACAGTTACTACTACTCAACAGAAACCAGGGAAGACAGAAGACAATGGAAAGGTGTCTCTAAACATACTGAAAGAAATAGCTATTTTTAAAAGTTTATAGACAGCGAGTATTTCCTTCAAGAATGAAGTGGAAATAAAAGCACCTTCACTCAGAGAAAAACAGAGCGTTTCCACCAGCAGCCCCACAGCTCATCTCCCAGTTGCAAGGGCACAGGAGATAGGTCAAAACTGGGGAGCAGGGAAGTCAGGAGGGTTGGTGCTGTGCAGCTAGCTAACATCAGGGCTTCAGCATGAGTCTGTGTCGCAGAAGCTGACCACAGCAATGCTCCATCCCATTTCTTCTGCAGCTGCGACATGTATTTGTCAACAGCCCTCCCTACGTAACCATGTGCCCACCCCTCTTACCAACCTATGGGAGGGTTACCCCCTCACAAAAGCTAGCTCAAATCTCTTTTCATCCACTAACCTTCCCTCACAGCTCTATGGCAGCTCGTGTGGGCAGTATCCAGTCGTCCAGTGTATCAACAAATATTTATTACACACGTTATTGCAGGGAACTCTGCTAAATGCTATGGACGACTCAGAGACGTGTGAGGCATGATCACTACCCTCAAGGAATTAGTAAGTTAACTGGGGGTATGTGACATAAATCATATAAAGCTACCTAATAATACTATAATTATAATAATAAAAGACTGCAGTGGAGATCAGAAGGCAGTATATGATTAATTGCCAACTACGCGAACCAGTTTCACGAGGAATATATAAATCATTACTGGATGGGTTTGTAAGGGAAAGCTGTGCGGCAAAGGGAGAACTTCTAGGATGGGGGAGAATCGCCTAGGCAAAGTGGCAAGCAAGCCTGGCAAAGGTGAAGCTGGTAGAACAGCCAAGGTCAGGACCGGGGAAGATGTGTTTGCTGCCGTGGGCGGAGCAACTGACTTAGACACCAACGTGGGTGGAGCTTCGTGAGAGTCCGCGAGCAGGTGAGCAGCGTGGGCTGGCTGGTTTACAGAAATCATCACCAACCCACACACCGGCCCTAATAAGTTAAATATTGTTATCCCCGTTTTAGAGAGGGGCAAAAGCGTAACTTGAAAAAGTAACTTAAAGAAAAAAGAAAATCATGACCGAGTCACCCAAGCCCCTTTGAACCCCCCACTGCCCAGCTTGTTTAGAGGCTGTAAGACTGCTGAGCGCCTGCTTGAGACTAGCCGTGACCCAAGCAGCACCCAGACAGGGGCAAACTGAAGCAAGGAGAGGAGCCCGAGCTGTTTCTCTGGTCCGAAATGGTGGCTACGGGAATGCAAGGGAAATAAAGCCAAGTGACAACACAGGTGTAAGAATGTAATAGCAATTTGTACTAGTAACTTTTTCTGCACATCTGGTAATCTTTCCCCAGATGCAAGTTCCGCTTGCATGATAGTCTACACCCCTCACATTGACTTTTGTACCTTTTTAGCAAAAGTTAATTTCCAGTTCAAAATTATGTGAACTGAGAGAGCTGAAAGCTGGAGTTGAAAACTGAAAATTAGCGCCATCATCACCATCATTATCCCCATCACCCGTTGAAGTGCTTCCTAGGAATCAGACACTAAGCCAGGGGCTTCTCATGCATGATTTCATTGAATCTGCAAACAAACTATAGGAGGTATAGTATCTTAGCTCCCGTTTTCCAGATGAGGAAATGAAGCTGGTCACCAAGCTGCAGAGCTATAAAGTGGTAAAGCTGGGATTCAAATCCAAAGATGTCAAAAGCCTCTAGACCAGTGTTTTTCAAACACTGGGTCACGAAATCAACTTACTGGATTAAGATCAGCAATTTTAATGTAGGTGAACACAGAACACAAACTCTGAGAGTCCCCCAAATAAGAGTAAGCTTGTTTTCTTGGAATTTTTGTTTCAATTTTCAATTATATTATACTGGTACCATGGTCAAAAAGAGTATAAAAAGCAGGGGCACCCGGGTGGCTCCAGTCTGTGGAGCGTCCGACTTCGGCTCAGGTCATGATCTCACGGTTCATGAGTTCAAGCCCCACATCGGGCTCTCTGCTGTCAGTGCCAGCCTGCTTCAGATCTGCTCTTGCCCACCCCCCTCTCTGCACCTCCCCCACTTGTGCTCTCTCTCTCTCTCTCTCTCTCTCTCTCTCAAAAATAAACATTAAAAAAATATATAAAAAGCATTGCACTGGGCAGAACCACTCCCCAGGTGTGCACACAGATGTGTGTGAGCATGTGGCGGGGTGGGGGGGTGCGGCGAGGGGAGAAGGGGAAGGTCATGTGGAAAGCAGGAAGCAGAAGAGAAGGATATAGCAAACCTTAGAACCAGAAGGACTCCCGAAGACAGAGAAATTTAACAGCAAGTACCCGGTATGAAAATAATCACGTGAGTGATTATTACAATGGATATAAATAATCAGAGTGAGGTAACAGGACTCCGTATCTGAAGGCGGGGCTGGAGGCCCACCCATTTGGCCATACTCTGTACTCAGTGCTTCTCTGCCTACAGTATTCAAATCACTCTGCATAGGCCAGTGGGGCCCCAGAGGATGAAGTCCAACAACTACCACTCAGGAAATCAGGAAGACGTGTTAACACTGGGATGAGTGCTGGACACAGAAAAAACATGCCTCTCAGTGGACATGTTATCTGCACCAATGCGAAACCAATTTTGAAATGTTTTGTTAAACGTCAGGAGAGGGACACCTGGGTGGCTCAGTCGGTTGAGTGTCCGGCTCTTGGTTTCAGCTCAGGTCATGACCTCACACTTGGTGAGTTGAGCCCTGCGTTGGACTCTGTGCCGACAGTGAGGAGCCTGCTTGAGGTTCTCTCTCTCTCCCGATCTCTCTGCCCCTCCCATGCTTGCTGTCTCGCTCTCTCAAAATTAATAAAGAAACATTAAAAGAATAAATAAACTTCAGGAGAGTTAATACACAATGGCAATCAAAGCAACTGTGTGATATCACTCATCACTGATGTAATCCTTATTTCGTGCACTTGGCTGTTTCCTTTTATTGAACTTTCGAAAGATGCGTGTCATAGATTCATTTAATAATTTTAGTTTCTAGCCCAGTTTTTCTCAAGGTTTTTAAGCAATTCAACCATGAATTCTCCTACTATGTGGATTTTTCAGGAACTCAACCTTGAACGATGGGGCAGGATTACTGGGAAAGGCTCTCCTTGAGATATCATAAACCATAGTTATATTTTTCTATACTATTCCATTCTCCTATACCAGATCCCCAAACTGCCTGTGCACATTATTACCTAGGGAATTAAAAAAGCAAAAAAAAAAAAAAAACAAACAAACAAAAAGACTCCTTGGCCCCATCTTAGACTCACTGCAATAGCATTTCCGAGTTATTCTTATTATCCTAGGGCAATTTGGATATGCAGCTAAGTGTAGGTATCACTGTCATTCAATACCCATAAGCTCCATGGCCTTCCGGATTCCATATGTTTAATAAACATCTCCAAATGAGTCACAGGAAAATGAGGGTGCCAATGACGAGTAGCTTTCATCATGAATGGAGTATGGATGCACATGAAATTAAAATTCCAAAATGCCTTTAAATACCACTGAACAAGTTTCCCATACTGAGAATCATCCAAATTATAGTTTTGCATATCTGCCATCCTACCCACAATTTTTTTCTTGGACGTGTTTTCTGTATCCTTTAGAGAAGATATTACCGTAGCTACTTGACAAAAACTTCCCTGTCTTTGACCACAAGCTGGTCTGGGACCTGAAACAGTGTGACTGAGCCTCTGATAGTAACTTGCACTGCACCACTTCAACCGAAACTGACTTCTGGCCTCCACCTGGGTGCTCGAAAGACACCAAAATACACGACTGGTTTTCCGTCCTGCAGGTGAGCCAACGGTCATTCTAGGAAACGGTTCTCAATGCAGCCCAAAGCAATCAGGAGTCCTCCATCCAGAGAGAGCAAGCCTTGAGAAACACGGACCATGCTCCCTGTATGCAAACGTGCGCTTTTCGGAGAGGGGGCACAGAACCCTGCGTCCATCTCTGCCCAAGGAGCCCTGCTCCCCGGGCCCCTCTCCCCAGAGCACCTTCTCCGGCCCCGTTCTCTGCCCAACCCAGCTGCCCCAGCGCTTCTCCACTGCAGATGGGTCTCACTTCCTCCCTCCTGTTCGCTCAGGCGCCACAAACCCATGCTTGGGCTGAATGATGCCCAGTCCTGACCACCCACGACACGCTGATGGGCTCATCACCTCACCTGAGCATGCAGATTTCTGCACATCTCTTTTGCTTCTCCCTCATCAGCTCCTGTGGCTGTTCCCCACAGGAGCAATCGGAGACCTTTCCATCTTCACGCTACCGAATTCACTTCCACACCCATCAATTCTGGCAAAGGGTCTTGCCTCTAACCTCAGGGAGGAAAATAGAAGCCACCAGGCTCTTTCTGAATTTCTGACTCCCCTCCCTCTTCAAACTTATCTGGACTTCCGTGACCTCCTTTCTCCCTTCTCTACACCGGGCAGGTGGTAATGCCGCTCTCCGCAAGGGGAATACGGAAGGTTTAAGAGGAGAAACATTGCGATTGGTTTTGGGTCTAATGGCTTTGGGATATCTTTGGGATATCGGGGGGGGGGGGGGGGGGGGGGGGGGGAGTGTTGGGTGGGCAATTCGATCCATGAGGTTAGAGCTCAGGAGAAAGACCTAGCCTGAAAATAGCCATCCACCCCTATACAGCTAGTTCAAATGCCATTCCTTCTACAAAGCCTATCTTTACCAAATCCTGCCTCCAATATATATCCTCTGCTCCTGTCAAGCTGGAACCTTGTGTTAACGTCGCCACGTATCTTAACATGTAGATCTGTGTAGCCTTGCACTTTACATCCCAGCAGGCACCTGCCAGGCCTATCCAGCCATTCTAGACACGTTCTGTATCTACACAGTCCGACAAGGGAGCCATCAACCACGTGTGGCTGCTGAACACCTGAAATGTGGCCAGTGTGAATGAGGAACCATTTGTCCCCAAACAAAGACACATAGTTTCAAGGCCACTTCCAGTTTTCCAAATCACAGTGAGTAGTCAGGTGGCTGGTAAAAACAAAATATCTGCCTAGGACACCCTGGTGGGGTTTTTGAAGAGGCAGGTTAGCCACCTGATGTTGAAACTGTTCTATTTTGAGAAAAGCCTGGGGTTTTTTTTGTTTGTTTGGTTGGTTTTATTTTCTTGTTTGGTTTTGTTTTTTGTGTGTGTGGTTTTGTTTTTTGTTTTGTTGGGTTTTTTTTTTTTTTTTTTTTTTGAGAGAAGCCTGACTCACACTCTATAAGCTTAATCACCTTTGGGGAGGCAACCTGTTGGTTAAGTGAAGGGAGCTTCTGTGTAATTCTTATCCCTGTTTGGACTTGCTAAGCCCTTGAAAACACCAGCAGCTGGCAGATACCGAGCACACAGTATCCCATGCTACACTCCAAGGCCACGAACAATAGCTGATGAGTATTATGTGCTTAACACTGTCAGGCAAGTTCCCAGCTTGTTAGGAGTATTAGTTCTCTCGATTCACCACGATCCTGTAAGGTAGGTGCTACTAAAATCCCCATTTTACAGATGAGGAAACTGAGACACAGAAGGTTAATAAGTAACTTGCCCAAGGTTCCAGAGCTACTGGGTGGTTGAGTTCAGATTTAAACAGAAGGAGTCTTCGGCCCTGGACCATGAGGCCAAACTGGGGTCCACATAAAGAGGCATGGAGGGCCCAGTGCCTCCCAGTCTGCACGGGGAGCCTGCGCTGAAGGGGCTCCCAGCCAGGGCTGAGAGAGCCGGCTACTCCAGCTGCCCTAGTTGGGCCGGATGCGTAGACTGCAGCTCTCCGCCTCCAGTGCCCAGCACCACCCCCATCGATTCACACTTCCTGCCCCTCGTAGTACCTTCCTGGCTGGTGGAAACCAGCGAGACCAACTGCATATCCTGTCCGGCCAGACCTTTATTTCTGTAATGTGTACTAGGAAAACAGTATTTCCCCACTCCAAAATAAAACTGTCTTGCCGCCTTCCACCCCTCCAACTCCTCTTTAAGAAAGCAACAGAGGAGAACCAGAGGGTTTGTTGTCTGTCTGTCCATCCCTGGGTGTATTCTCCAGTTGTTTCTGCTTCTGCCACACGGCAGGGTCACCTGGCCCAGAGCACAGGCCACCTGGGTCCTGGGGCAGTCAGAAAGAAGGGGAGGAAGAAAGTGCACCCTGCCCAGCCTATGACTGCTCAGCCCCAAGAACTATTTCAGGAGCGCAAAAAAGCCCCTCTTGGACAAGCTGTGCTCCAACGCCGCGATGGACGTTTTGCGTTAACATTTTTGTAAGGTACCGAAACCACTATGGTGGTCAACATTTGGGGTATTTGTCAGTTTCCATCCCCTCGGTGTGTATGAAGAGCAATTGTGGGCTGTGAGGGCATTTTGCTTCTCCCTTATTTTTAGCATTAGGAGCTCTGGGGAGGGCCAGACCTCACGTCTGCAAACGCCACGCCAACCCCGCGTACATCTCCCCACACCCTGTTTGTCCTACACCCCTCCGCACCAACTCCCTTCTCTCTTGGAATTGAGGGCCAGTTTTAAATCTACCCTTCCCCAACAGCTTTCCCTGACCATTACAGGTTCAACTATTACCACAGCAGTCGTTCTGTTCCTACTGATAGGGCGGCTTCAAGGAATAGTTGGATGTTAACAATAACTGATCTTGTCTGACTCTTGGCTAACTAATTTGACCTAGAACTTCCTAATAAGTGATTATGGTCTCCACGGGGCCTAGCACTGTCTTTATTTGTCAGCGAGTAGGACGGTGCCACGATGCAGGACTGACAGGCACAATGACTCAGGGACAGCACGGCCACCCTTGAGCAGAGTGGAGATCAGGGAAGGCCTTGGAGGCTCCTTTGTCCACCAAGGTGGGCAAGGGGTGAGCCTGTCGCTAGGGCTACATCCTTATCACCATGCCCTAGATGAGGCTAGGACTGGGGAGTTGTGACCCTGAGTGAGAAGTCCACCCGCCATTCCCCTAAAAACTCATAAATCTCTTCGTCTCCACCACTTTCTCCACAACTGTAGGGGCCACTCAGGTCTAGGAGGATTTCACTCGGCAACACAGCCTCTCCCCAGGGCAAAGCGTTAGGAACCAAACGCAAAGGGTAGCAGAGCCCCACATCCCTAGGCCTCAGTTTTCTCATCTGTAAAATGGGGCTAACTTCCTTAGGGTTTGTGGTAGGACTAAGATGTATAAAGTGCCTGGCCTACTATCTGATCAACAGCGGATGTTTAATAATTAATAGTTTCCGCAGACACAAATATTCGGTCAAGGATTATGCGATGGAGCATTATCTACAAACAAAAACTTTACATTGATCCAAATACCAGACAGTAGGGAGATGGTTAAATAACATGTGGTGGACTCAAATAATGAAACAGTGTGACTCTGGAAGGGTATTTCCTTTGTATGGGATGATGATCAGAAGATATACGTTAATATAGAGTTACTACGTGTAATTGTATGTCCCATAGATTTTTATATATTCTATGTAAGTGTATATATGTTAACATAGTTCAGAATATAATACAAGCTAAAAAGTGAAAAAAAAAGCAGGGAGCAGAGGTCATTTTTCGATTATCAGGGCAATACGCTTCCCGGATGTGCTGGTCCGTGGGCAGCGTCCCCATGGCTGCCGAGCCGGGGCACTGACACAGGGCTCTCTTGATGACAGCCAGACCTCACGCTCCACAAGGACTCCAGCCGACTCTCTCAGAGGCCAGCACCGCCTAGTACGGGACTGACAATGCACACCAAGACACAACTGTCTGGCCTGGAACTGGGTGGCTAGGGGCCAGGGGAGCCCCCCAACCCAGGGGCACCAGGCCAGGTGAGGACGGTTGCCCAACAGTGAGTAAAAAGCTGTAATACGTTACAGCATAGGGTGTCTTGAGGGGCACAGTCCCCATGGGGCATCGTAAAGTCACATGCTAATGAGTGCCATCCTGTGTTCATTCCAAGTCCTGAAAAGCCTTAATGTCGGCAGAGCGCTCTAGTTTTGGATTTGAGAAGAAGTAGAATATGGCAATAATGAACTTCTCAAAGCTACAGAGGTTCCTTCTATCCTCCCTCCCTCCTCCCCCACTCCACGAATGATTGAGTCCAAAAGTCCATTAGGCGGAATGGAGTAAAGCAGATGTACTGTGTTGAATGGGTTTCCCCCCAAATTCACATCCACCCAGAACCTGTGAATGTAACCTTATTTAGAAATAGGGTCGTGACAGATATAATCAAGTTACAAGGTGATATTAGATTAGGATAGGCCCTAAATCCAAGAGGACTGGTGTCCTTACAAGAAGAAGGAAATCTGGACACAGACACACACGGAGGAGGCGGCCAGATGAAGACAGAGACAGGGATGGGGGCGATGCGATGGGTCTGCAAGCCAAAGAACGCCAAGGACTCCCAGCCACCACCAAAGCGAGGAAAGAAGCATGGAGCAGGTTCTCCCCTGGAGCCCCCCGGAAGGAATCAACTCTGCCAACACCCTGATTTCAGACTTCCAGCCTCCAGAACCGGGAGACAATACGTTTCTGTTGCATAAGCCACCCAGCCTGTGGTACTTTGTTATGGTCCTAATGATCTGAAGACATTAGGAGAGCGGAACAGAGGCATGCTAGTGAGGACTACTGGCATAAAGAGGGTGTCCCCTTGGGTGGAAGGAGGTGCTGGCACATCGTATGGGGGATCTTGGAGCCCAGGTGGGGCAATGAGAATAGACACGGGGACAGTGGGGGACAGCAGCCCAGAGTGGGGTGAGTGGGCTCCTGTCCAGGGACAGCAGTCTTGTCTGGCAGCACAGAAGCCTGAGGAATGAGATGGGGAGGGCAACTTCATTGCAGTGGGGCGGCCGAAGGGATGTGAGATTAGATACACGCAGGCAACAGAATAAATTAATTAATACATTAGGGGAAGTGGAAGCCAGGTTTCTCACTTTTGGAGAAGGAAGTTCAAACAGAGAAAGAAATCTAGAATCATCTTGGGTGTTGGAATAGAGTAAGGACTGAGTTCATGTATGTCGATAAACACAGAAATAAATATAGATGTAAAAATATGTGTGTGTACATATATACACATACATACAAATATGTGTATGTACACGTAGTACACTATTCCCTAACCCTGCCCGCTACGAGGGTCTGGGGTCAGCAATACACCACTGGTGATAAGCACACATAACACCCAAATCGTGGTTTCTAAATACCACTCTCCACTAAAAGGAATCAGGGCTTCTTGGAAACATGGCTGATTGCAGGTCTAGGGCAGGGAAAGCAGAAGACAAGACGGAAGCATCTTGGGGGGGGGGGGGGTCAGAAAGTAAGGACGTGTCCAAAGAACATCGAGAACATCAAGAGAACAGGACAACCCACATGAAGGCTCCCACCGGCCAATCGGAGACAATCTGAATGTCAAAACAATGACAAAAGCGTGTTACAGTCCATTGGATAAAATAGGAATCAATGAAAAACAGAGAGGAGGAAGCTTTTCTACAAAGCAGCAGGGCAGGTAGTAAGTGTGGAAAGAGTATGGAACTAAAAACCACCATGCGGCAGCTATGAGAGAAGTAATTCTGCTGCCAGGAAACATCAGTGGATGCTAAAACCAGGGAGTTAAAAGGCTGGTGAGAAATGGGACCCTTACACGGTCTCGAAGGACATCCCACAAAATATTTACCACGAAGGGAAAAAAGAATAACCAAAGAGAAGCCTGACAAATACCTCCTCGGTCAAATGGTTGAATGAACATCACGAAGAAAGGAACACAGCACAGTCACTCACCACCGGAGAGGACGCAATGAGGAAAGAGCACCACGTCTGTGATATTCCTGCATAAACTCCGTAGCCTAAATCTGACCGCGAGTGAACTGTCACCAAGCCCCACCTGATGGGTTATCTATACGATAACAGGCTCGTAACTGTCAAAAATGTCAAGATCACAGACGTTACGGGAAGATTAAGGAGACATGACCCCTGAGCCTGAATCGGATCCCTGTGCCATGGGGTCACTGTTAAGATCACTGGCCAACCCAGATGGGGTCTGTGGATCAGGTGGTGCTAAGGGTAACGGCCTGATTCGAACAGGGGCGCTGCGGTCATTCATGTTAGAGAGGACCCTTGTTTGCAGGAAGATACACTCAAGCATTCGGGAGTGACGGGACGTCCTGCTGGCAAGTTACTCTCCAAAGGTTCAGAAAAGCAGTTCTCTGTAGTGTTCTTGCAACGTTAGTGCAAGTCTGAAATGAGCTGCAAGGAAAAAGCCTTGGCCAGAAAGACCAGAGCAAAGTACATGAGTGATTTACAGTCCAGAGGGGGAAACAGCAGCAAACACGGCATTTTTCTGCAAATACAACAAATTCTAGAAAATTCCCTCTCTGGTGCTTCAATGAAACTGCTGGAGTTTTGTTTTTTTGTGGTTTTTTGTTCTTTGTTTTTTCAATCCAGGCACCACGACAGGATTGACTACACACATCAGTCACGTTACGCAATGAGGCAACAATGATCTTAACGAGAAGCCTGGAAGCTTCATTTCCTGGGGAAGACGAGGGATGATGGTCCATAACTCATTTAAATTGCAGGTTGTCTGGAAAACCAGAAGCGACCAAGGGCCAGTGTGCACATGTGAGAGAAGGCTCTCAGCGTTCAGCATGAAACATATGCCTCCTAATCTTTGTGCTAATATTTAACAGCAGTTATCAGTTCTCTCAACTTGGAAACACGAGGGTGGTTTCCCAGAGACACTGCCTCACCCGTTGGGTGAAGTTAGCGGCCAAGGAAAGCAGTCAGAAGCGCCCACTGCCTTTTTTCAGATACGCGGCATTCAGAGGCCCCACACCACCACGTTCTCTGGAGGACACTTCAGGCCAGCTCTTGGTTGTCACCCGGTGGCCCCCAAAGCTGGCATTCCCAGCCGGGCTTCATCCCTTCTGTGAGGACGCCTCCCCCCTCCCTCAGTCTGTCAGGCACTTGGCTCGAGAAACACCCACCATGAGTAAGGGTTTTGCTTCCTGTTTCTCATTTGCAATTTTTCCTCATCTTGCAGAATTCGGAAGCCTGAATAACCTTCAGTTCTACTTGCTCGAACTTGGCGGAACATTTCACTAACTACTTTGGCCCCAGAGTACCGAGCAGAGCGCATATTTACTATTCTCCAGGAGAGTAACTCGAACACTGTGGGGATAGAAAGTGCCACGACCAGTAGGTCGGGAACAATTCCTTCCTTCAGCACAGTCAGGACCAAGCAGCTCTGTGAGCTCGGCCCCGCCCTCCAACCCCAATCTGGTAGCTACCCTGCAGCCAAAACACCCCTGTAAAAGCACAGATACGATCCGTTCAGAGCCCCTTGTTCCACAGGCCCGGCTCTGGTGTCATCTCCCTCCATTGTCCTTACTCCCACAGCACCTCCAGTGGTGCGTCTGTCCCCCGGGGCCTCCTTCCCGGTCTCAAGAGCAAGACCGTCCCCTTTCACTGAGTAACCTCACACTCGTCCCGTCTTAGCTCCGAGACCACTTCCTCAACAAGCCTCCCTTAGTCTCTGAAGGTGAGGCCAGGCCCCCGAATCTGTCTGCCCGACTTGACGAGAATCTCCACGAGGCCCGAGACCCTATCTGCCCGCTCACCACTCTGTACCTGGCAAAGGCCGAGGCTCGATAAAGAAACCACGAATATACTGCAGATGCTGGGCATCAGCAATGATGAAAGGGGGAATAGAGAGGCACTCGCGAACTAGTAAAAGAAGGCTGTACACAAGCAATTACGATCAGGAAACAATGATTTGCCATCATAAAAAGATGCATATAAAGGCTGTGGGGAATCGCATCTAAGAAAGCTGTAAGATAGACCTTTTTAAAACAAATACCTTTGGGGCGCCTGGGTGGCTTGGTCGGTTAAGCATCCGACTTTGGCTCGGGTCATGATCTCACGGTCCGTGAGTTCGAGCCCCGCGTTGGGCTCTGTGCTGACAGCTCAGAGCCTGGAGCCTGTTTCCGATTCTGTGTCTCCCTTTCTTTCTGTCCCTCCCCTGTTCATGCTCTGTCTCAAAAATAAATAAATGTCAAAAAAAGAAATTAAAAAAAAATAGTAAAATAAATAAATACCTTTAAAATAAAATACCTTTTTGATTTCTTATCAACAATGTTTCAAGTCACCTTAGGGTGGTCTAGATATAACCTAGAACCTCGTTTATTTTAAAGCTGTATATAGGAGAACTCACTGGAAACTTACTGACGTCCATCAGCACCAAACTGCTCATTACCAAGAACTCACAGACGGTCAGGATGGCGACCAAATCATGGATTGTCCAAAATGGAACAATTCTCTCTCTTCTTTTTTTTTTTTTAAGTTCTATTTATTTTGAGAGAAGGCGCTAGCAAGGGAGGGGCAGAGAGAGAGGGAGAAGTCCCAAGCAGGCGCCACACCCATCATGCAGAGCCTGACGCGGGGCTTGGACTCACAAACCATGAGATCATGACCTGAGCTGAAACCAGGAGTGGGACGCTTAACCAACTGAGCTACCCAGGTGCCCCCAAAATGGAACGCTTCAAAGTGTGAGTGGGGCCTTATAAATAGTCATACCTTGCCTCTAACCAGATGTAAAGAGGAACTGCCCCTAGGAAAACCAGGATGTGGGGCTGTTCCACTTATAGGAGATAGCTGCTCTTTTATTCAAAATCCTTAGACCAGATAGGTTTCAGAACTCAGCAGTATGGGGATATCAGAAATACGGCGCATATACCGTATAGAGCAAGAACACCCCCAGCAATATGTAGAGAACCCCTTAATCCACACAGTAATATTTTGCAGTAAAACGTGCACATTCACACTGATTGGGATTAGTGAAAGCTACGAATAGCTCTGTGCCAATTCAGGGCAGACCATCCTGCCAAATGAGTCATGACAAAAACTTTCAGTTTTCAGGGTTTTTTGGGATTGCAAATAAGGGATGCGGGCTCTGTAATTAATTTCAAGTTATTTCTATCCTTGGAATATATTAGCGTTCCCACGTCACACAAGGAAATCAGCATCTTCTTCCTTAAACTGTACTTACGTTATAAATTAATCTGGCACACACTCTACTTAAATTAGTGAATAATAGCATATTTTTGTCCTGAAATCGAAAAGTTTAATGCAAACTTCCTTTGCATGAAAGTAGGATATTTTTATAACATTTGAAATCTTAAGTAACCACTTAAAAATTATTATTGCCTTTATGCTACATCTACCCAGCAATATGGATATGTTTCTCCTTTTCCGATCTAATGTATAAAATATTTATTTATAAAATAAGAAAAGCCTTAAATAGAGATTCAAATTTCTCTCAGGGGTGCCTGGGTGGCTCAGTTGGTTCAGCATCTGACGTCAGCTCAGATCCTGATCTCACGGTTCCAGAGTTCAGGCCCCGTGTCAGGCTCTGTGCTGACAGTGTGGCGCTTCAGATTCTCTGTCTCCCCTTTCTCTACCTGTCCCACACTTGCTCTCTCTCTAAATAAATAAATAAATAAATAAATAAATAAACATTTTTTTAAAATTTCTTTCGGGCACCTGGGTGGCTCAGTCGGTTAAGCGTCCGACTTCAGCTCAGGTCACAATCTCGCGGTCCGTGAGTTCGAGCCCCACGTCGGGCTCTGGGCTGATGGCTCAGAGCCTGGAGCCTGCTTCCGATTCTGTGTCTTCCTCTCTCTCTGCCCCTCCCCCATTCATGCTCTGTCTCTGTCTCAAAAATAAATAAAACGTTAAAAAAAAAATTTAAAAAAAAATTTCTTTCAAACATCCTCCCTAGGGTTCCTTTACAATGACAATAGTAATGACATTGTTCCTTCTCCTATAGCATTTTAAACATTTCATTTCCAAAATTAAATTTATTACCAAAAATAATTTTATGAGTACCAAGTTAGAGCAAGTTTATTTATTTTGTTTTTGTTTATTTATTTATTTGTTTCGTTTTGAGTGGAGTATGAGTGGGTACATGAACCATTCTCCCATTTCACAGAAGCCCTACTGCTCTGTGGCCACCATCTCGGGAAACACAAGGACTAAATACCTACAGTGGCACAAATGCAAACTGACTCAAAGAATTGTCTGGAAAGTTTACCTGCACCATTTTTTTTTTTTTCATTTATTTTTGGGACAGAGAGAGACAGAGCATGAACGGGGGAGGGGCAGAGAGAGAGGGAGACACAGAATCGGAAACAGGCTCCAGGCTCTGAGCCATCAGCCCAGAGCCTGACGCAGGGCTCGAACCCACGGACCGCGAGATCGTGACCTGGCTGAAGTCGGACGCTTAACCGACTGCGCCACCCAGGCGCCCCAACCTGCACCATTTTTAAAAATCACTTAAAACCACTTTGAATGAAAGCACAGATATCATTGCAATGTGAGAAGTACAATACACACTGGGTTGCTCAGGGTCTGTGGAACGTGGGCAGAAGTTCAGTTCAGAGATCCGTGGGCACATGTGAAGAAAGCAAACACACTAAGGCTAACAACGGCCAAGGTGAAGACCTCCCAGAGACCTTCCCCCCATAAGGGCCAAAGCACTTACATCAGTGTTTACATTTACTGACTTGAATTGTGCATAAACATATGCATTTTTGGAGGCATTTTTTTGGCCTCCAAAAAAAACCACTCTTCTGATTTTTCAGATCACGATGGTGGTAGGGATATCCATAGAGCACCCGTGATGCACCTGCTATTAAAGTCTATGCTTTATACACATGATCTCATTAACTCTCACAGTAACCCTATGAGGTAGGCACTCTAATCATTACCATTTGAGGAAGAAGCAGCTATGGCTTCGCCCTCGCCCGAGCTGATTCCCCATCACAGCTCCATTATCATGAGAACCGAGTGTCCACAAGTAGGCTTCAACCTTGAGTGGACAGTGCTCATCTATGCGTGCCCTTTGGGCCCTCAGACATAAATGCTAGAAAGCTGGTGTCCAAGCTTCACTTGGATACCGCACTGGTTCTGACAGCTGCTTCCACAAGTCAGGAACACTTCGGGAACGTGAGCGTTAAAGTCACCCTGGGGGCTGCAGATCAGAAAGGAAGCACACAGCCACAGTTGTCGCATTTCCCAACACTTTCTGTTTCATTTGCTCTTTGCTCTGAGGGAGGTGCAATGAAGAATACAAATCACCCACAAGCAAGGATGGAACAAGATAAGTGAGCTGTCTGGGGCTTTTTCTAAATGAGGAAGTCTTCTGACCCTGTATGACCCCAGGGCTGCAATGATGACAACACTTTGGGGGGAGGGGGTGTGATCTATCCCACCAGGTCCGCCAGCAAAGATAAACATGGGTTTTAAACCTGGAGTCCCTAGACCGAACTTTGTAAAACCTTCGCACCTCCATCCGACCCCGTCCCTCTGGTGATGTTGGCAACCTCATGATGGCAGGAGGCAAGGGGACAATGAGGTTACAAGGGTAGGAGGTTTAATCCCGCCTCCAGCCTTTTTTAGCCTGCAGAATGAGGCAGGGGAGAACTGAGGAAAGTGGCCACTGAACTAGACAGTTTCCTTAGGAACGTACAGACCATTAGGCGCCTGGGTGGCTGAGTCGGTTCAGCGTCCAACTCTTGGTTTTGGCTCAGGTCATGACCTCAGAGTTGGCGAGTTCGAGCCCCGCACCGGGCTCTGCGCTGACAGTGCGGAGCCTACTTGGGATTCCCTCTCCTCTCTGTCTCCCTCTCTCTCTCTCTCTCTTGTCCCTACCATGCTTGCTTTCTCTCAAAACAAATAAGTAAACTTAAAAAATAAAAAGAATGTACAGACCAAAGGTTTTGGTTCAGGGAAATCATTCTGCACCTATCCTTCCTAATGCATCAGGAACGAGGGTTCAAGAGATTATATCCATACCTAGGGATTCATCGAAGGAAGGGGCTCATCACAGCATCACGTTGTTAATTTTCTCACACCGGCTGCTGTGGAAGTAACAGAGCACAAAAGGCAACAGTGTGCAATGTGGAGTCTGGCTGAGATGCTGGGTTCCAAATCCTAGCTCAATCATTCAATAGCTGCGTGACGGACAGGTAGCTGACCCTATCTGTTCTCTCCTTTGCAAGGAGTAGGTGAGGAAACACGTAAAACATCTAGAATAACTCTTTATAGCTCACATGGGTTATGGTATAAAAAGGTATAAAATTTCCAGACAGCAGCTTGGCTATAGGTATCAAAAATTTTATGTGGCATCCTTTGACCCAGCCACGTTGCTTCTAGGAATGTTTCCCAAGCAATTTAAACAATCATGTGTGAGACGTGTAGTCTTAAAAAAAAAAAAAAAAAACTATAATAATCCTGAAATCTGTTGCAAATACAAAGATAATATTCTTTCTTGTAAAAAAAAAAAAAAGGCTGTGTGCAGATAAATTATTTCCCAGATACATCTGAATTATGAAAATCTAAGAACAGTTTTAAATCCATCACCTTTTTTGAGTATTTTCCAGAAGAATTCATAGAAGGTGATACGGACCTAAAAGGGCAGAAATCACGCTGTGACTACTGGTCGTGTTTGGGCCCGGACGCCAGTACCTAGATGGCATCCGATTCTGCAATTCAGCAAAGCGAGAATCATGGACAGATTTCAAAGCATATGGACTCCGGCTCGTACTGCATGTTCAAACCTTCTTTCCATATGGAAAACAGGAAAACAAGCGACCCTAATTTTCCCTTAATCAGCATGTCCTCGGAGCACTGCCTTTGCAGAACAGGAGAAGCACTCGGAAAGGCACAGTGTCTCCTTTCGGGACTTGAGAGTTCGCTTAAGACTGCCTCTCTTTCCATGGATACGTTGGTGGCCGTGAAGCCACCCATTTAGGCCAGCCCAAAAAAGGCATCGCGTAGTCCTCAAGGGACGCCAGGAATGTAGGAAAGACATTTAATAAGACAGCGCATGTGAGAAAAGTGTGAACAACAAAGTGGGTAAATGAGACACACACACTAGCTCGGGGAGAAGGAGCAGGGCAGGGAGTCAGGCAGGACCTGAATTCCCTGAATTGTTTTTTCCTTTTTTTTTTTTTTTAAGTTTATTTATTTATTTTGAGGGGGAGGGGAGGGGAGGGGAGGGGCAGAGAGAGAGGAGAGAGAGAATCCCAAGCGGGCTCTGTGCTGGTGACACACAGAGCCCGGACTCGAAGGACAGAATCCCAGGACTCTGGAATCATGACCCAAGCCAACATAAAGAGTCACATGCCCAACCTGACAGAGCCACCCAGGCGCCCCTCCCTGAATGGCTGTTACCACTCAAGTCCTCTTCACTCAGCAGACCAACAATGGGTGTGTTTTGACGCACTGTGGATACAGCAAAGACAAAGGGAAAGGGGCGGGAGGAAGGAAGAGAGGGCCGTGCTTTCTTGCTTTCGGTGCTTAGCTCTGAAAAGGCAAGTTAACAGGGATTTTCAGAAGGACCAGCCTACTGGAACCTTCTAAGAAAACCTATCTGCATAAAATGACACAACTGTTTGCTGCCATCTGATTTCAAATCCATTACTGGCAGACTGTGATGAAAATCAATGCCTTCCCCAAAAACAGTTGCCTGGAAATGATTTGCTCTGAAAACGGCTGACTTTGAAGGGCACTGTCTATCTTTCCCCCTGGCTGAGAATAAATACTTCCCTCCCTCGGTCTACATCCACAGGCTGTGCCTGAGGCTGTGCCTGGACAGTCTCCTTCCTGCTGCCACTTTTCCTTTGAAGATCTTCTTTGAGTTGTCCCCTCAGCCAGTAAGCTCTCAACAAAGGTATTACTATGAGGATGATGATGACGATCTGCTATTATTATCGTTATTACAGAGCCATTCAATTCAGCTCTTTATGTTCAAATCAGGTGGAGACCCAACACATAACCAACTCCGGCACTGGAGCATTCATGAGTTTGCTTCCATCGATAAGTTATCCTGATCGCCAATGAATTCCATTAGCGTCGAGCCAAAACTGCTACCCAGTCTAAGTACAGAAATACCCCTGAGCCAAGAACGAATATGTCCCCACCAGCTGCAGAACGGTCTTCAAATATTTCTAAACAACACTTCCTGGACAAGTTCCGGATCGAACCGGAAGCTGAATCTGGTGCCCACTGTGTGGTCACCATTCCCTCCTCCTGCCAACCCCTCCCAGGGCCATACTGGTTGCCTTCCCTCTCCTTGCTGAAGCAGGATGGGCTCCGCAGCTTAGGTTTGGTGCCGAGCACACGTGGATCTGAACCTCACCACTCACAACCTGTTAACTTTTCCAGATCTCGGGTTCCTCATCTATAAATAGAGATCTTAAAGGCGACGTGGCGACATCTCTGAGCAAGAGCTAGATGAGGAGGAAGACAGGATGACTGCTTTGGCCTCCTCTGAGACGTCCCCCCGCAAAATTTCAAACGTGGAGCCAGGCCTCCATCCAGTAGAGTGGAGCGGGGGAGTACCCAGGGTCCATCTTCCGGGATACTAGCACGGTCCCCACCGTGCACAGTGGCGGCCAGATTAATCTTCCGAACCATTGTCTCCCCTGGCACAAAATCCTTCAGCGGCTCCATGAGGCCCACGGAATAAAATCTGGGCCATAACTCAGCCTGTCCTACCTTTCAGGCTTCATACCCCACCGCTTCCTCCCAAAGCTCACAGCTTCACGAACTTGAAAACAGGCATATCCCTGTATAAAGTCCTTGTGAGCAGGAATCTCATCTTATTCATCTTTAAACCTTCACAGGTACCAAGCACAGTGCCTTGCAAATAACGATATGCAGTAATTAGTAATTATTTATTGATCGGTGTTGGGGAAGGTCATGGAAAAGACGGGACCGCCAGCTGACCTGTGAGCGGGACCTCACCAATAGGAGGCTCCTCGCCCCCTCCTCTGTCCTTGGAATGTGGCTTCTGCTTGCCTTTCCTGCTCCCAGAAGCTCCTCCAAGGACACAGCCTTGAGATGGTGATGTCATGTTGAGAACACCTGCATGGTATACTGACTGAACCCAGTTAAGGCCTCTATGTAAACTTCGAAGGTCTGGCGGGCAGGTGCAGGGATCTAATCATCTTGCTGCAGCCAAGACAAGCCTCACAGGAAGTGCCCTTTGCTTATTAAAACTGCCACCTACCTCCTCCCTCATCTGTCTCTGCCCTCTGAGTTCAGGGGCCAATTCCAGATTATACCAGGGAAGCTCTCGAGAAGGTTGCAAACCAGTGATAAGAAAGTGGAAAAATCCCTCCTGGAGAACCCACGGTTGGCAGGGGCTGGGGAGGAAAAAGCAGATGATATGAACTATGTGATGTGATGGAAAAAACTTACTATGAATAAGTGGTAAGTAAGTAGGGGGAAAACTGATTGCGAAAAGCATGCGACATAAAGAAGAATAATTTTGCTACGTTCGTGACATTTTCCAGATAAATCGAGCTCAGTATGTTAACAAACTTTTGAAATATATTTACTCAACTTTTCATTTAAAAAATCCTGGGGCGCCTGGGTGGCTGAGTCAGTTGAGCGTCCGACTTCGGCTCAGGTCATGATCTCACAGTCTATGGGTTCGAGCCCCGCATCGGGCTCTGTGCTGACGGCTCAGAGCCTGCTTCAGGTTGTGTCTCCCTCTCTCTAACTCTCCCCCACTCTCACTTTGTCTCACGCTGTCTCTCAAAAATAAATAAATGTAAAAAAAAATTTTTTTTTAATAAAATAATTTTATTGGGGCACCTGGGTGGCTCAGTCAGTTGAGCGTCCGACTTCAGCTCAGGTCATGAGTTTAAGCCCCACATCGGCCTCTCTGCTGTCAATGCAAAGCCCACTGTGGATCCTCTTGTCTCCCTGTCTCTCTCTGTCCCTTCCCTGCTCTCACTGTCCCTCTCTCTCAAAAAGTAAATAACATTTAGGGGCACCTGGGTGGCTCAGCCAGGTAAGCAGCTGACTCTTGGATCCAGCTCAGGTGATTATCTCATGGTTCGTGGGTTCAAGCCCTGCATCGGGCTCTGTGCTGACAGTGGGAACCCTGCTTGGGATTCTCTGTCTCCCTCTCTCTCTGCCCCTCCCTGCTCTGTCTCTCTCTCTCTCTCTTCAAAAAAAAAAAATAAATAAACATTAAAAATAAAAATCTTACCGAGCCAGGTACTCTAAAAAGCCCTATGTGCCAAGCACAATGACCAGCTTGGACGGGGGTGAGACAAAGGTGATGAGGGCATGATCTGCATCCTCAGAGTTGACACAGCAGTGATGGGCTCAGGCACATAAGCAACCAACTCCAAAATGAGGCATCTCGTCCTGAAGGTGAGTCTAGGGAAACAAACTGATGACGGTGGAACTTTCGACGGGGCACTTCAGGATGTCTTCCATCCCATGACAACTCAACAGCAGCATTCAACACCACCGGCTCCTGGTTCGCTCTCTGCAACAGACTCCCCCACCCTCAACGCCATCTCATTAGCTTCACAAGAATGTGCCCCTGAGTTTTATAAAGGTGACTTTTTTGTGGAGGGCATTCCGGGGGTGTTTTACTGGGAAAAAACCCAGAAGAGCTAACTCTGGGAGGCTTCAAAGAAGAGGGGCCATCTGAACTGGGCTTGGAGAGATCAGAGATCCTCCGGTGAAAAGAAAGGAAGAACATTCCAGACAAGAGGAAGAATAACAACAGAGGCAAGAGGGAGGAAGTGTACGTGGCAGGATTGAACCGGTAACAGGGAGAGGCTGTGCCACAGGGAAAGGGTGGAAGCGGGAGAGACACAGCCAGAAAGCCCATCCAAGACTGGCTAATTAACAGAGAGCCATTTGTTCGTGCACCTTAACAAGGGTCCCTGTTGACCGATGAGGGGAAACACCCCATACACCCCTGGGCACACGTGAACATGGCTGATGTGCTTTCCACCTGCTGTCCCGTCCTGTTCTTTACTAGGCAACACAGCACACGAGCCCTGCTAGCTCTAAGGTACTACACGGGCCCGTGGGTGGACGGGAGATAACAAACGGAGAACTAGGTCAATCATTACAATTTAATTCAACCAATATTTATCGAGTGCTGGGTGTATGCGAGTCATTTTGCTGAGCCCTGAGGAACCCATGACGGTACTCCAAAGTTTATCATCAGAGTCGAGGAGGCAGCCATGAATAACAGATGCAGGATGTGATATCTGTAATATAACCCAGAAAAATCTAAGGCCTTTGAATAAGATCTTCAAACCTTATCCCTCCAATGAAGCGGAGAGCCCAGCAAATCTCCATCATGCTATCGGTGCAGCCAGTCAACCAAGCTGACGTGGCCTCCACACCCGATGGTGGTGCCATTTTGGCTTCAGCCGTGCGGAGGGAATGCAGATGGGAAGGGGCCTCAGCGAGGTGCAGCCAAGACCACCAGTTTCCTCTGGGCTTCCCAAGTGCCCATAGTTTGGGCTTGACCCTAACAATCCATGCACCAGCCCTTCCATGGCCTTCCGTGGGCGTAACTCAGAGACCGTGAACGAGCATACCTCACACCTGGACAGGGAGGAGCCTCCTAAGCCACAAGCCAGTCTCACCACCCAGGGAAGAGCGGGATCCCCATCACATGTGAGTCAACAGGACGCCCGTCCTGAAAACTTCCGCTGTGTTCATGCATGGTTTCGGGGCACCTCACCATCCAGTCTCTCGGTGCTCCAACTTGGGTCTCTCATCCATATTAAGGACAACGGTCTACTGTGGACCTGTGCATAATCCCTTCTCTCTCTTTATAAACCAAACCAAAACAAACAAAAGAGAGTACAAAAAAATATTTTCATACCTGTGCATTACTTCCTCTTAGAAACGTATCAAAGCACCCCAAAGACAGACCTGGTTATCATCAAAAACACAATCTGGCCCCTTCTGCAAGGCCCACGGTGCGTAGGAACGAGCAATGCATGCCCCCTTACATCTCCTCTCAAAAGCGACAGGCTCTCGGTCCTGCCACCCCCGGGGCCACAGTAATTACCTACCATTTTCCAAAACGTAAGGGGATAATGTTCCCAACCCTTTTTCAATCACCTTCCCCCCCCCCCCCCAAAACTTGCTCTGTCCTCAAAACAAAGCCTTTCTCTACTGGGAAACACGGAAGCACAGAACTTGAGGTAGCTGTGGCCACCCAGACTGTCCCTGTCACTCCCGGGATCCATTGAACCCCACCACATCAGACCACGCCCCATGTGCCAAGAATGAAAGGACTTTTCAACCCATCTCACCTTTGCTCTTCCTCTTCTGTCAACCAAAGATGCCCCGCTCGCCCTTTGGACACCAGTCAACACCGCCATCGGCCATCGTCTTTCTGGCAGGTGGGAAGTAGGGAGTAAAGCACACCCCGTTTCGCTGGTCAAAGACACAGCGCCTTGGGCTTTCTGTGCTTTTATGAAGCACACATTTCATTCTTTCTGTTACTACAGATGGTTATCTACACGCCTGTCTCTCTAAGTAAACGATAAGCTCTTTGAGAACATGAAATTGTCAATTTTACATCTCCGCAGCCCAGTTCAAAAATGTCTCCCGAAGGAATTAAATCTCCTGAGAGTTTCCTTTAAAATACGTGCTTGCAGAAAGGGGTCTTCAACTTGATTTCGTCATTATCATATTTGTTTTCCTAGTACTTGAGGCTAATTTTGAGGGCTTTTTTTTAAAGCCTGGGTCGCACACCAGAGGGAATATAAGTTTCCCCCCTCTGCCTTACATCAGAGACATTATGTATCTTCTTCCCAATTATTTTACAATTCACTCTTAGTTATGAACCATATGTTATCTTGCCAGGCCGTATGATTTAATGAAAACCAACTCTGCAGAAGGATCAGGTGAGATGAAAAATTTGAGCACAACATAAAAGCAACCCAACAATAAATTTGCTATTGTACAGTTGTGGTATTTCACTGAATTTCCTCATCCACTGTAGCTCTCGTAAGAACAAATAAATGGTTCCTCATTTGGTCGATAATTCACAACAAATACACAAATGCGTTCATTTTACTTTACAGATCTGTTATTACAGCAATAAATTTGTCTTCATCCACACAAGTAGTAGTATTAAACCATTATTGGATGTATTATATTTAAATGCTCATGCTCCAAATGCTATTCTAAGGCTGCTTTTACTCGCTTTTTGTTTTAATGTTTATTTATTTATTTGGAGAGAGAGAAACAGAGAGCAAGTGGGAGAGGGGCAGAGAGAGGGGGAGACAGAGGATCCCAAGCAGGCTCCAGGCTGTACGCGCACAGCCCGATGCGGGGCTCGAACTCACAAACGGCCAGATCATGACAGGCTACTTTCACTCACTTTTATCCTCATACCACAATGGTGATGAACCTGTGAGCAGCCACTACAATTAATTCACTACCATAGTCAGGCACTGCTGTGCTTCCTCTAGCCAGAAATTTTAGAATTCAAAGTACAACACACAAAAAAAGTTAATTCTTTACTACAGAGTCCAACAAAACATACCAAGTACTTCATCTGGCCACCAGATCCTGGGCAGGTCACTTGATTTCTCCAGCTAAAAAACCGATGGAGCAGACTATAATCTCTAAGGAAACTTCCAATTCTAGTATTCTATGAGATTAAGTACTTTTATCTGATTCCCTATTTACCAATCCACCCAAATTTACTTCCTACAACATAATTTAATTCCTCAATAGGTGCTTTATCAACAATAGGTTGCTTTTACAACATCGCAAAAAATTTTTTTAACTTCCTTTTAATGTTGATTTATTTTTGAGAGAGAGACAGAGAGCAGGCAGGGGAGGGGCAGAGAGAGAGGGAGACACAGAATCCGAAGCAGGCTCCAGGCTCTGAGCTGTCAGCACAGAGCCTGATGTGGGGCTCGAACTCAGGAACTGCGAGATCATGACCTAAGCTGAAGTCAGACGCTTAACCCAACAGAGCCACTGAGGCATGCCATCATGACAAAATTTTTAAAATGATTTTGTGCCGTATGCTACTCACACTATGAAGACGGGGGAATCATTATTAGTTTTGAAGACCATCTAGCATGTCATTTGGGAACCCACAAAAAGAATGACATAATCCTACAACTCAGCAACAAAAAAAACGAGTAACTGATTCAAAAATGGGCAAAGGATTTAAGCAGACATTTCTCCAAAGGAAATCTACAAATTACGAAGCACATGAAAAGATGCTCAACACCACCTAGTAGGGAAATGCAAATCAGAAGCCCAAGGAGATACTGTTTCACATCCATCAGGAGGGCTATAGAAAGAAAGAAAGAAAGAAAAACAGAAAATAACAAATGTTGGCCAGGATGTGGAGAAACTGGAACCTTCATGCATTACTAGAAGGGCGTAAAATGGAATTGCCACTGTGGACAAGTTGGGTGGTTTGTCAAAATTTTGAAACCTGGAATTACCAGATGATCCACTGCATTGAAAGAATGGAAAGCAGGAACCAGGCCTGATACTTTTTACAGGAATGATTACTGCAGCTAAATGGTAATAATAACAATCCAGGCAACCATCAACAGATGGACGGAAAAACAAAATGTGGGACTATTACTCAGTCTTAAAAAGGTATGAAGTTCTGGCACATGCTACAACACAGATGAACCTGGAAAGCACTCTAAGTGGGAAAAAAAAAAAAAACAGTCACAAAAGGACAAATATTGTAGGATTCCACGTATATGAGGTAGCTAGAGTGATCAAATTCATAGACAGAAAGTACGATGGTTGTTGCCAGGGGCTGAGGGCAGCGGGGTTCTTGTTCACTCAGTACAGAGTTTCCGGGCGCCTGGATGGCTCAGTCAGTTAACCATCTGACTTCAGCTCAGGTCATGATCTCGCAATTCGTGAGTTTGAGCCCAGCATCAGGCTCTGTGCTAATAGCTCACAGCCTGGAGCCTGCTTCAGATTCTGTGTCTCCCTCTCTCTGCCCCTCCCCTGCCCCTGCTCTGTCTCTCTCAAAATTAAGTAAACATTAAAAAAAATAAAAACAAAAATAGGCACAGAGTTTCTGTTGGAGATATTAGTAAGTCCTTGGGTAGACAGTGGTGACACCTGCAAACACTGTAAACGCACTTAACGCCACTGGATTATATGCTTAAAGAGGTTTGTAACGGTAAATTTTATGTTACATAACTTTTACCACAATAAAAAGAAATAAGAAGGCAGGCATTTGTGAATTCACTGCTTACTCCACTATTGCCTTTGGTCCCATCATGCATGACAGTTACTCTTTGATTCCAGGCAACCTGAAGTATTGACTGGCCACATGCGCACGTGCGCGCATGTGTGTACCTGTGTGCACACGCACACACATGCACACACCCAAAGAATGAGAGAGCAAGAGAGGCAAAATGAGGATTTTCAAATTTTAGTAAGGGCCAACTTCCCCTTCATGGCGAGGATACCTCAAACCAAGTGAGGACAAAGCCTCTCCTGGACGTACAAAGAAAGGGCTAGATTCTCCCAGCACCGACCTCCGGGGCGAGAGCACAGCAGTAAAATTTATTAGCAGCACTGCTGGCTACGGGGTCTACCTTGAGGGAAAAGGAAGTAGACGGCGGAGATAGCTATCAGGACTTACCCACATGGTTTTCCTGAATGACAAAAGACACCAGACAACAGTTGAATTCTACACGCCAAACGAAATGTGAAAGAACTGTGGAAAAACGACAGTAACGACAAAGCAGCATGTTGTTCTATGCCTAGGATAGAAGAATCTGTCTTTGGGGCGCCTGGGTGGCGCAGTCGGTTAAGCGTCCGACTTCAGCCAGGTCACGATCTCGCGGTCCGTGAGTTCGAGCCCCGCGTCGGGCTCTGGGCTGATGGCTCGGAGCCTGGAGCCTGTTTCCGATTCTGTGTCTCCCTCTCTCTCTGCCCCTCCCCCGTTCATGCTCTGTCTCTCTCTGTCCCAAAAATAAATAAACGTTAAAAAAAAAAAAAAAAAAAAAAAAAAAAAAAAGAAGAATCTGTCTTTTAGAAAATAAAATGGATACACCCGGCCAAAATTTTGTCATATTAGCACTGTTGCTTCCCCTACAATCTGAGACGACGCCACATGGCCCATGGAGGACTCTCGAAGGTCCAAGACACATGTCCAAGAGCACCTTCCAGAACTGGGGTCTTAGACGCCTGACTGCTTGACTGTGTTTTATCTAGCTGTTAAAATTAGCTATATCCTTACAGCTATATCCTCATGGCGATATCCTCTGCCTAGCTACCTCAAATCCAAGCTCATTTTTTTACCTTTTTGCACCTCCCTCTCCACAGAGTTAGCACTGAGTCAATAGCTGTGAAACACGTCACTCAATGATCAAAATAGTCCATTGCTCCAGTGGAATGGCTCATCTCAACCCAAATTGCAGCCTGACTTTAAAGAAATTAAAAAAAAAAAGGGGGGGGGGCGCCTGGGTGGCTCAGTCGGTTGGGCGTCAGACTTTGACTCAGGTCACGATCTCACATTCCATGAGTTCGAGCCCCACGTCGGGCTCTGTGCTGACAGCTCGGAGCCTGGAGCCTGCTTCAGATTCTGTGTCTCCCTCTTTCTCTCTCCTCCCCTGCTCATGCTCTGTCTCTCTCTTTTCAAAAATAAATAAACGTTAAAAAAAATTTAAAAAAAAAAAAAAAAAAAAAAAGGTTTTTAATAAAAAATGTATTAAAACACCCATAAAAAAGGCAAATCCACTCCTACACTATTTAAAATTCATCCGGACTTCTCGAAATCACCAGTATGACCAATTATTCACAACTCACACCCAAAAGTGGAAATAGCAGTTCATCTACATTCCCTACAGGGGCCTCCTTTGCAGGAGCCCCATTTCTACTTTTACCCTATAATGGAAGAAAGAAAGGAGGACAACGCTGTCGGTGTTGGTCCCCGGGAACACCCAGGACACCCCACAAGTCCACAGTGTCCTTCTGGGGCAACAGCTTCCCTTCTGACTTCTCTGTCTCCACTCTATCCTGAGGAGCTTAACTTTCAAGGTCAGCTAAACAATGCACGTTGAGTTAAGTTTTCCCATATGAACAAAATCCCAACATTCCCCAAAAAGAGTCCATAAAGATTTACCTTCAGGATTACTATTTTAAAGTGAGATTATACTTTCCTGTTCTTCTGTCGGTTGCAAATCCCCAAACCTACTAGAATTCACTTAAAACTAATCTACAGTGTTTTCATTGGAAGAAAGCAATCAGAAAAGCTCGGACCCACTGAGCAGCTGGGAATTTCTTTGCTGAAGGTTTGGTTTAGTCTTTATTTTTCTAGCTGCTGGCCCTGCTAACATGATTCAGTGAAGGTCGTATTTAATCTCGCGGAGAAAAGCTACCTAAGCAGTTCTTTGGTAGGCTTCAGTAAAAATAAATTGCCTTGGCTCTGTGGAGAAGTCTGTTGCTTCAAACCAACAATGATAGTCAAAGGGAACAAATGAAGGCAACTGTAAAATACTGTACTTGATTTTAAAAGAATGTCACCGCATATACATTATGGCTAAGTGTCTGTTAATAATAAAGTTATCGTCAATGACTAACCCACCAAGAAAGTAGCAGCTCCCAAATACGCATCTCCAGTTTATCAGTGAGCGTAGCTTATTTACATGTACAGAAAGCTGTTAGTATACTCATCAGAACTTCAATGTCAAAGAAAGGGACAGGGCGCCTGGGTGGCTCAGTCGGTTAAGCGTCCGACTCCTGATTTCAACTCAGGTCGTGATCTCATCATTCATGGGATTGGGCCCCGTGTCCGGCTCCACGCTTAAAGCAGGAAGCCTGCTTGGGATTCTCTCTCCCTCTCTCTGCCCCTCCCCTGCTAGTGCACGTGCACGCACGCCCTCTTTTCAAATAAATAAATAAACATTTTTTAAAAAGAAGAAAGGGACTGGTAAGATTTTTGTCAAGTCCTGGGTACAAAGGAAGAAAAAAAGACACAGTTTTTCACCTTCAGAATGTTGAACACCTAATACAAAGTGACAAATCCTAACGCAAAGTGACAAATCTCAACGTTTATGTGCTCAATACATATGCCATTTGGTTTTGAACACAAAGCAGACAGATCTACGTCGCCCATTCCAAACTGGAATTCACCCTTGTGAGCTAACCTTTGCTTCAGGGCTGAAAATCAAACCAACAAATATTTATCTAGTTCTTACTGCGTATAAAGTACTGGTGGGGAATGCAAAGAAATATAACACGATCCCTAGCTCACAAATAATTTGCCATGTAGGTGTTATAAGTGGAAAAACCCAAGGAATCAACTATTCTCTTAACAGTTCCAGAGGCTAGGAAAGATTCAAGGTGTTTGTGACTGATCGCCATGGAATGGTACATATGGCAGGTGACCTCTAAAGAAACTTGGAGCATTTTACTACCTTAGGCTGAAGAGATCGGGGTGGTGGGGAGGGGGGGTTGTGGGGGGGAGGCAGGGAGGTGCAAGCAGTTATCACCAAATGACCGAATCACCAAAAGGACCACTCGAATCTGCTCTCCCTCAGTCTTCTTAGGTTTAGTCCTTGGATTGCAACTTTTCCCCATACTTCCCCCTTCACACTTTGCTTCATTTCCTAATCCTGCACCACCTAACGTGACAGCCACACGTGGCTACTGCACTCTTGAAACGTGACCAGGCTAAATTCGGATGTGCCACACAGGTTTGTGAAAGACACGCTGGATCTTGAAGATTCAGTATGCAAAAAAAACCAAAAACAAAAACAACAAACCAAATGACCTCATTAATAATTTCATATGAACCCCATGTTGAAATGGTAATATTTTGGACATCCTAACCTAAATAAAATATTACGGAAGTTAATTTCACCGCTTTCTTTTTACTTTCCTGACATGGCTACTAGAAAATGAAAAATTACGCACGTGGCTCACGGGTTATTTGTATTGGACAGTGTTGTCCTAATCAATACTTTTCTCTTTTTCAAGCTATGCTTTGGTATTCTGCCTCTGAAGTGGTAATGGTTGCACCCGTTAACAATTCAAAATTTGTAACAATCCAAAAATATCTCCAGTAGCTACAAAGGGATAGGAACTAAGTTTTTTCTCAGACACAAGTTAGGGATTTGGAGGATTCTGCCGTTGTGAAAAGCCTTCAGTCACACTCTGAGTCATAGCAAAAGTCGTTCTCCAATAAAGGGTGTTGTGTGAGGAAATAAAACTTCCCTGGATTCTTCAGTGCTTCTGTGAGACACTTTAGCCACCCAGGACACAGGAATGTATGCAATATAAAGATAGAGAATGTATGGGATATAAAGATAGGGGATGTTTTTGGGTTTTTTTTTTCAGGTTAGTTAACATACCGTGTGGTCTTTGCCTCAGGAGTAGAACCCAGTGATTCACCTCTTACATACGACACCCAGAGCTCATCCCCAAAAGTGCCCTCCAAGATAGGGAATGTTTGCATCCACTTCCCCTAGAAACACTTTATTTTTCACATGCCATGAAATTTGGATCTGTAGCCATTTGTCTAAATGAATTGCTCTGATCCAATAGGACAATTTAACCCTTATCTGCTCAACAGGGCCAAAGGGATACAGCCTAGACTAGGTCCCTGGGTTAAGTTCCCAGGGTGCCAGGACATTTCAAAAGGAATGAAACCCAGATCTTAGAACACCTCTAGAAAAAAAAACCTTACATTCCAAAAGGTTAGGATTAGAACCCTGAATCCTTTCCATTCCCTCTCAAAGGAGCAAAGGTGGTTGTTGTTGGGTCCCCGCCCCCCGTCTGTTTTTCCCTTGGCTGAGGAGACGGATGGTTGCTCTGATGTCATCTACAGAGTGCAGCCCACACCCACGTTCCACCTGTTTTCCCAGCATCACCGGAGGCTCTGGGTATGGGTGATTATCACTGCAACATCATTCTGGCTGTTGTCCCGGCCATAGAGATGTATAAAGAATTCTTCTACCCCAGTGTCTTGTTTCTGCAGCATTCACATACAGAAAAGACATATCTGCGAAGTGGGGTAACATCTCTGACCCTCCCCGGTTTTTGACAAAACAGCGGGCCCCACCCTCACCGAGGAGCTGTCAATCTCAGTGACTTCAAGTAACAAGAGCTGAATCCAGACAAGGGCATCTCTCAGCCCTGGCCGGGAGAGCCCAGATTCTAGAGCCTGGTTCCAAACGTCAAGGCAGAAAGAGCTCAAGAATGGCCAAGTCCACGTACAACATCCCCCTCGGTCGTGTCCTGATCTTACATTTATCAGAGATGACGTCAGAGGGGACACTACAGAGTCGTCTCGAGAATATTTTTCTGGTTATAGAAGCCAATGGTGAGGTTACCTTAATTTGCAAAACACAAGTGTTTCAAGTGGGGAAAAAAGCCAAACCCCCTCAATCCCACCATCAAAATATTTTCTTCTAGTTTTTTTCTTTAACGATGTATATACAAACACACACACACATTTTTTAAATGGAATTAGAGTCACCATTCAGTATCTCTTTTTCTCCACTCAACATTCCTCACAAGCATTTTTCCATCATTAAATGCAAAAAACATGAATTTTCCAAGCTATCTGTACTCACTGTCTGGATGTGCCATAATTCACTTACATGTATTCCCATTGTTGGGTATTTAGGTTGTTTCCAAATTCTCACTATGACAAAAGCTAATTCAATAAACATGCTTGTACATAAATCTTTGTCCCATTTCTGGTTTCTCCACGTGACTAGGTTCCTAGAAGTGGCATTACTGGAACAGAGAGTTTAACATCTTTAAAGCTTCAAGCATGTAACACCAGATAGAATTCCAGAAACTTCCTTGCCATGTCCAATCCCAACTGCAATACAGAGTGCTTAGTTTCCAAATCAGTGACCTGCCGGACCCAGCTTCAGCACGCATAGCTCAGGCTTAACGTGGGTCAGTTATTCCTTTGGGAAACACCGAAGTAGCCCGTTCTGATTTCCTGATCCCCGATGACCTCCTACAACCCGACAAGAATAAAACAGCAGCAAGGAAGACCAGCATGGGGCTAAGAGAGCTATTACAACATGTCTAAAAATTTTTATCACCATGTATCTTCCTCTCGGGGGTCCATGGTTGCCTCCAAAGGCAATTTTCGATGGAGTCTGAGGTCGCGAGTGGGGGTATCAATGCCTCCAAGTGCTCTGGCTCCAGCACTACGACCTCCAAGGTGGCTTCAACCACACCCAAGTGGTAACTGTCCACAACCTCTTGTGCGCTTGCCTGAAGTCGCCTGATGCCCTAGCGGTTCTCCCATCAGACTTTACCTTCCCCAGGATAAAAAGCCTTCATCCCAAAGTCGGATGTGGACGGTCCTCCAGTACTTCAACTTACCCTTGAGTCAGTATCCATGAACTACCAACTTGCTCCCTGCCACCCCAAAACCCCTTCAGTGATATGTATAGAGAGACAGAAAATCCACCTGCCTGATTCCTTCTTCTCTCTCTCTCTCCCACACGAGAATTCAGGAGGCACGATTCCACCCTACACCTATTCTCTTTTTCATCCCCTCACCGCCCCCCCCCAAAACCGGCACCTTCCAATTCCCTCCCACTCCCATCCCATCCATCCGTGCCCCCACTGGCACCCTACCCAGGTGTTGGGACACCGTTCTCCCCAGTGTTAATTTTCCTCACCCTGTTCAGTAATTCTAGGGTAAGGAGGAAAAAAAAAAAGCTCTCTTCAAAAATAACACTGGATATTGCTGGAAAAATAACACTGGATATTGCTGAAAAAAAAAAAAGCCATCTGTATGCAGTCCCTTCTCACTCAAAAATGTCAATCTCATGAAATGGGAAAGTCAGCAGGATTCTAAGAGTATGGGGCCAGGACAGTGTATTCTACCTATAAAACATTTCTTTAGATCGTGCACAAACCTGACATTTATTAGCTCAAATTAAACTGGAAGCTCATCTTTCTTTCCATCACACTGAGTGTGCAAGCGTAGCAACAGATTGCTAAGTATGCCTGAAAAGAAATTATTTATGAAGATTATACAGCAAGTAGTTAACTCTCAAAAAATATTGCTTTAATGAAAACTGGCCAGAACTTCATCACACAAAATCCCAGATGAAGATATCTCGTTGAACTACATCAGCCTTGCCCTTGAGATAAACATGCTCAGAATCCCTCCTCAGAAAGAATTGCACAAGCCGTGTTTCTCACAAAAATGGGGACAATGAGGCCTGCATAGGGCAGGAGGCAGCGGGGACATTTTTGCTGGACTCAAGTTTTGTTTATCAACACCAAACACCAGCAGAGGTTCTGTGCTAGTTTCAGAACTCAGAAAACCTAAGGGGCCAGGAGTTTGTCTTAAAAAAGGCTGTCTGGGGTCTAAAACGTCAAGGTTCTCTACTTCAGGCCGAAATGAGATCAACCAGACTGGATGCTATTTCTCCCAAGTCAATCAGGAGTTCTCACCAGAAGTCTTCTACAATTCTGAATAATAAAAACAGAAATCCAAGTCTTCCTAAGGAAACACAATTTATTTCATAGACAGAGGGAGAAAATCATTTAAAAAGGATGCTCGAAGGTGCTGCCCAAGGGGCCTCGCGGAGTCCTCTCCAGTGAAAACTGTATTATCTTATTCATTATATTATAGAAATTATAATAGAAATTATATAGAAATTATAGAGCATATAGAGCTTGGTGCCTAAGGGCTGGATTTCCTGCTTGGGTTTTTCCCTAGGTATTTTATATAAAATATTGGCTTCAGGTTTAAAGCTGGAACCTATGGATAATTTATCAATCTTTTTAAAAAAATCAAGATTTATCCAAACTTCCTCACTTTCATTCCTACCAGCCACCCCCTTGAGGGCCAACCCTCAACCCTACCTTGGACAGACATTGTGCACCAAATATTGATCTCACTCAGGAGAAAAGTAGGGCACATAGGGGGCAAACGGGCAGAAAGCCCTGACCTCCAACCCTATGTGAAAAGAATATGGTATCCCATACAGATGAAAAGAACTGATTTTATTATAGTAAAATTTTATTATATATTTTTATTATATATTTTATTATATATTTTATTTTATAATATATGATTTTATTATATATTATTATATAAAATATATAGTATAATAATATATGTAATAGTAACTAACACTTCTTAGCAGTTATATTATTTTTATGTATTACTTTATATACCTTAAAAATTTTTTAATATTTATTTTGGGGAGGGGCAGAAGAGGGAGAAACAGAGAGAGAGGGAGACACATAATATGAAGCAGGCTCCAGGCTCTGAGCTGTCAGCACAGAGCCCAGTGCAGGGCTCGAGTCCACAAACTGTGACATCATGACCTTGGATGCTTAACCAGTTGAGCCACCCAGGTGCGCCTACTTTATATACTTTTACATATATATACTGTCTATTTTATTTATTTTCCCATACATAGTGTTGGGTACGCAGTAAGCATTCAATAAGTGAAAGTTAACCAGCTCCCATTAAAGGTGTTACAGCAAAATGCTAAAATTAGCTAGGGGCATACCTGTAATAAAAATAATGAATTTTTAAAGAGTGTGAAGCAATGGTGAAGAAAATTCAGACCAAAGCATACTGAGCCTGAGAAGATTTATAACATATGTGGGGGCGGAGGGGGGGGGGGCGCGGGGGGGGGGGAAAGGTTGGGGGGAGATAGAGAGAGACATCAGTCCAATCACTGTTATTTCCATATCATTTGGTC
>NW_024412412.1:15067812-15070368 GCF_014898765.1 Herpailurus yagouaroundi
CGCGAGGTGGGGAGAAAGGTTGGGGGGGGATAGAGAAAGACATCAGTCCAATCACTGTTATTTCCATATCATTTGGTCTCCATGGATACCATCTAACTTCTCTTCTGACAGGAAAAAATTCACTGACATTATATTTCACTGTTAAATTCTTTGGTGCTTTACATAAAATAGCTATTCTGTGTTTAATTCCTTGCCATTACCCATATTATACTCTCAGGAGAAGTAAATCCCTTTTTGCTGAAAATTCTGTAGGAGAATGCCAGTATTTAATCCACAGTCTTGATTTCCTGGCTTTTTCACATTAATAATAATGACGGAATTCTGAAAGTTAATGCCTCACACATTTGTAGACTGCTGTAACTTATACAACCTTCTTTCATACACAGTATCTCATCTGTTCCCCAAAGCAACCCTATCAGATATGCAGTTAAGTATTATTATCACCTTCCATAGAACTAACCCCAAAAGGCAATCACTGTTAGTTATCTTTTAGTTGTGTTATTATCAGCTCATCAACTACAAGCAATTTCTCAAGAAGGTAAAGGAAGTTGTCTTCCTCTTCCCAGTTGAACTCACGGAGCCTAGCACAGTGTCTGACACATAGTGAATGTCTCACGAATATTTATTAAATGAATAAATAAAGTCCTTTATCTGCTCTGAGTCCTTTTTGGTATAAAGCACAAAACAGAACTATGTCCCAGATACCCCATTTAGAGTTCTGTTCTCCATCAAAAGGAAATTGTGTGAAAATGCTCTCGAAACCACAGAGCTTATATTCGATAATCCTAAGAATAAAAGTACAATGCCCTTGCAAAAGTACCATGAAACAACGATGGATGCACATCTCAAGTTAAACATCCAAAGTCTCAAATTTTCCACAACTAGTTGTAAGTTTAACACCCTCAACTAGCTTTAGCATATTGAATGTTTGCCTAATACAGTACTTCAGAAAGCACAGTAAGAGAAGAGTGGGGCCATAGTTCACAGAGCTGCGCTTAGCACAACCATTTCTTTGCCACAATTTGCTTCCAATTTAACTACAAACTCTTACTTTCGATTACGGTGACATTTTTACAGGTAAGTAAGTCTGAAATAGGCAAAATTATCTTGAACTTTTGAAGATCAAAAGAAAAAAAGACCACTCGCATTGGATGAAATATATAAATGTTTAATATTAAGAAGGAATTACAAGCCATCGCAGAACAGGGCTCCTGAATCTAAGAGGGCAGAATCTAACTTCTTACACAACAGGCTGTTATAAATTATAATCATTCACTAATAACAGCGACATTCCGGACTTTGCCACATCAATCGATAGATGTTCCAAGATTACCCCTTAGCAATGCCACTTTAATTTCTAAACATTCCATCTCCGAGGTTTCCTTAGAAAAGACAAGTTTTTCCAAGACTTTTTAGGTTTCTATGTCCATCCCTCTCCCGTCCAAAAAAGGAAGGATGGGCGTTGAGAAAAGGAGAGAATCCTGAATCTGCGTGCAAGCTGCCGTGAAACAGGGATCACCCTCAAGGTCCTGGCAAGGAAGCGCGCGTCTGTCTAACATCAAGAGGATCCACCTTTCGAACTCGTCTGTCACCAGACCCCTTCCTGCACCTGCCCTGAAAGCACCAGAAAGTGCAGGCTCCTAAGTTCCAATGCTACTTGCAATCGGGCTGAAAACTAATAAATGACTGCAGGCGTGACAGCAACCTTGGTGATTCCTGAAAATCCACAACAGGAAATGTAACTATCCTCCACCCTCCCTAGCCATTCATCAAAAGCAGACCGAGTCACAGCAACAGGGAGGCCAGTGGCGGAAGGCAAATGCCAGCACTTTTCCTCATTGAGAAACGCTGTCTTCTTCCCAACCCGTAACCAAGGACGAGGAGCACAACCCACCGCCCGCACCGGAGGGAGGGGCTGAGGAGGGACGGAGCGGGTAACATGTCCCCAAGTTCCAAACACTCTACTCTGGGACTGAAAATGAGTGCTACCCACGCCGCTAAAATGTGGCAACCTCGACTGCCAGTCCCAGGGGGCACATCTGCAGCCGGTGACCGAGGCTTCTGCCTACAACCACGGACCCGGGCGCCTCACCTGGTGCCCGGAACACTGTCTTTGCGCCCGGCTCGGGCTGCCAGCCTCCTCCCCTTCTCCCCCTCTAGCCGGGCAAGGGGGTAGGGCGGCAAACGTACCAAGACGTGGGGCCAAAGACAGATGCCGGCGCGTCCTGGCGAGGGGCTGAGTTACCTCCAGAGGCCCTTCGAACTTGCGGAGGCTTCCCGAGCCCCTCTCGCGGGCCGGCCCCCAGGCCGGGGCACTGAGCGCGGCCGCAGGCGGGCGGGCGCCACGATTGGCCGAGGCGGGCAGCGCTCGGTGGGCGAGCCCGGCCCGCGAGGCGGAAAGGAAGTGGCGGCCACGGCCGTGCACCAACCACGTTCGGCCGGCGGGCGAATGCCACTCGGCGCCCAGAGCGGGGTCGGAGGGCGCGGGGCGGGCACTCGCGTCCCCACCCCGCCGCGGCCCGCGCGCCCCAGGACCCCCAGGGGACGCCCGCCCCC
>NW_024412412.1:15070768-15109874 GCF_014898765.1 Herpailurus yagouaroundi
GTGTGAAATGGAAATGAAAGCCCGTCAGTTGAATAATCGCAGGAGCAAAACTAAAAGTTACTCCCCGGCTTGCCTGAGAACAGTCCAGATCGAAAGCAAAACAAGGAGAGGAAACTGCGAAGAGCTGAGGCTGGAAATCCCCCCACCCCCCGCCCTCCTCCCTGCCTGGCTCCCTCCCTCCCTCGCCTCCCCCCTCCGCCCTCCTCCCTCCGCCCTTCCTCCCCAGTGTTTGTTTCAAGCTTGTGCAACCCGGAGGTGGAGGCGGAGGGAGGGCGCGAGCGGCCGGGCCGGGAGGTGCGGAAGTTCGCCGCGGCTGTTCATTGGCAGGCCGAGCCGCTTTCATCATTTCTCGGAAAAGTCAATTTCATTTTCACTTCCCCACGGCGCGGCGGCGGGAGCAACAAGCGGCTGCTCGTGAGTCTGCCGTTGGCACACCGGGACGCTCACACTCGCCGCGCTCACACTCGAGGCGGGGTGGGGGGACGTGGGGGTCCCGGGGCGACCGGGAGCCCGCTTCGTTTCAGGGCCAAAGCTCGCGGCTGTAGGAGAGGAAAGCAGGTACCCGACCCTCCCTCCATCCTCAGGGTTACCTGAAGGTTGGGAAGGAAGGAGGAGGAGGGCGGCAGGGGGAGCCAAGGGGCTCTTGCCAGCCTGTTGGTGGGGCAGGTGTCAGTGGTGTTTAGCACCGCTGTGTTCAGAGCGGATGAAAATTCACTCTGCAACACTGCCCGCCTCAAAGGAATAAAAGGAACTGACGAGACAGCAGTACTTAGATATTAATTCAAGAACTGGGCCGAGCGAGGACTTGGCGACCTTAACCTTATTTGAACCCTCATCAGTGGTTGAGGGTGGAACCATCTGAAGGATGCTGCCATCTCGGGCACCACCTGGCGCTCTGTTTGGGGGCGATAAGGAAGGCCTTCCCCTAGTCCGTCAACAACAGCACACTCCAGACTGAGTTCTCGCCAGTGCAACAGAAGTTACCTAATGCAGGATGAGATGCGCGAGGGTGTGAATTAATTGTATTTCAAGATGCCTTCATCGTGGCTGGTCCAGGAGAGAAGCTTTATACTGTGGCACTTCCAGCCAGATTCAAATCCGGCCTCTTTTAACTTATTAGCTGGGCATGCTCCCTCTTGTTGCATAACCTAAGGCCTTAGTTTTCAATGCTGTGAAATGGGGATAAATGATAAAATGCAAGAATACAGGTACAGCACCTGTCACCTTCAGGGTGTGTTAGTTCAGACTAATACAGTTCATTTGGGACCTACCACTTTTGGGGACTTTGCTTTAAAGTTTATTTATTTTGAGGAGGGGGGGAGGGAGGGAGAAAGAACGAGTGGGGGGAGGGTCAGAGAGAGGAGGTGCAGAGGATTCCAAGAGAGCAGGCTTGGTGCTGACAGCAGAACAATCCATGAGATTGTGACCTGAGCCAAAGTCAGACGCTTAACCCGCTGAGCCACCCAGGCGCCGAGGAGCGGTGGGGGTAGGGGGGTCCTTTGCTTTAAAAGCATCAATTCTCATCTAATTATACCTGTTTCTTCCCCCAGGTGCAGTTTAATCAGCTTCTCCCAAACTGATCTAACAAAGAAAGACCCTTCCTGGGAGGCCATAGTTATGTACAGGCAAACACTTTTCTAAAAACATAACTCCAACATCCCTCTTTGCCACAGAAGTATTGAGTTCTAGGGACTGGAAAAAGAAAGCATCTGAAGACGCCTGTGTGGTTAGGAGACAGCCAGCCGAGTGTTTAGGATTCTGTCTTCTACGTGATCTCAGCAATAGATACACACATTCCTTCTCATCCTCTCGCCTCTAATACCATCTGCCATAGCTACTCGCTTTCCTATTTCACATAACAGTGACCACGACAGGCAGTTGGAGTCGTCCTATACAAAGTCTGTAGGGTGGTTGTCACTTTTTGCCCACCTACAGACCCAAGTTAAAAACCCCAGCATCCATTCAATCGGTAGCATCCTGCTGGCTTGTTACTACTCCCAAATCCGGACCCGGCCCTCCCCATCTGCCCTGTATTGCCTTCATTCAGTGATGAACCCGCCTCCAGCTGTGCTCCCAGGTTGTGCTCCTCCGGGCTAGCAGCCACACTACTGTCCAATTAAGTAGAAAATCAACTCCAAATAAAGCGCGTTCCAACCCTAACTCCACCCCTCAAAAACCTCTCCCAGCCTTCAGAATAAAATCCATATTATTTAACAAAACATATAAAATCAGTATAATCTGGCACCAAAGTCCTTTCCCAGCCCCATCTCCTGCTCCAGGGCCCCACAAGCCCTTGGCAAACCAGCTGCCACTCCTGGTTGTGAAACAACAGAGCCATCCTCTTGTTTGTTGTTTTATGCTGAGCATGGTGCCCTGCACGCAGGCGCTCAAATAAATGCTTGTGAATGAATAATTCCTTGCCCTTTTGTTCCTCATGAAATATTTTAGACTCCATCAGAGTCTTTTATTAACATGCGGTGACCGATACTCGTTGTACAGAATGCCGAAGAGTTGAAAGAAAAACATAAGCCACCTGGAATCTCAGCGGTCGGGAACTGAGGTGCTGATGTTTTTATGTATTTCCTTCTCGTAATTTTTCTAAAGGGCTGTTTCCAGCCTTCACCGACTCAGTCTCTCTGTGCCATGTAGCAGTGCCCATCCGGGTGCCTGGGTGACTTCCCTCTGCCCTGTTCTATTTCCTGGCTGGCTCCTCTTCTGCGGCCAGCCCCCTAAAGTACGGTGTTTCCAGACATTCCATCCTAAACCCTTCTATTTTCTCATTCCGCGTGCTTTCTCTTTGAGTGCTCTCACTCATGCCCACAGCTTCAGATATCTCTATTTGGTAATAGCTCCAAAGTGTATAGCTTCTGACGTCTGGGTGATTTACCTCCTAGATGTTCCTCGGGTTCAACAAATCATGCATGTCTAAAACTAAACTCATCACATCTTTCCCGACAACTTTGTATATGTGTCACCTCACTGACCCTCCAGGAAACTGGCAGAGATCACTGACTCCTGCCTTTCCTGAACCCCCCCCCGGAGCTCCCTGAGGCATGGGTACTGTTTCCAATTTTTCAGGCCCTTAGACACATAAAGCATAGAATGAATTTCACTCAGTTCTTATGACCTTGATGACGTATCACTGCAGACAAAAGTTTAAATACGCCCCCAAAGTCCACATGGTATTGATATACACAGTCAGGAAATATTTCTCAGCTCTTTGATGAGATACATACAGTCACAAACCTCTGTGGAAAAGGGATCGATATAGCGAAATGCAACCTTTCTGAAAGTCTCTGAAAAAAGTAACCTTTGCCATACTGAAGAACTCTGACCAAACACCTAGGTCTAATGCAAAAACCACCGTTCAAGCAATGTTCTATAATGAAACCAGAGTGATCTCCTGAGTGAGGCATGTTAATATTTCACCGGTGGAATAGAACCTCCTAAAAGAAGATCCACCTGCACGCATTAGGAGTAATTTCTCTTCAAGGAAGTTAAGTAAGAGCAGTGATCAGCTGGACACATAGTGATTGATCTCTCCTTTCAAATGGGTTTTTAATTTATTTTTCTACCAAGAATAGTTTCATAAAATAATCATTCAAGTAACAGACTTTATTAAGTGCCCACAAACTTTTCACAGCACTGGGACTACAGCACTGAACCCAAACCATTGGAAACCTCTGCCTCCCAGGAAGGTCTCTTAGAGTCTAGTAAATTGGCATGTTAGTTTCCACTATATCATCCCAGTATCCCAGCATCACCTCCACCTATCATCACAGCTTTTAGAACTGTATATTAGAGTTAAGAACATGGAATATGATGGCTTACTCACTAAAGTGTTGAGTATGTTTGGGATCAAATCAGGAGCCCATGATCCATCTGTCAATTGATGTCGCAATTTTCTCCACCATATCACTGATCCCACTCTGTCCTGGCTACAGAGGCTCTCCTCCACGGTGTTATTCAGGGGATTATAAAATCCTAGGAAATGAGTGTTCCACACTTGCAAGAGCGGTTGGCTCATACAGACCCATAGACTACAGTTCTGCGCTCCAAAAAGTATTATTGTGAAGTCTACACTGAATATACAGTCAAGTTAGATTTTAGTTGAGACAGAACAGTAAGGACATTGAAAAAGCCTTCTATCAAAGTTCAAGGATCAGAGCATCAAATCGGAGAAATTCTTGACTATTACCTCACGTAATTGTTCCTCCCATGTTACTGGAAACTCCGAAATGAGGTTCATTTTATTGCAATTATTCTCTGAAAATCATGAATTTAAATTGGGCCATATATTGCCCATTCCTTCGTAATAAATATTAATTTTGTCCTGCTCTGATGAAGTCAGGGAAAAAATATTCCTTGAAATTGCCAGGGTGTGTGTATGTGTATCTGTGTGTGTATCGGGGGGGGGCGCCCATTTTCTTGTCTAGAAGGAAAGCTTACAATTTTGAAAACTTCCTAAATTGTTTTTTGCTAAAACGTCTCTGTTCCATCCCAAATAGCTTTGAAATATCCATTACTATATCCAAATGATAAAGTAGTACTTTCCTTTTTTAAACTCGGAAGGAAAAGGTGTCCAAAGCTCTGCCTTGAAGTTCTTTAGAAAGAACTACTATAATAGTTTCAAGTATTAAAAATATTTTGAACAAATACATTTCAAATTTTTAACATAAATTCGGCAAACCACAAGATTCACTGGGTCCGGATCATTTGGCGAATTTTCTGTTAGTTTCCTCTCTTTCTCTGCAAGTTCCTCACAGCCTGTGAAGCTCGATGCCAGTGTGTTCTCTTTCTCCCCAAACTTCCTAGCGTCGCGAATGACGCACTTTCACTGTTTGACAATGTTTGGAAGTTTGCCAGTCAGAAAGACAGAAGAGTGTCATAAAACAAAGGATTGAGAGTATTTTTAAGTCTCTGACTTCCTTGGGGAAAACAAAAAAAAAAGTCATCTCCACTAAATCCAAAAGTACATGACAATTCACACGGGCTCCTGGTGCTGCCTCCTTCGCCTCTGATGTGAGTCGGTGACATTTCCCGCCCATGTGTGCCCAGTCCTGCCATGCCCCCGGTACTGAGAGCTGCCGTGAAGGAAGTAGGAACAAGACGAGCCCTGGCTCTCCCGGACCTTACATTCCAGTGGGGGTGACGTCAACAGACAAACCAACCAATAACATAGTTACAGATTTGTATTGGTGTTCTGAAGGAAATAAGCAAGAGCTCCCCCTGAAAACACTGGCAGAATCTAGGTGGTCAGGGAAGGTTCCCCTGAGAAAATGGCTTGAAGGTATTCGTTTCCTGGGGTTGCCATTACAAAGGACCATACACTGGGCAACTTAAATAACAGCACTGTATTGTCTCACAGTTAAGGAAGCTGGTAGTTCCGAGATCCAGGTGTCACAGGGTCGGTTCCTTGTGAGGCCGAGGGAGGGATTTGCTCCATGCCTCCTGCCTTCCGGTGCTTTGCCAGGACTCTTGGGCCTTCTTTGGCTTGCAAATGATCTCTGATCTCTGCTTCATCTTCGCCAGGTGTTCTCTGGGGAATGCACCTGAGTCCAAACTTCTTTTTATCAGGACACCAGTCATTGGATTCGGGGCCCGCCCTACTCCAGGATGATCTCATCTTCAATTACATCGGCAAGGACCTGTTTCCACATAAGGTCGCATTTTGAGTACTGAAGGTTATGACTTCCACAAATGAATGGAGTGGCGGACACAATTCAACACGTAACAGGTACCAATTATGCGCTGAAGCCGTTGGGCAGAGGTAAGAGTGGGGGACTAAGGCCCTAAGAAGCAAAAGGGTCTGGCATATTCTGGGAATGGAAGGAATGTGTGACTTCAGAGTTATAAATGAGGGAAAGAAGGCCCTGGGCAGAGGCAAGGTGAGCAGACACCAGATGGAGAAGTTTGGACTTTATTCTGCCATCAATGGGAAGATTTCCACAGGTTCTGTGGTTTTAAAAGGTCATGTTATAAATTTCCCGATTGTCGCCTCAACAGTGAAATGCAAGGATTTCTTAATTTGTTGGTTTCTAAGGAGAATTTACAACTGTTTTCCCATTGCCCTCTCCCTTATATGTTGAATTTGCTAAGGAGATACAACATATTTATGATATCTGAAACAGTTTTGTCTTTTTATATTCACTTTTAATTCCTCAGTTAAAATATTTATTTCCTGTTATGGGGCGCCTGGGTGGCTCAGTTGGTTAAGAGTCCGACTCTTGATTTCAGCTCAGGTCTTGATCTCATGTTCATAGGATTGAGCCCCACATCGGGCTCCATGCTGCCAGCACTGAATCTGCTTGGGATTCTCTCTCCTTTTCTGTCTGGCCCTGTCTCTCTGTCTCTCTGTCTCTCTCTCTCAAAATAAATAATATAAACATTTTTTAAAAAGCAAAAAAATATTTATTTCCTGTTAACTTTCTCTCTGATTTTCATCTGCAAAAATAAAATAAGTTTTTTCTTCATTCTCTTTACCCCTCAAGAAACTTCCCTTAAGGAAGAGGGAAAAAGAGAAGAAATATTCAACTGAGGTAATTTCCTCAGACTGTTTTGAGTGAAGAGTGATCATTTTCAGAGGTTCGGTCACCACAAAATCAATATTCATTCCAAAGTTCAGTGGCTCCAAATGTATTTAAGTTTTTTGATTTCCAAAAATTTTCAGATCTTTTTCTTCTGTCAGAAACTCCATGTGTAAAACTGAATTTTTGTTGGCAGAACAATCAGCATAAGTAAAACTCCATGGTTTGCCTTGAACGTTTTGTAAGTTGAAAGCAAATGTTGGTTTAAACAGCCCATCACATATTTTCTCAACCTCAAACTGTGGATCTTGGTTTCTGCACTACTCCCTCCTTGATGACCGAAAAAGGTCCACTTTTTTCTGTTTTACATATTGAGGTTCTGGGTAAGATTCCACTTAGGGAAAAGGTTCTGTTGCTTTAAAAAAAAAAAATTTTTTTTCATTTAAAAACTAAGCCACAAAAACTGGCTGTTCGTTTTATTTCATTTTCAGACAACTGGAGATAAGAAAGAAAACACAACCAACCATGAGTGGAAAGGCGTTCAGACTGAAGGAGAGAAAGAAATACGGATACCAAGCGACAGAGGTGGTTGTACGCATTGATAGAGTGGAACCAGCCACATGAGAGGTACCCACATATAAGGTCATCATCAACGTGCTCAATTGTCTCCCGTTTTTCTTTGTTTCTCTTTCCCATCTTTGTAAGAACTTCTTATCTTTGCAGTGATGCAGAACCAACAGAATCATGACCTCTTGTTTCCATGTATGCATTTGAGGTCATGCTTTTATGATACCTTTGGGCAAAACTTTTTCCCTCATTGAGAAACTGGCAAAACATTACCGCAATCCTGTCATCTTTCACAAGACTTATCCGTGTGTTCCCGCATACAAACTGTTCCTTTTGTTGGTATTTTTGCTTATGATGAACTTAAGATAAATAGGATAGTAGGAAATATTTGTGCCGTATTGAGGGTGAAAAGAAAATGGTTTTTTTTAATGTTTATTTTTGCGAGAGAGAGAGAGACAGACAGAGTGTGAGCAGGGGAAGGGCAGAGAGAGAGGGAGACGCGGAATGCGAAGCAGGCTCCCGGCTCTGAGCTGTCAGCACAGAGCCCCACGGCGAGATCGTGACCTGAGCTGGAGTCAGAAGCTTACCCGACTGAGCCACCCAGCTCCCTAATGTTTTATATGCATAGTATAACCACCCCAAAGATATCTTTATTAAATAAGACCAAACAGAACCACATCGAAACATTAACAGTGGTTGTCTCTGAGTGATGGAACTATGGCTAATTTTTTTCCTGTGGAAAAATTAACATTTTTAAGAATAGATTTTACTTTTATTAAAGTAATATTTTAAATAATATTTAATAGGCAATTTCAGAGAATTATTTCTTGATATATGATCTTTATATAAATAACTTGTAAGTTTTAGCTAGCATAGTACTTCAAAAAAGAAAGCACTGATTAATAGACCTTATATTTTACACTACAGTCTTTTAAGAATTTTTAAACTATGTCTCTTTAAGTTATACGGAAGATGATTCTTCCTACTAATGTTATGTAGTTTCTCCTAATCTTTTATTTTATCAAAACATTCATTTTTAAAAACACATCTGTGTGGCCAACAGGCACATGAAAAGATGCTCAACGTTGCTCCTCATCAGGGAAATACAAATCAAAACCACACTCAGATATCACCTCACGCCAGTCAGGGTGGCCAAAATGAACAAATCAGGAGACTATAGATGCTGGCGAGGATGTGGAGAAACGGGAACCCTCTTGCACTGTTGGTGGGAATGCAAACTGGTACAGCCGCTCTGGAAAACAGTGTGGAGGTTCCTCAAAAAATTAAAAATAGATCTACCCTATGACCCAGCAATAGCACTGCTAGGAATTTACCCAAGGGATACAGGACTGCTGATCCATAGGGGCACTTGTACCCCAATGTTTATAGCAGCACTTTCAACAATAGCCAAACTATGGGAAGAGGCTAAATGTCCATCAACTTATGAATGGATAAAGAAATTGTGGTTTATACACAATGGAATACTACTTGGCAATGAGAAAGAATGAAATATGGCCTTTTGTAGCAACATGGATGGAACTGGAGAGTGTTATGCTAAGTGAAATAAGTCCTACAGAAAAAGACAGATACCATATGTTTTCACTCTTATGTGGATCCTGAGAAACTTACCAGAAGACCATGGGGGAGGGAAAAGAAAAGGTTAGAGAGGGAGGGAGCCAAAACATAAGAGACTCTTAAAAACCGAGAACAAACTGAGGGTTGATGGGTCGTGGGAGGGAGGGGAGGGGGGGTGACGGGTATTGAGGAGGGCACCTGTTGGGATGAGCACTGGGTGTTGTATGGAAACCAATTTGACAATAAATTTCATATTTAAAAAAAAAGAAATCTAAAAACACATCTGTGTTTTTATCTTAGTCAAACATTGACTCTCCGAATGAACATGTAAAAACAAACTTAGAAATCACTGTGTGTCCAGATCAATAGCTATTCATAAGTAATACATCTCATGATCATTAATATTTAAATAAACTTTGGCTTTGATTCACATTATGTTTTAAATATGCTATTTGAGAAAGAAAACGAATTAAGAGAAATCTATAGCAACTAAAGTATCTTTTCTAGAAGTTTTTATTTCACGTATATGCAGATTTCAGTTAGTGTATTGTTAGCAATCAAATTCAAATCCTTAGATCTCAAATATGAGTGGGGACTCTAAGAAAAATATCCAACTTTTATGTTAAATTTGTTCTTTTTGCATTTCGTCTTTCTGGCACTTTCGTATTTAGTCATCCTATTTCCTATTCTGCTTGCTCAGTTTCCACATACGACCAGATCAGCAGAAGGGGAGAGAAAACATCTCATTTGAGGGCAGTGAAGGAAAGAATCGCTGTTCCTTTTTCTTTCCTTCCCCCTGCCCACCACACACACACACACACACACACACACACACAGTAGAGAAGGGTTCTCTGCATACAGATGCTCATTTGGAATTCAGAAATATTTTACCATAGAAAAAATAAGAAACTATAACAATGTAAGTATATCGTTTACCTTCATTCTGGGTTAAAATAAGAATTTGTGGGCTGGCCTGGGAATCCAGTCTTGTAACATTATACCCATGGGAAATTTTCGTTCTGAAATCTAAATAGCTGTTTTCCAAGGAAATTGTTAGAGCACATTGGACTGGGTAGGTCTAGGACCACCTGCCCTCTGCAGGGCTGCGCTCTGCAATTTGGAAGAGACCAGGAGGAAAGAGGCGTGGCTCCTGATCTCAAGGCCTGTGCTGGCTACACTGGGAGGCAGGGCCCACAATGAAATGATTATTTCAAGACAGAAATGCTATGTGGCTCTGCTCCCAGGTAACATTTTAATACATTTATTTACCTGTTTGTTCAGCAAACAGGTCCAGCGTGCCTCTTGACTCTAATTATCTCTCTCGTTTTTATATTTTACATGCTGTTTTCCAATATAAGTGTTACATGATTATAGTAGAATATTTGAGCAATAGAGACCTATTTGTGGTGACAAAACTGGAAAGGGCTTGACTCTCTATCGGTAACTAAATGATTGAATAGACCATAGTTGATCCATTCTAGGGGATGTTATGCACAAATAAAAAAGAACACATTAAAACTTTCTGGAGACTGGAATGTGTTTTAAAGAATGAAAACCAGGGGCGCCTGGGTGGCGCAGTCGGTTAAGCGTCCGACTTCGCGGTCCATGAGTTCGAGCCCCGCGTCAGGCTCTGGGCTGATGGCTCAGAGCCTGGAGCCTGTTTCCGATTCTGTGTCTCCCTCTCTCTCTGCCCCTCCCCCGTTCCTGCTCTGTCTCTTTCTGGTCCAAAAAAAAAATAATAAAAAAAAGAATGAAAACCAGGATGCAAAGCAGTGTTCCTATTAGGATCTCAGTTTTGCAAAGACAAGAGTAACCCCCGGCCCCCCCCCCCCAAAATGTTTGAATTCAAAAGGATAAAGGTATATATACAAAGCTGTTGATACTGGTCACCTTGAGGACAAGAGGGTTACTAATTTTTTCTTAATCTTTGTATGGAGAAAAAAAATGGTAATTTTAAAATGAAGATCTGGAAATACAGAGCAGTTTAAAGAGAAAAATTAAAATCACTTTGATTTCGGATTTCTGTTTTGTTAAGGTAGCGTGTGTGTGTGTGTGTGTGTGTGTGTGTGTGAACTACCCTGGATAATTAATTATAAATAGATTTTCTCTTGACTGTCACTCCAAGGGCCTTCTGCCAAAAGGGCTTTAATCCAAAGCCACCAATAGACCCACACTGGAGACACTTTTAAGCAGGCAGTCACATCAGTTCCCTTTGGGATCTGCCTACTCTCCCTGTGGGAATGGCCCATCTTAGCCCTTTCTGTATGTCTCTCCTCCCTAACTGGAAAGGAAGATACGTAAAAATGTGGGAATAAAGGGTGTTGTCCTCACTCCAGCATGAGCCCTACTCTCATTAAGGGTTCTCCGCTTTATACTGATGAACCCTCCAACATCATCTTAAAGAACCAGCATGGCTTCCCACCAGGCCGGCTGGAGGTACTCACAGGAAGGAAGCAAGCAAGTAATGGAGTCTGGCCCACTAAATACATTTTAAGAAAGTGCTGTATTCATTTCTGCTCAATACTACTTGTAAGTCCATGATACTAATTCAGTGGCCTCAGAAAAAGTGAATCGCTTAGTCCAGTTTTCTCTGTACTTCTGAAGGATTATTCACCAGGAGATAGGTGACCATTGTATCAACATGACACTTTCATCAGCCCAAAAATGAACAATTCCAGATAGTAGACAACAAAGCATAGCCAAGACTACCAAAGGAAAGGCTCAGAAGACTTCCAGAGGTAGTAGGATTTGAGCTGTACCTTAAAGAATAGATTAAAAATAGAGTGATTAAAAGTGTGTGTGTGTGTGTGTGTGTGTGTGTGTGTGGTTAATAGCTGGCTTTAAAAAGCCTTGACAGAAGCTTTCAGACTTTAAAATGTCCTCTCATCCCACAGAGAACACCCATCTAACAAACTCATCTGGTCCTATAGTCCAAGCTAGCTTTGTGTTTAAACCAAAGGAATTGTATTGAATTGCACATTAAATGTATTGGTAGAGTTAGGAAATTAGCCTTTTCCATCAAAAATTAGAGATGGGGGTGGGGAGGAAGACTCCTAGATCCTACATGTGGAAGAAACATGCGTATTTACTAAGATCTCTAAGTCAGATCTTCAGCCTCTAAAACTGTAGATGGAAAACTGTTTTCTTGCGATACTTTAACTGATTCCTTAGAAATGAAAGAGAAAAGTTAAAGTCACTGATCAGTGCCTGGAGACGTGAATTTCTTGGATCCTCTTAGGGCACGCAGCAGGAGGGAGGCTGATACGATGATGGAGGTGAACCTATTCATTGTCATGTTCAGGACGTAGAGAAGAGTCCCCTCAACCTATTTGTCAACTCAGCATGCCACTCACAAGTCACTTTGATTATAATCTGTGTCTTCCATGATACCAAACAGCTGGTAGAAACCAAAGAAGAAAATAGCTAATGTCCAGATGTTTAGCCTGTGCTCATGCAGGCAAACACCTGTGCACCAACCTAGTATTTCTATCCAGATGTGTGATGCTGTGTGCTCTGATCCTCCCACTATATGCTTTATTTCTTCCCATTAGCCAACATGAAGCCCAAATTAGGTTAAAATTCAATTTACCTCCAAGTTTAGGCTTTAATTAAACAAAATAAAGGAATTCTAGGAATCCATAATATGGTGAGTCATGTTTTCTGTGATAAAAATGTGAAAGACTCCTAAGTTTAGAAGAGCAGAGTAAGGACATACCCACCCAACCACCTTCTGTCAAAATCCACCAAGAAATTTCAGGGAGAATAGGTAACAGAAATGTATATCCATCACTAGGAAACTAAGTGGTATCCATACCCACAACATATAAACAGATTTTGGAAAGAGGAATAACAAAGAGCAAGGAGCAAAGTCCAAGCAAAGAGAAGGAACATTAGACCTTAACGCCTGCAAAGAGAGTTGGAGGGATCTCTATGGGAAGTGAGCTCATTTTCCATACAGAACCCAGAAAAGATACCGGGACAGGAAAAAACTGGGCAGGGGCAGCAGGATTAAATTAAAAGTCCAAATGAGGAGCAGTTAGATCCCTACAGTTATCCACCCTTATGTCACCAAACAGTGACATATAGACAGCCTCAGCAGAAAACCAACTGTTCCCCCGACAGTTTGCCTCAGTGAAGACCACCAGTGTATTAGCTCATGCCCAAAGAACTCCTGGTGGGGTCAGCGTTTTGGTACCTTAATCTTAAGAGTGAACACTTTAGGGCGCCTGGGTGGCTCAGTGGGTCAAGCTTCTGACTTCAGCTCAGATCATGATCTCATGGTTTGTGAGTTCGAGCCCCACGTCAGGCTCTGTGCTGACAGCTCGGAGCCTGGAGTTTGCTTCTCCTCTCTCTGCCCCTCCCCAACTTGTGCTCTGTCTCTCAAAAACTAAATAAATGTAAAAAAAATTTTTTTTAATTAATAAAAGAGTGAACACTTTAACATAACCACAGTGAAAACAAACAGAATAACTAATTCCTGCAGCAAAGATGATGCAGGAAAGGAAACTAAAAAAACAAAACAAAAACTTGCATTAACATCATTAAGGATATGAGAAAAGATATTGCCTGTATAAACTAGGAGCAATGATAGAAAAAGGAACCATTAAAGAACCAGAAAATGTTCCTAGGAATTGAAAATAAGACAGAATTTTAAAAATTTTATAGAATAATTGGAAGATAAAGTCAAGCAGATGTCACATAAAGTGTAATAAAATAAGAGAGAAATGGAAAATAGGAGAAAAAAACGAAAAATGGGTGTTCAATCAAAGAGATCCAATATCTAGTAGAAATTCCAGAAAATGAAAATTAAGATAACAGTGGACATAAAATTAGTAAAAGCATAAGAACATCCCTCAGGACATTTTAAGGAACATGATTTTCCCAATTTAAAAAGCACCCCACTGTCTAGCACAATATGTGAAGGAAGATATGTGCAGATCTGTATCAAGTTTATCATCACAATAAAGAACTAAAAAGACAGTTTAGTAATGAAAAAGTAACAAGGACTATGCTTGACTTCCTACAGCCAGCAACCAGAAACCTGGACAAAACATGAAAAACAACTGTTTTCAGGCATTGAGGGTTACACAGGACTAGAACCCTTAAGGAAAAGGAAACAAAAAAGTGAGCACTGTGCTGTCTGTTGGAGGCAATTTCCACACCGCACTTGCAGTGATGTAGGGGGCGGCGGGGGGGGCGGGGGGAGGGAAGCAGGGAGTGGGGCAAACAGAACAGAACCAGGAAAAGGAGTGAGGAAACAAATAGGAGAGGTCAGAGAAGCTGAAGGGCTGGGAGTTGTGAGGCAGAGCTCTCAAAAAAGAGCTAGTTATATAGAAAAATGGTCCAGAAATTTGTATGGTCCCCTTTAGTGTTTGCTGAGTACTGAACCAGGCATGTGGAAACCAGTACTCCAAAATGCTAGACAAAGAATGACTGGCAAACTAAATATTCACAGAGCTCACACAGACCTTGGCATTGACCAAATCTCCAACAGGCAGAATGGAGAAGTCTTACTGATCATCCAAGGCATTTACGCCTCTTAGGTAAGGCTGAACAATCCCTAGAGTAAAGGCTATTTTCTGTATGTCTTAGCAAAGCTTAAAAACAAGTCTTAAAGGGATAAAGCTGATATGCAAGTAAACTGCTTGCTCAAGCAAAGCCAAAAACTTATTAAGGTAAGACAAAAAGCAAAATCCAGACATTCAACAACACAAAATACACAATGTCTACAATCTAATTAAAAATTACTAAACACGTCAAGATGTAAGAAAATATGACCCGTAATCAAAGGGAGAAAAAACTAAGCAATAAGAACAGACACAAATAAAAGCCACAGATGATGGAACCAGCAGATAAGCATTTTTTGAAGCTATTATAATTGTGAACACATACTTAAAGGAAAATATGAACCTAAAGAGGAAATACACGGGAGAGATATGAAGAAGAATCAAACGAAATTTCTAGGATAAAAAGAAAGTTCACCTAGATGAACCCAGACCCAGATCTTGGCATCCGAATCCATTCTCCAATAGAAGAAAACCAGGGCTCCTTGTAAAAATGACAGAGTCTAGGGCTGAGGCAGGGAATATACAAGATGAGCCTGGTGTCAGAAGGTAAGGATGTCCTCAAAAAATAAAATGATGGAGATATGTCAAAGGGACACAGGAGCCAAATGAAAGCCCTATATCTGAACAATCTTAACAAAACAAAACAAAAAACGAAGAAATACTGGATTATAACAAAAGTATAAAATAAATATCTATGAGTCCACACAGACACAAATCAATGATAAATAAATTAATGCAAATAACTCATATAGAAGAATTTCAAATAATTTTATGTAGTTACTTCTCCCTCAGAGATGTAGGGCATAGCTCTTACCCCTTAAGCGTCTTCCTTCCAATGAGTACAGGATGGAAATAAGGGGGAAAATAACTTTATAGTGGAAAAACCAGAAAAACAATACCTCATTCAGGTGATCAAAATTACCATCATGGGTGATAAGTCATGTTGATAGCATATACTCTTAATACGATGAGATGAGAATGGCACTTTACCTCTGTGGTCTTCCTCTCCAAAACCCATAACTCCAATGTGGCAGGCAAAATAATGGCCCCCAAAATGTTCACCTTTCAAAGCCCAGAACCTGTGAATATATTACCTATGACTTTACAGATGAGATTAAGGGTACAGCCTTTAGATGGAGAGATTAGGGGCGCCTGGGTGGCTCAGTCGGTTAAGCGGCCAACTTTGGCTTAGGTCATGATCTCGCGGTCCGTGAGTTCGAGCCCTGCGTCGTTCTCTGTGCTGACAGCTCAGAGCCTGGAGCCTGTTTCAGATTCTGTGTCTCCCTCTCTCTGACCCTCCCCCGTTCATGCTCTGTCTCTCTCTGTCTCAAAAATAAATAAACGTTAAAAAAAAATTTTTTTTAGACGGAGAGATTATCCTGGATTACCTGGCTATACCCAATCTAATTGTAGGAGTCCTTAAAAGTGGAGACCCTCTCCTGGGTCTGTAGTCAGGAGACAAAGAGAAAGATGTGACAGTGGAAAAAGAGTCAGAGGTATGGAAGGGTCAGAGAGCTGCTTGGTTTGTAGATGGAGGAAGAAACCACCAGCCAAGAAATTGTAGACGGCCTCTAGAAGCTGCAAAAGACAAGGACACAGAGTCTCCGAAGAGCTGCCAGGGAGGGTCACAGCCATGCTGACATCTTGATTTGGGTCCAGGGAGACCCATGTCAGACTTCTGACATCCAGAATTGTCAAGAAATACATTTGTGCTATTCAGACCACTAAATCTGGAGTAATCTGTTACCACCGCATTAAAGAACACATACATTAAATCTAACTATGAGAAAAAAACATGAGACAATCCCAAACTGAGCAGCATTCCACAAAATACCTCATCAAAACTGTCGAGATCATCAAAAACAAAGAAAGTCTGAGAAACTATCACAGCCTAGATGAGGTTAGGGAGACGTGATACATGTGATGATTTAACATAATAGGACCTGTAATGTAGTATCCTAGATGGGAAAAAGGACACTGGATAAAAACTAAGGAAATGTGAATGAAGTACGGACTTCAGTTAATAGTAATGCATCAATGTTGGTTCACTATGCAACAAATGTACCACAGTAATAGAAAAGGATATTAACAAGAAGGGAAACTGCATAAGGAGTGTACAGGAACACTCTGTACTATCTTTGCAAATTTTTTGTAAATCCAAAAATCTTCTAAAATAAAAGTTCTTTTTAAAAATATTCACTGGGTAGGATTAGCAGCAGCAGTTTAGATACAGAAGACAAGGCAATATGAAATCATAGCAATAAAACCTATCCAAAATTAAGCACAGAGATTTAGAAAAATACAGAAAGAAGAAATAAACAGGGACCGAGTGATCCTTGGGAAAATGCAAAGCAATCTGACACATGCATAACTGAAGCCCCAGAAAGAGGAGAAGGGAGGCCAGAAAAAAATTTTTGAAGAAATAATGACCCCCAACTTTCTAAGTTTGATGAAATCCACAGATGTAAGAGACTCAGCAAACCCTAAGGAAAACAAACAAACAAAAAAACACAGTAAAGCATATTATAATCAAGTTCTGAAAACACATGATAAAGAGAAAAATCTTAAGATTCATATTACATAGAAGAAAAATGTTATGTAGAGAAGAACAAAAATAAAGAAGAAAGCAGACTTCTCATCAGAATTTTGCAAGCCCAGAAGGCAACGGTACCAGTTAGTAATCAGATTGATGAATTCAATATAAAAAGAAGCAAAAGCATAATTAAACAATTGGAACTACAACTAAAAAGCTTCTGCACAGCAGGAAACCATCCAGAAAATGAAAAGGCAACCTACTGAATGGGAGAAAATAATCACAAATCATATCTGGTCAGAAGCTAATATCCAAACTATATAAAGAATTCCCATAACTCAATAGAAAAATAAAATCAAGCCCATTTAAAAATGGGCAGAAGATCTGAACATTTTCTTCCAAAGAAAATACACATATGGACAACAGACACATGAAAAAATGCTCTACATCATTAATCATCAGGGAAATGCAAATCAAAACCACAATGAGATATCACCTCACACTCATTAGGATGGCTAGTATTAAAAAGACAAGAGCTAACAAGTGTTGGCAAGGATGCGTAGAAAAGGGAACCCTGGTGCACTGCTGGTGGGAATACAAACTGGTGCAGCTGCTCTGGACAACAGTTCAGTGGTTCCTCAAAAAATTAAAAATACATGAGCACTGGGTGTCATACATAGGGGATGAATCACTGGAAACTACTTCCGAAGCCATTATAGCACTATATGCTAACTTGGATGTAAAATAAATAAATACATACATACATACATACATACATAAAAATTAAAAAAACAAACATCCAAAAAAAAATTAAAAATACAGGGGCACCTGGGTGGCTCAGTCCATTGGGCATCCAACTTTCGATATCAGCTCAGGTAATGATCTCATGGTTCCTGGGTTCGGGCCCCACATCTGGCTCTGTGCTGACAGTGCGAAGCCTGCTTGGGATTTTCTCTCTCTCCCTCTCTGTCTGCCCCTCCCGTGTTCTCTCTCTCACTCTCACTCTCAAAATAAATAAATAAATAAATAAATAAATAAATAAATAAAACTTATTTGAAAAATTCAAAATAGAACTACCATATGATCCAGGAATTCCACATCTGGGATTTTATCCGAAGAAAATTAAAACAAACTCAGAAAGATATGTAAACCCTCATGTTCACTGCAGCATTATTTACAATAGCCAAGATATGGAAACAACTTAAGTGTCTGTCAGTGAATGAATAGATGAGGAAATTATGGTATGTATACAATGGGACACTATTTATCCACTAAAGAGAATGAAATCCTGCCATTTGCAACTACACGGATGCACCTCGAGAGCATTATCGTAAGTGAAATAAGTCAGACAGAGAAGGAAAAATACTATATGATCTCTCTTATATGTGGAGTCTAAAATAAAACAAAAAGCAAGCTCATAGATACAGAGAACAAACTGGTGATTGACAGAGTCATGGTATGGGAGTTGGAAGACATAGGTGAACTGTTCTTTGTTTGTTTTTAAATAAATAAGGTGACATTTTAAAAACCAGAAAATGGAAATCAAAAATTTTTAAATGATATTGTAAAACAATAAGAAGAAAATATCTTGGAATGGGTAAAATCAAAATCCTGGAAATCATCAAATAAAAAATTAATAAATTTACCTACATATAAATATTTTTAAGTTCAACAGGAAAAAATATGAACAAAATAATAAGACAAATAGCAAACTGAAAATAAATATTTGCAACATATAAAACAAGGTCTTTATGAAATAGAAAATAAGTAAGATTTCTTCCAGTCTACTTAGAAAAAGATAAAAACTCCAATAGAAAATTGGCATATGCATAAACAGATATTTCAGAGAAAAAATGGGTACTTGATATGTAAAAACAGCTGCAGCTATAACTAAATAAATGATCATTAAAATAAGAATTTTTGATGAATGATCTTGGCAAAGATCAAAAGACCTGATAGGAAATAATTTTTTGCAAGTTCAAGGTAAACAGATGCTCCTACACACTGGTTGTAGGACAGAAAATTGGTTGCAACCCCTTTGGAGGGCGACTTGGTGATGTGTACCTTAACATAAACTTCATGTACCCTTTAATCCAGCATCTCTGGATATGGATATTCACTGTATTACTATCTCGGTAGATATAAACTAGGGCATGTGGAACTCAAGGCAGTATTGTTATTAATATAAAAATACTAAACAATCTAAAACTTAAAAAATAAAAACATGAACACAAAACTGAGGTGAACACAAAACTCAGAACTCAGTTAAAAAGACAAGATTTACTTACTAGAATCAATTAGGAAATAATTCTAGGGCAATGTATCAACCTGCACGTTGCATGGAGGCCAATTATACTGCCGATCCCCTAGAGTAACCTTTTGAAAGAGACAGAGTCCACTGTCATAATGGGTTAAATAGCGGCCCCCAAAAAGGCATGGTCATGTCCTAACACTCCAAACCTGTGACTATGATCTTATTAGAACCTGGGCCTTTGCAGACATGGTTAAGTTAAGGATCTTGAAATGAGATCACTTGGGATTACCCCGGTGGGCCTACATCCAAAGACAAGTGTCGTAATGAAAGACAGAAGAGGAGAAGACCCACGGACAGAGCAAAAAGTATTGTGAGACAAAGACAGAGACTGCACCACTTGTGGTACAAAAGCCAAAGAATGCTGGGGGCACCAGAAACGGAAAGAGGCAAGAAAGGATTCTCCTGCAGGGCCTTTGGAGGCCAAGAACTATGGTCATTTTTATGCTTCCACCATATATATAATATGACTAACCATGGATTAACCACCCCTGCCTTTCAAGGTACGCAAAATCAAAGAGATGTAGGAGCTTTTACCCTCAACTGTCTACGTTATCTCGTTTAATACCCAGATTCTGGGTTGGTTAGAGTGTTATCGTGCTTCATCCCAACTTTATGGGCCTCCGTGGTCCCATGTGGGGTTCTGGGTGATTTGTCCCCTTTCCAAGTTGACAAATTGTCAATATCAGACAAATTTCTGACTCTTTGGCATTTTTCATATCTTTATTTCTACTCAATGCCAGGAAAGATCAAGAGATTGGGAGAAAATGGAATGGCACACACAGACTAGTTTTTGCTTTGTTTTTTCTCTCTATACCTACAGACAGTTTTTTAAATGTTTTTGATATATGAATACTTTTTTTTAAATTTTTTTTTAAATGTTTATTTATTTTTGAGACAGAGAGAGACAGAGCATGAACAGGGGAGGGTCAGAGAGAGGGAGACACAGAATCCGAAGCAGGCTCTGGGCTCTGTGCTGACAGCTCAGAGCCCGATGCGGGGCTCAAACTCGCGGACCGTGAGATCATGACCCGAGCCGAAGTCAGACGCTTAACCAACCGAGCCACCCAGGCGCCCCTGATATATGAATACTTTTAATGAGGACAACTAAATAGGTGACATGTGTTTTCAGGGCAACAATAAGGCCATTGATCTTGAGACCTTAATCAGCAAAAACATTTTAGCTGTTTCATGTGGCTCAACAAAAATATGAATACACACACGCCAACCACCCCCGTACCTACATATCCTATCACTGAGTCATTAACAAAACATAAACGTTCACTTTCATGATATGATCGGATCAATTTTTCATAGAATGACCCATTTTTATGAGAGACTTAGGCCAAACCAATACTCCCAGCTTTCTGACCACCAAAGAAGGAAGGAAGTTGTACAGAACTAGAATTTACTGAGTAAATACTACGTACCAGGCCCCTCTGCTAGATGCTGAAACATCCTATCATCCTGATAGGTCATTCCCTTTGAGGTGGAGAATCGAATTCCGTTTTGGTATTTTACCATCTCTGCCTGGTCTGCTGGAGAAGGTGCCTTCCTGTTACCTCTGCTTCTCCTTTGGTTTCCTGACAGTCCATTCTGGACTCAGATGCACCCGAGTGTTATTAAAATAGATCCTGTCACTTTCCTGCCTAATCCCCTCCAGGCATTTCCCATAGCAATTAGAATAAAATCCACCCTCCCTTCAATGGCCTACAAAACCTCTGCATGCGGTCTGGCCCCTCACCTACTTAGCTCTCTCTCACTTCATCTGGGACTACCCTCTCTCCCACTCACTCACTCACTGTGCCTTAGCGCAGGGGGTGGCAAACTTCCACTGGCAAACAGCTGACCACCTGCTTTTGCACAGCCCCTGAGCTAAATACGGTTTTTACACATTTACAAGGTTGGGAAGAAATCAAAAGAAGAACAATGTTTGGTGACACGTGAAAATGATATGCGATTCCAATATCAGGGTCCATAAGTAAGGTTTTCTTGGAACAGAGCCATGCCTATTCGTGTATGTCTTATTCAGGGCGGCTTTCAAGCTACAAAGGGCTGAGTAGCTGCAATTAAGACTGAACAACTGGGGGTGCCTGGGTGGCTCAGTCCGCTAAACGTCTGACTGGCCTCAGGTCATGATCACCTGGTTTGTGAGTTTGAGCCCCGCCTGGGGCTCTCTGCTGCCAGCACAGAATTCTCTTCGGATCCTCTGTCCCCCTCTGTCCCCCTCCCTCCCCCACTGGTGCTTATTCTATCAAAATAAATAAACAAAAAGACTGAACAGCTCACCTATTATTTATTTACTAGGTGGTCCTTTGCAAGAAAAGTTTGCTGAACCCTGCTTTAGTCACACCTTTCTCTTTCTAAGACTTGCCCTGTTCATTCTTTCCTCAGGGCTTTCTATTTCTTGTTCCCTCCTCCCGGAATGTTCTCCAGCTCCTACATGGCTGGTTTGTTCTCATAAGTTCTCATTATCATGGGCAAAACCCGCAGAAAGTCACGTACCATGAGATTGTATCTCTCACCTGGGAAAGGGCCAGTCTCCGATCCCTGGATAGAGAGCCTGGATTTCAGTTTGGTTGTTTGGTTTTTTTCCTATCTGGAAGCAGCAAGGAAACGGAATAAGCAGCTTGCTGGGGGCTCTGAGCTCCGTCGACATGGTGATTCCCTCTGCAGTCAGTGTGAATGATGGCCTTCATCTGTCGCAGCCAGGATTCTAAGTAGCTGGGGGAGACCGTGTGTCCCATCTTCCAGCCTCGAGGGAACGAAGGAGGCTTCAGAGACTCCTCTGGTGCCATGTGGGCCACACCTCCATCCCAATATAGCCAGCAAAGCAGGTGCACAACCCAGAATTCTTGGTGTAATTTGTAGACGTGGAAATGCAAAGAAGGAGTTAAAATAATATCTTCACTAGGTTGCAAAGATATTACGGCACGCTGGTACACAGGAGACAGCAGCCCCCTGGATGACAGGTAAATAACTTTAGTATGTGGTGTAGTCAAAGCGCACGGATCTTAGATCAAGGGAACCCCCCCCCCTTCATATCAGTTGCAGGACAGGACAAGTCGTTGGCCCGCTCTGAGCCAGCTTCCCCTTCTGTAAAATATCAACTTGCCTAATCCTCTTTCAGGTTCGTAAGGATCAAAGGAGAACACGTTTGTCACACTGCTTCGCCAACTAAATCTTACAGAATAGCAAGTATTTCACGAGCCCTCTCTGAACACCCTAGAACAAGACAGCATCTTCTGCTTCATAAATCCCACGGGGACGACTCTCACCGTCTCGTGTGTATTTTAAGCCTTTTTAATTAAATTGATATGTCCTTAAGTGTATCGTGGTGTGCTTAAAATAGATAAAGAAAAGATACATAGGAGACTTGAGGGCGAGTCAGGGCTGAAAGTGCAAATACGCTGTGTGAGATTCAGGGGGCAGTCTGCCTGAGGTGGAGATAAGGAAGGGAGATTCTGAAAAGGAAAGCCACAGAGATAACAGATCAAGGCCAAGTGGGGAGAGAAACGCACGATACCTTCTCTCACATTTATGTGGCAGTTTTAATTTAAACACAATGTATTTCTCAAAGCACTTCGGCGAAGGTGGCGTGCCTCAGGAACCGTTTCAGTGTAACTGAGTTACCGAATGCCACGGGGAGCCTTCCCACGGAACCAAGGGAACCTTCGAATTGGCATTTAGAGGAAAATGCAATAAATCCATACCCCCCCCCCCCCCCCCGGGGCAGTGCTGGGCCAAGAGCTGGTTTTAACACAAACCCGTATGTCTGCCACAGCCTGAGTGAGGGCCCCGTCCCTGGAGTCGGGAGACGTGGGTCCGAGTGGACACTCTGGCCGTGTGAAGCTGCCCTCTGGGAGCCAGCTTTCTCAGCTGTGAAACTGGGACGACACGTTCTATGGTTCAGGGTTGTGGAGAGGAGACAGAAGCACGTAAAGCTGTTGCTCCTTTCCAACGGGCCGGGTCGGTGCCTGCACAGATGTACGCCTCGTTAAAATCATACCTTCGCTAGGTTGCAAAGACACCAGTGTCAAAGCATAGCCAGGTACCAGAAGCCGATGAATCCCGTCTGAGGTCCTGGAGATTATTCGCGAGAGGAGCACGGCAAGAATAGACAGAATGATCTGCTTCTTCGGGTGCCAAGGGCGCAGTGGGGACCTTCGCTCGCCTGAGGAGCGAAGGCTCTGGAGGCTGCCTGAGACAACCCGCATGAAGGCCAGTGCCACAGGAATTGTTCAGCACGGGGCCCCAGGCCTAGGGAAAGAGCCCCGATTGTGGTCAAGAAGGGAAGCCAAAGCCCGAGCTGAAAAAGCGGAGCCGAGCACCGGGCTGGAAGCGTAAGAGCAGGTCACCACCCAGGAGAGGTACACACAGAGATGGCTGAGGAGGGAGGGCAGCACCAGGGTGCGGCAGGGGGCTCGCCCTTCCACTGCCACTACAGACCCAGCCGACGGTGCAAGGTCAGTAACCCTTATCACCCACCGGCACCCACACCCGCCCACACCTTCCCGGGTGGACCCTTGCTCAGAGGTCTGTCACACCCCATCGGCGTCCACAGCCCTGCTCTTTTCCTCACCTGGAAAGAACAAGAGAACAAAGTGGCAGCAGAGGTTGGGGCAGGTGAGAGGCCGCTCACCCTGCCGGCAGTGGTAAGCGAGCAAGGAAAAACTCCAGGCCCCCCGGCAGCCCGGAAGGTCCGCCTGGTAGAGACGGAAGGGGCAAGTTCATGCATCCCAAGCCAATCCTCTCGCCCAGCTTCAAACCCCACTCCCTCGGCCCGCATCTCTACAACAACTCACCAGGCATCTTTAAAGGCTTGGAGGTGGTGACAGACCAACTCCACAGACCTGGGGCCCAGCTCGGGCACCCACAACCCCCCACCTCACCTTCCCCTCCTGAGCACCAGCACCAACCGGCAGATAAGATTAGCACGTGGCAGCTCCATATTACCAGCCGATGGAGAGAAGACAATTTTGGATTCCCAACAATGCATAAAACAATGGGGGTTGTAAATACTAGACATTTTTCAAGACGTTGTGTAATCTTTCATACAGACGTACTTTGCGAATTTCCAAGAAAATACAGCACGTAGCATTTCTCGAGCTTTCTTATGCTAATCCAGAATGTCATCAGCTGAATCATGTCCCCTTCCAAAGGCATATGTTGAAGCCTGAACCTCTGGCACCTCAGAATGTAACTGTATTTGGAGATAGGGCCTTTATTTATTTATTTATTTATTTATTTATTTTAAGTTTCCTTACCTATTTCGAGAGAGAGGGAGAAAGAGCGTGAATTGGGGCAGGGGCAGGGAGAGGGAGAGAGAGATGATCCCAGGCAGGCTCCACACTGCCAGCACAGAGCCTGACATGGGGCTCGAACCCATGAATCCTGAGATCATGACGGGAGCCGAAATCAAGAGCTTAACCGACTGAGCCACCCAGGCGCCCCTAAAGTGACTGATGTCTTTATAAAAAAGAGGGCATTAGAACACAGACAGAGAAAGATACCAAACAGGTCCATGCACAGAGATGACCATCTGAACACAAAGCGAGAAGATAGTTATTACAAGCCAAGGACGGAGGCCTCAGAAGACACCAACCTTGCCAACAGCTGGATCTCAGACTAAGCTGAGACTATAGCTAAGCTGGAACTAAGTTTCTCGGAGGAGGTTTGCAACCCTGGGAAGGCGGAAGTGACATGGCGGCCATGGTTGTAGCAGAAGGTCCGCGTAAGGTTCGCACTGGGGCAGCTCACACACAACAACGTGTGCATCTGCACGTTCACCGCTTCTCCAGCTTCTCTGAATCCTGGTTAGGTTGTGAATAACTCCCTGACGACGTGCACCAGCTCTTCTGCAGGTGGGCTTCATCATGGAAGTTGGAGGACGGGAGCCATGAGAGACCAGGGTGGGACATATGGGTCCCCTCGATCTGCGCAGGCTCCGGTTGTACTTGCCGCCCCCCCGCCCCCCCGCCAGCCCCACTTCGCCTCCTTCTTCCGCTGGTGAAGCTTGCCCGTCCCGCCGACTTCAGACCCAAGTCTTGGACGTGGGGACCACAGATTGCAGACTGCTTAACCAGCTCCCATAATCATGTACATTCTAATCCCGACAATAAACTCCTTGTTTCGCTCAAAGTGGTTTTGCTTCTCCAATCAAACCTTAATTGATACAGATTTTGGAACCAGAGTGGGTGCTGCTGTAATAAAAACCTAAAACATGTGCACTGGCTTTGGGACTGGCCTTGAAAAGTCTGTCAGCAAAGACTTAAATAAACATGAGGAAAGTATTATTGGAATCTGGAAGGAAGGAGACATTTTTATGTAGTGGTGTAGGGAAGTTTAGCCACATGGACACCCATGGTAACCTGGAAAATAGAAAATAGACCCATGAGCCGTGAGATCTGGCTAAGGAAATTTCCAGGCACAGTGTTGAAAGTGGCACCTGACCTCTTCAGCTGCCTGCGATAAACTGAGAGTTACAAAGATAAGCTAAAGAATAAACAGTTAAATATAAAGGTGACAGGACGTGGCTGAGTTTGAAAACAAAATGGCTTCTCATTCCCAGATGGCAAACCTAAAATTAAGAAATGGCTTCTGGGGGCGCCTGGGTGGTTCAGTTGGGTAAGCTTCCGAGTCTTGGTTTCAGCTCAGGTCGTGATCTCATGGTTCCTGAGATCGAGCCCAGTGTACTATCAGCAGAGAATCTTCTCCTTGGGATTCTCTCTCCCTCTCTCTCTGCCCCTCACCTGCTTGAGCACATGCGTGCTCTCTCTCTCAAAATAAATAAATAAATAAATAAATAAATAAATAAATAAATAAATAAATAAACAAACTTTAAAAAAAAAAAGAAGAAGAAGAAAAAGAAAAAAATGGTTTCTGGGTCTGGTTCCAGTAAAGATAGATTTAGCAGATTCCATAGTCTCCCTCCCACTGGTTACATCTAAAAACCCTAAACAGAATACATAAAGCAACTAAGGAGGACCCTGAAGGGAAATCACAGCAGGGGTGTCCGGGAGGGAAATAAACAACCCCAAGAAAGACCTACAGCCTGATGTGTGTTTCCTTCCACATCTCGGGACAACCTGCAACTCAGAACAGCTTAAGTTGCACAGACAGAAAAAGATCCAAGAGATACCTTTTCTTTCTGATCAAAAGAATAGGGAGGGGAATCCCTGCCTGAAAGAGAAGAGAGAGTCAGGAGGGAAAACCTCAGATTTTGTTTCCTTCCAACCTGTCCTGCTTCCATAAGGCACTGGGTTTGGGGGAGGGGATGAGTGTATTTTGCTTGTGGGAGAAGTGTGGGTCATTGTGGCCAGAGCACAGACTGTGGCAGACCATATCACCAAAAGATGACCATAACAGTATTTCCCATCCCACCTGCTCTTCTGATAGTGTGATCTTATCATCTCCCATTAAGAAGTGGGATCCATGGGGCGCCTGGGTGGCGCAGTCAGTTAAGCGTCCGACTTCAGCCAGGTCACGATCTCGCGGTCCGTGAGTTCAAGCCCTGCGTCAGGCTCTGGGCTGATGGCTCAGAGCCTGGAGCCTGTTTCCGATTCTGTGTCTCCCTCTCTCTCTGCCCCTCCCCCGTTCATGCTCTGTCTCTCTCTGTCCCAAAAATAAATAAACGTTGAAAAAAAAAAATTAAAAAAAAAAAAAAAGAAGTGGGATCCATATCTCTTCTCCTTAAATCAAGCCCTATAATTGTGCGAGATAACTACTTTTTGTTGTTTTATGCCACTAAAGTTGGGGTGGTTTGTTACACGGCACTAGGTAACTGGAAGAGGGACCATAAAACAACTGTCCGGGTTTCTTGTTCATCAGCTCTTGGACTTTCTTCAAGTCTATTGTCCTCTCTCCCACTTGGAGCAGCCAACCCTGCATACTGATGGGCAAATCTTTCCCACCCTGTTGTTTTCACACCGGGGTTTACACTTATCATCTTGATCTTTAGTAGTTTAAACCTTCCTCATCAACTGGGACACTGACCTTAGGAATTGCCTCCAAGATCCACCCTCCAACTTCACCCTTCAGATGTGGGACCGGCAAAGCAGGAAGGAGGGTCTGTCATGACTTGGGGATACGAAGGCTAGACTGGTCAGAAGCTTAGCAGCCCCTTGTGAAAGTGAGAAAGAGTAATGAGCATAATCGTCGCAATTATCACACTACAGAAATCTAAAGAAATGTGGAAAATACAGAATAAACAATAAATGGAAGAAAGTCAGAAAAAGAGGGGCACCTGGGTGGCTCAGTCAGTTGAGCGTCCGACTTCAGCTCAGGTCATGATCTCGTGGTTCATGGGTTCGAGCCCCATGTCAGGCTCTGTGCTGACAGCTCAGAGCCTGGAGCCTGCTTCCGATTCTGTGTCTCCCTCTCTTTCTGCCCCTCCCCCGCTCATGCTCTGTCTCTCTCTGTCTCAAAAATAAATATAAACATTAAAAAGAAAGTCAGAAAAAGAGAAAGGAGGAAATAAAAGGGACATGCCAAGAGCATAGGAAAAATAGACGCAGGGTCAGAGAAATGGGGGGGGGGAAGAGATAAGGATCACGAGGTGAGAGATAGAAAATGAGGATGGAGACCAAGCACAACGTCTGATGCTTGACAGTTATGCTGAAAAGACCCGCTGAAGGCGTACAGACGTGTGCGGAGCCCCGAGACAGCCATGGTGTTGTGCAAAAAAATGTACTAGCACTTTACAGCATGTAATCCTTACTTCCCTGAAAAAGTGAACAAAAAGAAAAAAAAAAAAAGTCCCAGCTGGACTAATGTCTACTGATCTTACATCTTTACTCTCAGAACAGTAACATTCAAGTAGGTTATTTTCTACCCAGAATACAAAACTATGAGCTTTGGGGAGGGGACGTAAAATCTTAAGCGTATTAGAGGGAGAGACTTCATAAGGATGACTCTGTTTTCAACGGCACAGACAAGATTGGTAGAACCTACTGAATGATGGAAGTTGGCTTCCTGACCTCTGTTAGGAAGTTGATCATTTAAGGAATAAAGCATACCATACCATTAAATAAATCATGCTGAAAGAAGATGGAAGTCATAATAGAGGTAGAAAAAATAACAAAGTAAGCAATATGGTAGAAACCAAAAGTCTATAGAATGTGGCCCCAATTTACAAAAGAGACACCAAACCAAAGACGCATGTTCTTTCCTCTCTATACCCCTTGAATGAGAGGGAATTATTCTGCTACTCTCAGATGGATCCCAAGAGAAGATAACATAATCTGGCTTTATTTCTGGTAGCCCCCTGGTTTGAGAGGGCTTTTGACCAAACATTCCCACCAGTGTGCTTGGGCAAATGGGTCACAGGTGAGCCGAAATATTGAGTCCCAGATCTCTTGGGGGTGGCCATGTGCAGCCCTAGGCATTTATCCCAGCATGCAATATACAAATCTTTTCTATCATTATTTTCTATATGTGTCCAGTGAGGTGAAGAAAGTTGAGAGACAGGGTTGTAGTTGAGTTCATTATTTTATTGGTAAGGCCTTCTTGTAGGTAACTAGTATATGCATAATCTACCCCGATTCCAACCTAGCTAAGGAGAAGGGAAATCCTCCCAGTTAAGGAGAAGTAAATTCAAACTACTTTACTGTCCACTTGGAACCCTCCCTCCAGCCTGGGCTTTAGTCCCAAATTCACGTGGGGAGAAGCAGACTAAGGTCCAGGGGAAGGGTAATAGAGTAAAGGCCCACTGGTCACTGACCGGCTAAGTGACCTTGGGCAAATTACAAATATCATCTAATGAAATCCCTTCGCTGCATCAATGAGGAAACCTCGACTGGGGTTAAACAGCTCAAAATATCAAAGCTATGGCTAGTGCTAACACTGAGACTAGAACCCCCATTCTCTCCAATGCCCATATGCGGCTGCTATTGCCCTTGAATCAGACTACTGCCCTACATACCACAAGTAAATCTCCCATTCGAGTGAAAGAAAAGAACACCATGCCCCCTGTCACTAAGAGGAATCAGCAGGGCTGCGGTCCAAGAAGACTGGCTGGCCACCAGGCGGGATGGGCAAAATGGGCAAAGGGCCTTGGCACGCTCATCACATTTGAAGATCAGAGTTCTGCTTTGCTGATTCAGAACCCCCAGAGGTGTTTGCATCATGGGAGGACAGACTCACACCAGCTATCCCCCACGGCTCGAAATATAAACCAGAACACCAACTTATTACTTTATAAGGAGGAATAGGTCTTCCCAAAGACTATTTACTCCCCCTTCAGCAGCCCCTTCCAATCATCCAGGTCTTTCGGGGCTACCCAGTGAGCGTGAAATCAGAGCACCCCAGACTGAGTGCAACCTGAAGCATCCTGCCCACAATAGGGGATCTGTGACTGCCACTCCCTTCTCTCCGCTCATCCCCACTGCCAGATTCCCCTGTCTAGCTCCTTGCTTGAGAGGGTGTCTTTCAGCCGGCTCTCTCCTATTGACACTCGTCCTTCCCCAGATGGAGCAAACACTAGCCTGACTTCACCCCCTATCTTTTGATACTTCCTCGCTTAGTCCCAGCGGTTAACTTTAATCCCCAAGTTGCGTCTTATTGTTGTCACCCCCATGTACCGGCTGCAGGCTCTGCTAAGAGCAATGCCTAGCACCCGGTCTGGATGCACCCAAAGAATTTTCATGGACCGTATTTTGGGAAATCACGAAGGTTAACACACGTTATAGTTTCTCGTGTGATATTTTCAGCCCTATGATACATGGGTCCGATTTTGCTGCACTGAAACACTTTAGCATCATCTCCCCACTTCTTCTCACCCCCCTCCCTTAGTCCACTTTCCTTTCTTCTTCTTCTTCTTCTTCTTCTTCTTCTTCTTCTTCTTCTTCTTCTTTTTTATTCTTTTGGCCACTTTTCTCCTCCATATTTATCAATGGCACTCACGCACAACTATTAGCTATGCTGACAAGTGGCCTCCATTCCTTGTGGAGAGCAGCAGAGACGAAATCCTTGCTTTTGCTGCAGAGCTCCATTGCCGGTTCTTGGCCATGAGACTTCTTGGAGCCTCAGTTTCCTCACCTGCAAAATGGTGACAGTCACTTTTGTCGCCTGTCTTCTTCACAAGGTTGCTGTGAAATTCAAACAAGATAATATAGCTAAAAATACTGTGAAAGCCTTGGCAAGCCGCACAAACGGTAAGGAAAACAGGCAGTAATTTGCAACACAAATAATTAGGCATTCATGTTCATTCATGTAAATGTGGCTTTGTTCCCTTCTTGTATCTAATTAAATCCAGAGAAATGTCAGGTGTAAAATTCTTAGGGGCCAGGATTATATTTTTGCAGGGCCAGAGAAATATGCCCTCAAATGCCTTGGAAATACAATTAATTTGGTTGCCTATGCTTTAGGATTAAAGCTTTATCTGGAATTCTTACGGCTTTTAATCTTTCCAACCATTTTGATGCTAAGGGAGGAAAGTTCAGCAGGGATGAATATTCTAAATATATATTACTTTGTTTAATGAGTATCTTCATTAATAGTTATGGCTCGTCATGTGACCGGCTTTTTCGAAAGCGAGAGTAGGCGGATGGCAAGCAAACCCTGGTGCTTGCTTGGAGAAGAAAATTTGGAGACCCAAATAAGTACATTTAATTAGAGATTTCACATGGAATAATGGCGGGATGCAGGCAAATTTCACCCTGCCACAGCAGGGTGTGTGTGTGTGTGTGTGTGTGTGTGTGTGTGTGTGTTTTGACCTGGGGTGTAACATTTCCAAGGCCCTCGTTCACTGGAGCCCGTTTCGCCCCACTGCATAGATGCTTTTGCAGCTGCTGTAAGGTGTAGAGATTTCATTTTCAACACAGAATATTCTAGAGCTCCTCTAATAACCTGCAGCTGTTCGACCACTCGGGGCAAGAGGTTGAATGTTGTGCATTGTCCCTGGAGCTACTTCAAAACCAAAGCAAAATATTTTCCACTTCCAAGAATCAGTGAAGGGCCACAGATCAGTGGAATTTTAAATATTTCTCCAATGAAGCCCCAGACCTATAGGGTCAGTTCTGAAGGTGGGAAGGAAGGGACCACAAGTTAGTAGAATTACTCTTAAAAAAAAAAAAGCTGTTCTTGAGATGACAAAGCTCTCCGTTTAGAACAGCCTTCAGCCCTCTCTCTGAATCAGGAAACACCTGCAAGCAGGAGAGTACAAAGCCCCCATTCCCTCCAGGCAAAGTGAGGGGGAAAGTTTTGTGGATTTTTCTGTGCTGTTATCCAACCGTCAACATCTGGAAGCGAATGACTGCTGCTGAACAAGTGGCACACGTAGAGGATAGACAGTGAATTCTTAGCTGAATGAATGAATTGGTGAACACCATACATTTAATGACATTGTAACTTTAAGGAGGATTTCCTTTATAAAACTCCATCTGTCTGAGTGTGAGTTTCTCCTTCAAATTCTAAAGATACATGGGTGCGAGGTTGTCACATCTCTCAGGGAGGGGCCTCCATAGATGGGGGGGGGGGAGGGAGGGAGGGTGTACCTGCTTGGCAAACCAGATTGGCTGAACCAAACATGACTTGACAAGCTAGATTAGTGGAACCAATGGGATGAGAGAGGTCCCACCAGGTATCCCTGGTATCCTCTGTCCTTTTCTATCCACGCATTTTAGGAGCAGCCATTAGACCCTGGATTACTGCTAGGCTAACACTTTTTTTCTTTTCCAGTTGTTCAGGATTGACCACACTAGAGTTGGTTACATTCCAAATACATGCACCAGATACCTATAACACTAAGTGTAAGACAATGGTGTTTAGTTATGTTCTGGAGGAATATTGGGGTGTGCTTACTTCGGCAGCCCATACCCTGAAATGGGAATATTGGGGTCATGGTTATAGATTCTAGAATTAGGAAAAAAAATAACGGGTATGGTTGCCATTGTCTTCTGGTATCTCGTCAACCCCTCTGTCTTGCTTTTGTTTCTGTCATAAAAATAGAATAGAAACAAAATACCAAGGTCTTGTTTTGGCCCCTGGGGAGTCGTATTTATCCATTTAACTTTGCTCCTCCCAGATGAGACCCAGGTGGCAAGGGGCAACTTTCAGAAAAATACTTACTTTCCACCGAACCAAGATGTCCTTGACCGAGGTGACCCTTGGGGCCTCGGACGCCAGGTTACAAGAGAATATTTGGTGCACAGAAATGCTACAGCTGACTCTGCCTCTCTCCTCGTCCCAAAACCTCAGGCCCTTATTCAGAAGAAGAGACCCTGGGGTTTGTCATGTTGTAATGTTCACAGGAAACCAGATGTGGGTCTGATAAAGCCAACCTTGCTGGATTTTCTCAGCAAGAAAGTGAGTGCAGTGAGTGCTAGCTAGTGCATCCGTGTTCCCTCAGTGCCACCCAGCCTACAGACACGGTGGTGGGAGAGCCTGCAGTGTCTCCCAGAGCTGGATACCGGGGTCCCAAGAGCAAATGTCTTATCTCAGAGCTGTGACTCAGAGGCACGTGTAGAGGGTCTTCGTCTTGCTGCATTTGCCCAAGAGCTGAAGAGCCTTTTACAGTCGAGTCCTTCAACCATAAAAGGAGTGACAGTTGGGGATCCTTGCGAGGCACACTAAGTGGATACAGAAAAGAAGGGCAATGGAGCAGGGAAAAGGGCACATTCCTCCGTCTACTCCCCTGCTCTGTACCTAACCTCATAGCCTCACCCAGATCACAGGCCACCACACTCATTGGTCTCCTGCTCAACGATACCTTCGTTACGCTGAACGGTTGATCCCACCTGGAACTGCTTGCCTTTTCTTCTCTCTGCACCTCTGACGCCTCTGAGCTGCTTTCTCATGTGATCACTATGGTACAGATGGAACCCAACCATGTTGCGGTGCCTCTCTTTTCAGCTTCTTTTCATTACAGACTTTTTCCTCCTAACACATTTGAGGGTGCGGTGCACAAACATACATGTGAAATTCTTTTTGGTCAGAATCGAGAAGGAGGAAGCATCAAAGATGTCCCAGTTTTGAATATGCGGCCATCAGCAGAGCCTGCAGGGGGCCTCGAGCAGAAAAAGTGAGCCTCTGTGCATTCCAGCCTGTGCATTCCATCACCTTCATAGTCCCTTCTTCCGATCACTCCTGTGAGCTCAGACTGATGACCGGTCCTTAAAGACCATCCTTGAGTGAAACTGAGATACCAAGGTACAGTTTTTAAGTGTGGACTTTCCTATTCAGGACCTCCCAAGTCATTCCTGTCCCACCCCACTCGGGGGAGTGCGAATAGAGGCGCTTACTAAAACGGTGAGGCAAGTGCCCACAGCTGGCCGAGCTGAGCTGTTTCTGAAGCTCAGAGCAGCTATGACTCACGCCTCCTACAGTCCGTTAACTTCTCACTCTGACTCCTACAAACCCACTTATTTTCAAATTTGCTCAATAACTGTGACATTCAAAGGCAACCTGCTCCATGCACAAGATACTGAGAAAACGCACAGTGAGAGCTGAAGGTCCACAGGAGAAATGATGACCACGGAACGAGGACTGTTTTCTTGGACTGTGGGTAGTGCGATATAGCAGCTAACAAGATACAGCAGCAAGTTTTAGGACATGCGCCGTCCTGCCCAATTAAGGGAATGCAATCATCCTAACTGGTGATTTTCAGGAAGACACTCCAGATTTTAATTGAATTTGCAGGCTCCTGCACGATGAGGAACGTAATACTCTGGTGTCCAAGGCAGACTGAGCGGGTAAGAATGAGCGAAAATGATTTTGGGCCACAAAACAGTGATGTTCAAACATATTCTCCCTGTGACACTTCCAGGACCTGTTGCCAAAGTCACAAAAGGAAAGTTAAAAAAAAAAAAATTCACAGAAGGTTCTAGTCTTTCTGGCATGGCTCCAACTGCCAGGGCAATAAAAAATACAACGAATGCATAAAGCAGATTTGCAGCTGCCCTGAAGAGACGCTTTGGGGAAGAAATGACAAAAAGAAATCACCAGTTTCGTGCAGAGTCACCAAGTAGTCACCGAGCTGCTTCAACTCCTCCCGTCCTTCCAGGTGATACCATGAATTTAAAGGGGTCTTAGTTATACATCCATTTCTGAGTTGCATCCCACACCTGCCTATATGTAATCGGAGTCCAGGGACTGCAAAAACCTCCAATACTTTGCAAAAAGGAAATATTTAACAGATTCATTCAACAAGTATCTGTTGAGTGCCTACCATGTTTCAGCACAAAGACTCAAGGAGTTATGCTAACAATAGTTGGTGTGGGTACCAGCCCCATAGAATTAACCATTGAACGATTCGTGGCAACCCCAAAGATACATATTCAACACGAACCCACATTAAAATTGTAACTCATTGTCTACGTTGTGGATTTTTTTTTTTATTTATGTCTTTGCATTAGAAGTTAGATCAACACGGACCACAGCCTTTCACTTCACGCTGAGGTCTGGGTGCCGACATGCGACTCTCACTAGAAGGAGCACGGGATGTCTGTCACAGCAACTCCTTCACCTCATATTTAAACCTGACCTCATTGTCTTCCCTCCAAATCCGTATGGCAGCTGGTGGCAGTCCATCACCCAAATCCAAACCTGTGAATCACTCTTCGCTCCCTCTGCTCCCTCACTTCCCAAGCCCCACTCAGTCATCACATCACATTACCTCAACCTTTTAAGCAAGACTCAAAAGCCATACTTGACCTCTTCTGTAGACATCATACCAGGTATTCGTGGATGGGCACCATTATTACCACCCCAATTTATAGATGAACAAACAGAACTGAAGACGTTAAATAAGTTGCCCAAGGTCGCACCACAGTGCACGGCAAAGCCAATATTCAAGCTCAAGTCTCTCCCGTTCTGAAGACCAGGAGTCATAAGCCCCGTGTCTCTAATTTAGCAATCACTGCCCTGGTTTAAGCTTCATCTCTTCTTCTGTCCTCTTACTGTCTCCCTGCCTTCAGTCTCTTTTTTCCCCAGTTCCTTTTTTACCTTCATTATATATATTTTTAATGTTTATTTATTTTTGACAGAGAGAGAGAGAGACAGAGCATGAGTGGGGGGAGGGGCAGAGAGAAAGACACAGAATCTGAAGCAGGCGCCAGGCTCTGAGCCATCAGCACAGAGCCCGATGTGGGGCCCGAACTCACGGACCATGAGATCACAACCTGAGCCGAAGTCGGAAGCTTAACTGACTGAGCCACCCAGGCACCCCACCTTTATTATATTTTTTAACAGTCAAGTGTACAAAGGTATAATATGTAAAAATAAAATCAATCTACCCCTCTTCAGTACAGTGTTAACAATAAACCCAATTTCTTTAATAATAGAAGACTGTTCAGGTTACCTGTTTCTTCTTGAGTGAGCTTTAATAGTTTGTGGGTTTTTTTTCCAATATATGCGTCAATTATATCTAGCTATCAGAGTTATTGGCATAAAGTTGAAGACAATACTTTTTTTTTTTTTTTAACGTTTATTTATTTTTGGGACAAAGAGAGACAGAGCATGAACGGGGGAGGGGCAGAGAGAGAGGGAGACACAGAATCGGAAGCAGGCTCCAGGCTCTGAGCCATCAGCCCAGAGCCTGACGCGGGGCTCGAACTCACCGACCGTGAGATGGTGACCTGAGCCGAAGTCGGACGCTCAACCGACTGAGCCACCCAGGCGCCCCTCTTTTTTATCGTTTATCTGTAGTGATTTCCCCTTTCATTCCTAACATTGCTCCTTTGTATGTTTGTTGTATTTCTTCTTCTTCATCAGTCCAGCTAGAGGTTTTATCAATTTTATGGATTTTTTTCAAAGAAACAGTTTTTTGTTTTATCTATTTTCTCTATTCCCCTCCCCCACCCTGTTTTCTAGTACATTGATTTTTGCTCTTATTTTTGTTGTTTCTTTTCTTCTGCTTGGTTTGGACATAATTTGTTCTTGTCTTTTAGGTTTTATCTTAGGGTGAAAGCTCAGGTTAATAATTTGAGAACTTCCTTCCCAAAATAAGCTTTTAGTGCCATAAATTTCCCTGTAAGCCCTGCTTTCCCTGCATCATAGAAATTTGATATGTATGTCATATAAATCCATTCATATTATCATTTTGTTATGATTTTAATTGATTAAATTACAATTTTTCCTCCTTTCCCTTGTGATTTCTTCTTTAACATAGGTTATTTAGACAGGTGTTGATTAATATTCTTTCTGTTATTGATTCATAGCTTAATTTTAGGTGATAAGAAAACTTACCTTGTAAGAATTTCTGTATTCCATGCTTTTCTCCTCAAAAGTACACTCTAGGGCGACTGGGTGGCTCAGTCGGTTAAGTGTCTGACTTTGGCTCAGGTCATGATCTTATGGTTTGTGAGTTCGAGCCCTGCGTCAGGTTCTGTGTTGACAGCTCAGAGCCTAGAGCTGCTTTGGATTCTGTGTCTCCCTCTCTCTCTGCCCCTCCCCCAGTAGCAATCTGTCTGTCTGTCTCTCTCAAAAATAAACATTAAAAAAAAAGTACACTCTAAATGAAGAATATCTCTCCACATTGCTGTGGAGTGATCCCCAGAATACAGTGTGAAAAAAAGCAAGGTAGAAATACAACTTTCTTTTTATCTTAATACCTTTATTTTACCATAATACCTTTTACCTTAATACCTTTAAAAAAAAAAAATATATATATATATATATATACATCAGAGTGAGACACAGAATCCGAAAGCAGGCTCCAGGCTCCAACTTGTCAGCACAGAGCCCAGAGTGGGGCTCAAACTCATGAACCGTGAGATCATGATCTCAGCCAAAGCCGGACGCTTAACTGACTGAGCCACCCAGCCACCCCTAATTTGTATATGTTTTTAAGTGGAAGGATAAACCACAAAATTAATAAACAAAATGATTCCCTATAGAATGGATTGAGGGAACCACTTAGACATGAAGGACAGAAATTAGAGTTTTTCAAATACGACTTGTTTTGTAGATTTTACTTTAGAAGCATGATTATAAAACAAGATTGAATTAGAGTAGGAGGAAAAAAAGAAAATTCTTAAAACAAAAAATAATATGCTCACAAAATCATACGGACCTGCAAAATGGTCTTTCCACAATGCTTTGTATTTGCTTATAAAAAGAAACAAGGGTTCCCTTTAAACCTTCTTAAAAGAAGTATTGTGCCTCAACTTGATCAACTAGTTTTTGTCTAGGAGCCGGAGTATAAAAAGGGAAATATAAACCCTAAATCTTATATATATCTTGTGAATGTTTGTTTATATTTTTGAGAGAGAGAGAGAGAGCAAGTTGGGAGAAGGCAGAGAGACAGGGAGACACAGAATCCAAAGCAGGCTCCAGGCTCTGAGCTGTCAGCACAGAGCCCGACGAGGGGCTTGAACTCACGAGCCGAAGTGTGAGATCATGACCTGAGCCAAAGTCAGATGCTCAACTGACTGAGCTACCCAGGTGCCCCTAAACCCTAAATCTTAAAGAAGACATTTTGCAATGAGAAATACCTATTCGCTTATCCTTCTCGAGTAAAAATTGTAAATTTTTATTTTTTGTAAAGAAAGGAAGTCTAACTATATCATTTCTCTACTAAGAACCCTCAAGGACTCACCGCTGCTGACTTCAATAAGTGTGATACACATGCCCTTGGTGGTATATGAGATGACTAAGTCATCCGTGGATAAATATTTTCTAAATTTTTACCATGTATTGTAAAGTGTCCTAGAAAAATAAAACTAGCATGGCAAAACTGATTTCAGGGACATTACACTAAGCAAGATAAGGAAAAAGTGAGCTGATGTTAATAGTTAATAAATACTGTTACAGAGACAACATGGCTAAAAATTTGAAAAGGTTGGGGGAAAAAAGAAGACGTTTTGGAAATGGTGGTTGACAAGATGAAATTCAAGTTTTTCCACGTGGCACACGGGTGCTTATCTCCAACCTCATTTCTTGCCAGTTCTTGCCCAGCATTTTATGCCTCAGTAACAAACACCAAATATCAGTGGTTTTCCACTCCCCAAACTGTGTCTGGCCTTCCCATGCCTTTCCTTTTCTTCTCACCCGCCCTCCCAGATTAGCCTTTCAAACAGCTTTCAGGCAGATGGTACATCTATACTTCTGTTACAACTGCACCTACCCGCAGTGTGCGGTAATGAGGTCTTTGTATGTTTTTAACCCCCAGGATTATGAGCTCCTGAGGGCAAGGATTGTTTTATTCACCTTTGTATCCCCAGTGCCAGCACAGTGATTGTTAACTCAAAATTGTCTTGCATAAAACCTAGAGTCAGCATGGAATATGCTTAGTCATAAAATGGCAGCGCTTTTATTGAATTTCTCCTACATGGAAGGCAGGGTACAGACCATTGGGATCAAAGTAGAACAAAAATAAACCCCTTTAGGTGGCTTATAATGATCTCATTTAATCTTCACAATGCTTTTATGAGTCAGGAATTATTCTCTATCTTACAGATGCGAAATTTGAGGCTCAGAGTAGCAGCAATATAGCATGAAGGTTAGAAGAATGGGGTCCAAGGGGCACCTGGGGGGGCTCAGTTGGTTAACAATGACCTTTAAAAAGCCTACATACAGATCCATTCAATAGCTCTGAATGGGTTAGTCAGCCTCTCTAAACCCGGGTTTCCTCTACTGTGAAATGGAATAATAATAACAATATCTACCTCTCAGGGTTGTTTTCAGGGTTAAGTGAGATGGTGTTGATAAGGCAGCTTGCACAGTGCATATACACATATATTAAACTTATGTATATATATATATATATATATCACATTTCAAAATGTGTATCTATATCTATCTCTATATATCATAATAATTATGCCATAATATAAAAAAGACTTGTGTGGCTTGATGGTCTGCCTCAATAATAGAAGACGTAAATGAATTACATCCACAAATAATTTAAAAGCAACTTAAAATCTTTGTATCACCTTTGAAAATGCCATAGAGGATTTCATCCATAACACATAACAAAATGTCTGTAATATCCTCCACATCTAGCATGAATCTGCCCCAAACCCTGCTGATCAAAGCGTGTAACTACCTCCAATCTTTGTCTCCCTACGTCTTAACCTTTCCCCCCTCC
>NW_024412412.1:15109974-15396338 GCF_014898765.1 Herpailurus yagouaroundi
CTCTTCAAACACAGCCTGTGCTGGCTCTTTTTCTTTCCATCTCTCTCATTTCTCCTGCCAAATCCATTCTTCCCCCCAAGTAACTTGCTGCCCTTTCCACTGTAAATCAGTTTTGCTGTGAACCTAAAACGGTTCTAAAAAAAAAATCAAGTCTATATTTTTAAAAAGTCCTCAGAACTTTCTCAGTTTATAGGCCGCATCACAGTTTTTTGGCGCGGTCTGGGCAAAACTGGCCGTGTGGTTCAGTAGAGGAAGAAAAGAACAACGGCTAGCCTTTTTTGGACCTCCCCCACCCCTTAATTTTACCCTGATCTGTCAGGTAGGGTCCAGTTACCAAGATGGCAGGGACAGGCGTTACCCTCATTGGGCAGGAGGGGAGACCCTATAAATACGTTACCTTTTCTTTCCATGTGTCATTAAGTTAGCCTCCCCAAATCACATGCTTAGTAATGGAGGAGGTAGCGTTTCTCTCGGACTCCAAAGCTCACGGTCTTTGCAAACCCCACAAGGATAAGATACTAGATTGTTAAAAGCAGAGTTGTCTCAAACAACAGTAATGGAGCACAGACCAGCGGCTGAAATTTTGTTCAGTATCTTGATTGTGATAGTGATTACATAAATGTATATGTGTTAAAATTCATTGAACGTATTCCCCCCAAAAGTCCATTTCACTCTGAGATGATTGAAGAAGAGGAGGAGGAGGAGGAGGAGGAGGAGGACGACGGAGAGGAGGGGGAGGGGGAGGAGACAAGACAAAGTTGTTTCAACACTTAGATAATTTCTCCCAACCAACGTGAATAAAATTGAAACCAACCCCAAAATCAGAAAGTGAAAAGTCTAGGCTGTCTCTCCTCTCGAGGAGAGGCATACGGAGGATCAAGTTGTGACAAACAAAGGCTCCTGTTACCTTCCACTTCCCTACTGAGATCTGCGCCCCTTGCCTGATCCTCCCCTGCAAGCCTGGGTGCAAGGCGCCCATGGGCTCATGCTGCCCTCCTCCCAAGTGCACAGGACCTGCTATGGGCAACGTCCAGACCCACCGCCTTGCGATTCCTGCCCTGGGCAGCTGTGCCCATTCTACAACTAGAGCCCCGATCCATTTATCAAAACTCATTTCCTGGACATGAGGTTTTGCCTACAGCTCACTGCCATAGCAGGAAGATCTGCCGTACTCACCAAATGGACCCAAGAATGATGGGATGAGGTAGAAGTATCAGTCAGGGGTAGACAGATAATGGGGAGATTTGGGGCAGGGAGGCTTTCACAACATTCCACTCATTCCTTGTAGGTCCTGCCCATTCTGGCCTCAAAATATAAACAAGCCACCACAGAAAGATGTTGTTCCTTTTCTTAAAAGTCTTCAGAATAGTGAGGGAGGCTGTATGTGGGGCGCGTGTGTGTGTGTGGGGGGGGAAGGTCTATGAGAACTCTCTGTACCTTCTGCTCAATTTTGCTGTGAACATGAAAATGCTCTAAAAAATAAAGCCTATAGGGGCACCTGGGTGGCTCAGCCGGTTAAGCGTCCGACTTCAGCTCAGGTCTTGATCTCACGGTTCGTGGGTTCGAGCCCCACATCGGGCTCTGTGCTGACAGCTCAGAGCCCACAGCCTGTTTCGGATTCTGTCCCCGGCTCTCTCTGCCCCTCCCCTGCCTGTGCTCTGTCTCTCTGTCTCTAAAATAAATAAACATTTAAAAAATAAATAAATAAAGCCTACAAAAAAAGAAGTCTTTAGAGCCTTCTCAGTATCTATGCTGTGTCGCAATTCTTCAGACAGTCTGGGGAAAACTGACTTTATTATTCAGCAGAGTAATAACAAAACGGTAACAGCTAGGATTTTCGGAACTTTTATCGTATGACAAGCTCTGAGTGTTTCACACGTATTTTCTTGTTTGATTCTCTAACAATCCTAAGAGGTAGATACCATTTTTGTTAAACATCTATTCATGTTAAGAATGAATTTTGGGAGACAGAGAGAGACAGAGCATGGGTAGGGGAGAGGCAGGGAGAGAGAGGGAGACACAGAATCCGAAGCAGGCTCCAGGCTCCCGGCGGTCAGCATAGAGCCGGATGCAGGGCTTGAACCCACAGACCGTCAGGAGCCACGTGCTGTGGCAGATATGGAAATGTGCCATCCAGGCGCCTGGTGGTGTGGCTCACCCGTCGGGCGGGGGGCGGCGGACGGAGCAGAGTAGTCAGCCTTCTGCTGTCACAGATGTAGGTCGGCCTGGCCATTTCAGCTCAGTGAAGGACACCGACAGTCCAGAGTTCCCTGCAGGGGTGGTGACTGGGGTTGCGTCAGACCCGCGTCCCATTCCTACCCCTTCCTCCACCCAGGCCTGCTTCTGCGGAGCTTTCATAAGTGCTGATCCTCAGTAAACATCCTGTACCCCAAAGTCTGTATCAGCGTCGTTTCAGGAGGACTCAACTTGCAACAGTGGCCAGAGGTCACTCGGCAGTTAAGTGACGCCGTGAGTCACACCCTGACAGTCTGATGCTCTTAAGCACTGTGATGCGCTGCTTCTGAATGTGAAAACAAACAGAACGTCCATAGCAATGGTTGAAACCCTTACCTGGAATATCAGAAGCTTTGTTTTTAATTCTCTATAATGGCTTTATTGAGATATAATGCACATAACGTACAATTCACCTTTTTCTAGTATACACAAAGTATTTTTAGTATATTCACAAAGCTGTGCAACCATCACCACCGTCTAATTCCAAACATTTCATCACCCCAAAAAGAAACCCTGTACCCACGAGCAATTTCTCCCCATTTTCTTTATTTGGTTCCCCTAAACAAGAATTTATGTAGTTAACCTGGTTTTGTGGGTTCGATATCTGTTTACTATCATCAAAGGTACATACTTTCCTAATTTGACTCTCTCTTAAAGTATCAAAGCCATAACCGTGTTAAAATTTTGTTCTATAGTCTCACTCCTGGGAATTTATTCTTTTAAAAAATTATAAAAGATGGGGGAGGGGAATCAAATGTTTTGCTGCAGTGTAGTTTATACAACAACAACAACAACAGCAACAACAACAAACTGGAAACAACTTTGTCCATCATGGAGATTGGTGAACTAAATCGCGGCACTTTTAACAAAATGGAATATTATGCATCCACTGAAGACCGAACAGCAACAAGGAAAATGTCTGGTATAATACTAACCATAGAGGCAGAATGCAAAATTATTATCTACAACTATGTAAAATATGTACATATGGATAAAGATCAAAAGGAAATGGGGAAAAATGAAACAGTTGCTACAACAGGATGTTGGCACTGTGAATTATTTTTATTCTTCTGAGTTCCTTTATTATGTCAACATGTGGCCCCTACAATAAATTAGAGTTGGAGGGAAATATGCATGTATCCACTCTTGCCAGTGAAACTGTTCAGAGAGGGGGAGGTGGCTTAACATACAATTCTCATTAAGAGCAAAGACTTTGGAGTTGCACGGACTTGGATTTTAATCCTGGCTCTGATACTTCCGAGATGTGACTTGAGACCCTGACCTAAGCTCTGCAAGCCTCATTGTCCACAACTGTTAACAGGGGCTAATACTATCTACTTCATAGGGCCATTGTGAGGTATCGGTGACTTCTACTTAATAAATGGAAGATACTGCTAGTTTTTCCTCCATTACTAATGGTGGGGAGACTGATGGTTGTGGGGCTGGCAAAGGAACAGGGAGTAGGGGGTAGAGGTTTTAGTTCATGAAAATACTACTAACACTGCAAACCTCGAATGGCATAGGCAGAGGACCTTCCATCATCCCTATCAGTTGATTACTCCAAACTAAGCTAAGTGAACGTGGCTTCAAGGGAGAGCTGGGGTTGCAGGCATCATTCTTTCTTAGCTGGGGACACCTAGAAATCTGTACCTGTAAGATACTCATCAGTGTGCTGGTTGAAAACTTCATCAAAGAAAGTCAAGTACTGCTGAATTTGTGGGACTCATTTAACAATGACTACAAAGACCTCCCAACTATTCTCATTGTTGTATTTGTTGACATAAGCATCATCAATAACAAAGCGCCACTGTGGCATGTTAAGCAAGTCCTATCCTATCCGTCTTTGTCTCCTACGGAGGCCTGTGCCTCCCTTGTACACAGGACACGAGCCCAGCCTCTCCTGCCCACTCAAGGACTCAGTTCCTCTTTTTTATGCTTCCATGTGTCCTCTCCTCTCATCCACATATAAACCTGCTGTAGCATATCCCACCTTAATAAAAAACAAAAATCCAGGGCACCTGGGTGGCTCAGTGGGTTAAGCATCTGACTCTTGATTTCAGCTCAGGCCCTGATCTCATGGTTCATGAGATCGAGCCCCAAATCGGGCTCTGTGCTGACAGTGTGGAGGCTTGCTTGGGATTCCCTCTCTCTCTCCCTCTCCTGCCTCTCCCCTGTTCTCCTTCTCAAAATGAAAAATAAAAATAAAATAAAAAAATAAAAACCCTCACTGTATCCCATAATCCCTTCTAGATAAGGCCCATTTCTCTGCTTCTCTTTACAGCAAAACTCCTAGAAAGAGAACAGAGGAATTCCTAAAATTACTAAAGCTGAGTGACAGGAATATGTCAGGTATGTTATTCTTGCCACTTTTTTTAACTAAAAAAGTGTGTTGAGCTACAATTGAAACACAGCAAATTGTATATTTATCATATGTACAGTTTAACAATGTGCAATTATTTCATAGTATACAACCATTATGCATTTATATGTGCAATTTAATAATAATATATGCGTTTACACGGATTATTCATTGTTGTTATATACAAACAAAATTATTTTTTTATATATTGGTCTTGTAGCCTACAACCTTTAGAAATTTTTTGTAGATTCCAAGGGATTTTCTACATAGACCAAAGGTTGGGAAAGAATGGCCCGTGGGCCAAATGTGGTCTGATGCTTGATTTTTAGGTAAAGTTTTTCTGGAACACAGCCACATTCATTGGCTATATATTGTCTATGGCTGGTTTTGCATTACAATGGCAAGGTTGAATGGTTACAAAAAGACCAGATAAGCATATCATTTGCAAATAAAGACAGTTTTGTTTGTATAACTAACTTTTAGCACAGTGCTGAACAAAAGTGATGAAAACATTCTTGTCCTGTTCTCCATCTTAGAGGAAAAGCCTTTATTGTATCACTAGTAAGTATGATGTTAATATAGATTTTTTGTAAAGGTTCCTCTACTACTGGTTTCCTGAGAGTTTTTTTAACATGAATGGATGTGGGATTTTGTCAAATGCTTTTTCTATTTCTATTAAGACTGTCACAGTTTTAAAAAGTTGTTGGTTTTGTTTTTTTTTAAACATAGTGAATTACCTCAATGAATTTCAAAGGCTAAACCAATCTGGCACTCCTAATAAACCCCAATTGGTCATGACGTCTTATTGTTTTGGATGCAATTTGCTGAAGTTTGAATTGGAATTTTTTCATTTACATTCACAAGGGATATTGATCTGGAGTTTTCTTTACCTATAATGTCTTTAGTTTGGGTGTCAGGGTAATGCTGGCTGACAAACAATTCCACCTTTCCAACGTTCAGAAAGCATTTGTGTAGAGTAGTATTATCTCTTTCTTAAATGTTTGGTAAAACTCACTGATGAAGTCATGTGGACTCGAAGTTTTCTTCATGAAAAGGTTTCAGTCACAAATTAAATTCTTTAGTACAAAAAGAGCAATTAGGATATCTCTTTCTGATTGGGCTTTTGTAATTTGTTGCGTCTTTCAAAGAATTTTCCCTTTCATCTAACTTGTTGGATTTACTGGCATAAAATTGTTCATGATGTTCCTCATCATACTTTTAATATCAGTAGAAAATGTAGCGATGCTAACCCTGATGTTGATAATTCGCGTCATCTATTTTTTTTCCTGATCTTTCTAGCTAAAAATACATCAATTTTATTGGTGTTTTCATTGACTTCCTCTATCGTTTTTTTTCTATTTTATTGATTTGTGCTATAATTTTTTTTAATTCAACATACTTTGGTTTTAATTTGCTCTTCTTTTTCTAGTGTCTTAAAGTGGAAGCTGAGGTTAATAACTTAAGATCTTCCTTCTTTTCTTATATAGTCATTTAATTCAATAAATTTCTTTTTACATATTATTTCAGGGTAATCCAGTGCATTTTATATGATGCCTTTTTAGTTTTATTTCTTTAATTAAAAAAAAAAATTTTAAATGTTCATTCATTTTTGAGAGAGAGAGAGAGAGAGACGGAGACAGAATCCCAAGCAGGCTCCAGGCTTCAAGCTGTCAGCACAGAGCCCGATGTGGGGCTCGAACCCACAAGCCGTTAGAGCATGACCTGACCCAAAGTCGAACACTTAACAGACTGAGCCACCAAGCGCCCCCATTTTTATTTCTTTTAAAATACTTTTTCACTTTCCTTTTGATTTATTCTTTAACCATTTGTTATTTAGATTACAAATATTTGAGGATTTTCCAGTGATCTTCCTGTCATTTATTTCTAACTTAATTTTATGGTAGTCAGAGAACTACTTTGTATGAACTGAATCTTTTAGAATTTATTTGGAATTATTTAATGGACAAGAATATTGCCCATGTTGGTACATGTTCCATGTACATTTTAGAAGTATGTGTATTGTATCATATTTAGGTTAAATATTTTATGACTGTCAAGTAGGTTAATTTGATTGATAGTGTTCAAATCACATATTATCTTAGTGCTTTGTCTTGATGAATGCCTTCCTGACAAATTATACATTTATCATTATGGAATTACATTTTTATCTATGGTAACATCCTTTGCTCTGAAGTTTACTTTATCCGATATTAATACAGCCATACTTTCTTTTGATTAGGATTAACATGGTAAATATTTTTTCATTATTTTATTGTTAATCTATTTATATCTTTGCATTTGAAATGTGATTCTTGTAGGTAACATATAATTGAGTCCAAATTAGCATGCCCCCAAACAAATTCTACTTGATCCATTCTGAAAATCTCTATGTTAAATTTAGACCATTTACATTTAATTTGATTACTTATATGGTTATGTTCATATTTATCATTTTTCTGTGTTTTCAATTTGTCCCATCAGTTTTTCCCCTTTTTCTTTTATTTCAGCCTTCTTTTAATTTTATTAAGTATTTTCTATGATTTAATTTGATCTGCTTTGTTAGTTTATTAGATATAACTGTTTTATTATTTTTGTGGTTGCTTTAGACATCTGAACTTACCACAGTCTGTCTTCAAGTGATATTATACCATCTTATATATAAGAATCTAAAAATAACACACTTCCGGGCGCCTGGGTGGCTAGTCAGTTAGGCAGCCAACTTCAACTCAGGTCATGATCTCATGGTCTGTGGGTTCGAGCCCTGTGTCCAGCTCTGTGTTGACAGCTCAGAGCCTGGAGCCTGCTTCCGATTTTGTGTCTCCCTCTCCCTCTGCCCCTTCCCTGCTTGCTCTCTGTCTCTTTCTCAAATAATAAACATTAAAAAAAAATTTTTTTTAATAACATACTTCCATTTCTCCCCTCCTAACCTTTCTGCTATAATTATCACATAGTGTAGTTTTATACATGTTGTAGCCCTGTATTACAGTTATTTTTGTTAACAGTCAGCTATTTTTTAACAAGGTTTAAATACTTTTAAAAATCTTACATATTTCCCCATGTAGTTCCCTTGTCTGGTGCTTTTCCTGGCTTTGCTTACATCCACCTTTCCAACTGGTATCATTCATCTTCCTTCTCTTCGAAGGGCTACCCCTACTATTTCTTGTGATGTGAGTCTGCTGGTGATGATTCTTTCAGCTTTTGCACATCCGAAAAAAACCTTTGTCACCCTTTCATATTTCAAAGATAGGTTTGCCAGGTACAGAATTCCAGGCAATCTTAAAAAAATTTTTTTTGCGGGGTGGGTGGGGGGGCGCCTGGGGGGCTCAGTCGGTTAAGCATCTGACTTCACCTCAGGTCACGATCTTGCAGTTCGTGGGTTCAAGCCCCACGGCGGGCTCCGTGCTGACAGCTTGGAGCCCGAGCCTGCTTCGGATTCTGTGTCTCCCTTTCTCTCTGCTCCTCCCCCGCCCTCTCTCCCTCTCTCAAAAATCAATAAACATTAAAAAAAATTTAATAAATAAATAAAATTTTTTATTACCTTAAAAATGCTGCTCCACTGTTTTATTACTTGCATTATTTCTGGCAAGAAATATGCTGTCATCCTCCTCTTTGTTCTACTGTGTGTAATATGTATATATTAGGGTTTTTAAGGGTCTGGGGAGAGTAGGGAGTGACTGCTAAGAGGTCTCTTTTGGGGGTCATGAAATGCTCTGAAGTGATGACGTCTGCACAATCCTGTGAATATATTATATGAAAACGATGGAATTGTACACTTTTTAAAGGGTAAATTTTACAGTATATGAAATATATTGCAACAACAACAAAATAAAATATGAGCCACATCTTGTTACTCTCTTGCACGAAACCCTACAATGATTTCCCATCACACTTAAAATAAAATGCAAAGTCTTAGCCAGCAGGACCCTGTGCGATCTGGCCCTTGGTTTCCTCTGCAATGTCTTTGCCCATTACTAGCATCATCTCTCATGTGTGCTAGCCACTCTGTCCAAACTGTTATTCCCTGGCCCTCCCTGCCCCAGGGCCTTTGGACTTACTATTTCCTTGTTTGAAATGTTCTTCTCCAAGGAGTGAGTATGGCTCCCTTGCTCGCTTTATTCTGGAACCTACTCACTATCTCTAAAAGACCTTCCCTTGCCATCCTGTCTAAACGAATAGTACTATCATTTCCTAGCTCTTTATCTGAGATTATTTGTCTTCCCAGCACCTACCATTGTCTGTCATTATATAATTTGTCCATTTGTTTCCTGTCTGTTTCTCACTCCTTACTAGAATGTGAACTGTTTGAGGGAAGAGACTGTCTTGTTTTTCTTTGTTATATTCCCATACCTATTTTTGGTGTCTGGGACCTAACAGGTGTGCAGAATTTATTTAGTTAAAGTTATATTTATTTATAAATATATTTATTTATGTTTATATTTATTTACTTATATTTATTTATAAAGTTAAATAATGAAGAGAATAACATGCATGGGGGGGTGAAGAATATTTGAAATAAAAAAATGACTTTAACTGCTTCTTTCTATGGGAGCATGGCATAATTTACATTAGTTAGAAAATAAGGCTCACATTCACTTAGAATAGAAAGGGAAGAAAAGACTCAAAATTTCAAAACCTTTTTCAGTGCTAAGGGGTGGATGACCTAATATAAGACCCTTGATTAGCAGGTCATATTAATATGATTTTGGATATGCAAAGGTAAAGTCCAAAGCTGAGATGGGAGTATAGGGCTAAATTGTTCTGTATGATAAAGAATAAAGGGGCTCCTGGGTGGCTCAGGCAGGTAAGCATCCGACTCTTGATTTTGGGCCAGGTCATGATCTCACAGTTCATGGGTTCAAGCCCCGTGTGGAGCTCTCATTGACAGTGTGGATCCTGCTTGGGATTCTCTCTCTCTCTCCCTCTCTCTCTGCCCCCCTCCCCTTCTTGTACACACACACACACATGCTTTTTCTCTCTCAAAATTAAAAAAGAAAAAAAAGATTTAAAATGTCATTTCCTCGGAAAGTTCGAAGGAAAAGAGGCTCAAGAAATAAAAACTTAGGCTCCACACACTTGGAAAGGATAGGGGAGACATGTTACCTGGGAGCTGGAGAATAAGATGTCTGGTAAGAATCTGGCAACATAAAGCACAGCGTCCCCCCACGGAGGCTGAGAGAGCAAGCAAGTTAGGTGAGAACAAGAACTCCAAGCCAGGGTGTCCTTGGCAAGTGGCAGGAACCTTAGGAACTGGATCCCAATTTTACTCAAAAAGTGACCACAACTGTCCTATCTCAAGAATGAAAAGAGCAATGTATAAATACAACCTCAATTATCTCCCTTTCCACCTTTTAAGAAACTGATGGAAACAAATAATCAAGGTCTCCTCTTTGGAAAAAAATACAATTTGGTGTGCATCATGCCCCATGGGGTTGTGCAGTGAAGAGTGCGAGGTTGTGTAATAATGTTAAATAAATAATAGAAGATGAGGCTTCCAACTCTGCTAAGGGCTTTATTAGAGAGGATGCAGATTTGAGCATCTCACCACTAAAACAAAGTCAAGTGTTGGAGTCTTACTCACTCTTACCCTAGACTATTCCTATTAGGAAAGGATTTATTAAGATATTCCATTGTTTTGGATAGGACATCAATTAGTCTTACTTTGACATTGAATTAAATTGACATTCAGTTACCCTTAATTTAAAAATAATACATTTAAAAGTACTGTTTTAATTCTTTTTCTAATTCCTAACTACTTAGGAACATGTATAAAACAAAATACACAGGAGAGCAAAGAGTAATTCTATTTAAATCCGTTTTTCCCCCCACTTTGGAAACAGAGCACAGAACAGCGATCCTTTTATGACCCACCCCTAACATTTAGATACAAAATTATCTTGTAATCTTGAAGAAAGGTCGAGGTGACCACCCTGACCCACCTAAGTCCAGCCATCCTGAGTTGGATGACACTCCAGAAGCAATACTCCAAGGTTTACAGTCCTATCTACATGAAGAAATAAATGGCCTTGGGCCAAAACAAGATTTGCTGAAAGCACCGATCATTCTGAAACATGGCTCGCTCTCCCACTGATTTCTTACAACAACAGAGCAAAGCAGAAATCAAGCAGCAAAAACAGCTCAAATACTGCAGCCAACTGTCTATTTCTTCACAATCTGCCCACCCCTGAAATAAACATGACACATTATAACTAGCTGCAGTCAGGTACTACAGGAAACAGCAAGGCCGAAAGAAAAACCTCAAACATCCGGCCTTCATCTTTCTTCTACGTGAAATCTACTTTGCTTCATGGCTAGAACTGTTGCCTTACAAGAAGTTAAAAGCAGACATGATGTCATAGAATGACCAGGTCCACACTATCTTTTTCAAAATTAGTATTTCTCTGAAAAGCACACAACTCACATACTGAAAAAAATTATGTTTTATCAGAGGAGACCAAAACTAAAAATTCTGTATCACTACGTAGGCAACAAGACATGTACAGGGTTCAAGATGAGCGTATATTCCTTTGGATGTTTTTTAAATGCCTGCTAGCTATGTGAGGTAATAATTATACAGGAGCTGGGGTAGGGTATTTACAATGCTTTTCTGGAACCTAACATCTCTTTTGTTGTCCAAAGCAACAACCTCAGGAGAAAACAAACCAATCCTGGCGAGCGCAGCATCAGCAGCAAAGAGTGCACATTTTCTCTCATGTATCAGTAGAAAGCGAATGAATGGGGCCTCTGACCTGGAACCCACTAGCCCTGCACTTAAAGTGGCACCTTGGGGCAAACTGAAGGGTTTGGGGTAAGCTGTTTTCTGGGTTGCACAGGCTGAAAGATTTTCATTTTGCTTTGCAGCTACGTAAAAAGATCCTGAACCAAGCTCGCTGGGAAGTCTGCGCTCGTATATTAACATCCATTCTGAGTTTAGCATCCCCGCCTCACAAGACTTATCTTTTCAATATCAAGAATTTAACTTTTAGTCTAGGTCAATGATTCTTATTAATGTCCGCACTTTGGTACTGAGTAAGGGCGATAGTGACAACAGCTACCTCTTAAGAAATGCTCACTACCTCCCAGGCCCTATGCTGAACCTATTCTATGCATCCACTTTTCGTGATTGGAACAACTCTGTGAACGAGGTATTACTATTCTCAGTTTACAGATGAAGAAATCGAGGCTCGGAGAGAGTAGAGAACCTGTCCAAAGCCACATAGCTAAGGAAGGCGGACATGGAATGCACACCCAGGTCCTTCCATGCTGCTTCTTCACTATTTCCACCTGCTTACGTATCAAACTGAAATTCCTCCCTTCTTCCCTACAATCTGCTATCCTTCCACCCTCCCTGGCTCCTACTGAGACTGTTCAGGAATACCCCAGGTTGACGTATTCATTGTTCATTCCACAAATATTCACTGGGTGCTCATCTTAACACTTCATTCAGTCATTCACAGGTATTGAGAGGCTACTGCGTGCCGGGCACTGTTCTAGGTGCTGGGGATACATCTGTGAACCACAGACAAAAATCCCTGCCTTGTGGTGCTTACATTCCAGAAGGGGCAGAAAGACCATAAACAAGGGCAAGCCGAGAACCACCTGTGCCGGGCCTGCCTACAGCGAGGTGCAAAGAACCATCATCTCCTGGTTCAGAAAAGCAAAGTCTGTGCACACCATAAAACCAGACGCCCTTTTTGTGATAGAAAAAATAACGATAATAGTCAGCTACTTCCAAAGCCTTGCAGGCGGCCCACAAGCCCCTCCCACCTGAAACTTTTCCCAGACTGGCCGAGCCACTGTTACCCGGGCAACGCCCGGGCAGGAAGTAGGGCTGCGCGGGTGGCGTCACGATGCATCCTGGGAGTTGTGGTCCACTCTCGGAGTGCGCAGGCGCAGGAGTGGAGGCGGGGCACCCAGGCGCAGAGCCTCGCGGGGATTGCAGTTTTTCAGGAATTAACACGATTTAAGGGCTTAGGCAAATCAGGGGGGTTCCTTTGGAAGACTTCTCACTTTGGGAGGCAAAGCTGCCCTCCGTGAACGCCTGTGGGACAGGGAGACTTGGTTTGGGAACGGTGTGTGTCGTCCTCCGGTCAGCTGTAGGTCTGAGATGGATTGCGATAGCCCCCAAGTGGAGAGTGTGGGGCGAAGGACAAGCCACGTCATCCATTTGCACCCAGGAGTATGCATCCAGGAGAAAATGCTGTACAATCAAGGAAAGGAAGCCGTTCCAAAGACTCAAAGAACAGACCTCCGTATTCACTTCATGAATCCGAAGAACGTTTTCCAGAAATTTTGGCCTCTTCAAAAAGGATACAAAAAGTTGTGCATATGACATGCAGGCAAATGCAAGTATGGCACAGTCTGGAAAAATAAGCAGCAAAATGTTAAGATTATTTTTCTTTGAATGAGGGATTGCCTTTTTTGACACTACTTTTGTGTGTTCTCTGAGTTGTTTACAAGGGCTAGGTATTCCTTTCTGGTATAAGATACTTCGAGTATGAAAAAAAAGTATACAGAGCAATTTTTTAAACACCCTAGTATCCTTCCTTCCTCCTTCCCTTCTTTCCTCCTTCTTTCCTTCATTCTAAGAGAAAAAGTCACAAGGAAAAAAAAAAAAAACGTGCTGACAGCTCAGAGCCTGGAGCCTGCTTTGGATTTTCTCTCTCTCTCTCTCTCTCTCTCTCTCTCTCTGCCCCTCCCCCGCTCATACTCGGTCTCTCTCTCAAAAATAAAACATCAAAAAAATTTTTAAAAGAGAATTTTTTCTCCTTTCTGCAAGAAACACATATTATTTATATAATAGAATAACTTATTTTAGATTTAGATGGCACTTTGATAATGGTGTCTGTTTCTCTACATTCTAGAGATACATACTATTTTATGTTACCTGTATATTTTCATTACTTTAATTTTATTATGCTACTTCTCGATATCTTTCTTTATGTATGCCAAGGACTAAGTGACCTTTCCTTGATCGTATAGGAAACACTATTATTTCTAATGAGTTCTTCCTAAGGCTGCCTTAAGGTTTTAGCTGTTATGGCACAAACAGTATTGTATATTCTGTATTCTGTACTTATAGTATGTGTACGTATTGAACCTGTAGGCCACAGAAAGCCCCCAGTCCTTCTCCTGAAAGGCTTCTCACCAGAAACTAGCTTTTCCTCTTTTTGTTTACTTTCAGCATCTCTAATGATTTAGCCTAGACCTTTGGGCTTTGCCCATTTACATCTAAAGCAGCTCATTCTTCCTTGTATTTTGTTTTTCAGGCATTGGCTCTGTATCTTGCCGTCTTACATAACATTTTTAGGAATCAGATGTATTCGGATAAAATTTGCAGATAGTAAAAGTCATCCTTTTTAGCATACTGTTCCGTAAGTTTTGACAAGCACAGGTACTGATGTATCCACCACCGTACTCAAGATAAAGAACAGAGCCATCCTGCCCGAAATACTCTCCTATGCTCCTTTGTAAACAACTGATCCACCCTGAAGCCTTGGCAACCACTTATCAGTTTTCTGTTCCTATGGTTTCGCTTTTTTGAGGCTGTGACTATGTTAGTCTGCTCTGGCTGCTCTAACAAATTATCATGGACTGGGTGGTTTAAACATTAGACATTTCTTTCTCATAGCTCTGAGGCTGGGAAGTCCAGAATCAAGGTGCCAACAGATTTTGTTCCTGGCAAGAGCCTGCTCCCTGGCTTGCAGATGCCCACCTTCTCACTGTGTCCTCACAGGAAGGAGAAAGAGTTCTGGTCCCTCTTCCTTTTCTTGTAAAGACGCTAGTCTCATCATGGGGACCCCACCTTTATGACCTCACTTAAACTGAATTCCTCTCAAAGGCCCCACCTCCAAATACCATTGCTTCTGGGGTTAGGGCTTCAACATACGAATCTGGGGGTGGGAGACACATTCAGTACAGCAGTGATATAAGTAAAATCATATATTTTGTAGCCTTTTGAGACTCCGTAAAATGCATAGAAGATTCAACCATGTTGTTGTATTCAGTACATTTTTTTTTTTTTATTGCCAACTCGTATACCAATATATAGATGTATGGCAACTCGTTCATGGAGCCATCAGTTAAAGGAGATTTGAGTTGTTTCCAGTTTGGGGCAAATATAAATAAAGCTGCTATAACCATTTGCCTACAGGTTTTTGGGTGAAGGTTAGCTCTCATTTCTCTTAGGGAAATAGAGTAGTGGGTCTGGTATGTCATATTTAAAAGTGTCTAACTTTATCAGAAATTGCCAAACTGTTTCCAAAAGGGTTGTACCACTCTGTATTCCCACTGTGGTGTTTGACAGCACTTGGTGGTGTCTTTTTTTCCCCACTCTAAGTGTTCCTTATTATCCTTTTAGTTGGCATTGCCCAATGAGTAAAGATGGCAAGCATTTTTTTCATGTGTTTATTTGCTATTCATAACCCTTCTTCAGTGAGGCGTCTCTTCAAATGTTTTGCCCATTTCTATGATATCTATATCATGGAGTTATTTGGCTCCTTATTATTGAGTTTTGAGAGTTCTTTATAAATTCAATATAAGTCCTTCATCAGATAAGTGTTTTGCAAATAATCTCACAGCCTGTGTATCTCTTTTCATTTTCTTTAGAGTGTCTTTCAATTTTTAAAAAAAATGCCTATTTATTTTTGAGTGACAGAAAGAGACAGAGCACGAGCAGGAAAAGGGCAGAGAGAGAGGGAGACCCAGAATCCGAAGCAGGCTCCAGGCTCTGAGCTGTCAGCACAGAGCCTGACACAGGGCTCGAACTCACAGACCGTGAGATCATGACCCGAGCTGCAGTTGGACCCTTAACCAACTAAGCCACCCAAGCGCCCCCTTTAGAGTGCCTTTCAAGATGCAGAACTTTAAATTTTTGATAAAGTTCTATTTATTAATTTTTATTTCATGGACTAGCCTGTTAGTGTCATATCTAAGAAATCGAATCAAGATCACAAGGCTTTTCTCATATCTCTTCTTCTGAAAGCTTTAGAGTTTTAAGTTTTACATTGAGGTCTGTGATCAATTTTGAGGATTATTTTTGTGTGGAGTATGGAGTACGGATCAAGGATTTCAGTTTTGTTTTTGTTTTTGCATATTGATATCCAAATGTTCCAGCACCATTTGTTAAAAAATCTATACTTTATCCACTGAATTGCCTTTGTTGATAATCAACTGCCCATTTATGTTTGGGTCTATTCATGAACTTTGTTTTGTTCTATTGATCTACTTATCTATCTTTATGCCAATACCACCCAGTCATGCTTAATGTAGCTCTATAATAAATCTTGAAATCAGACAACGTAAGTTCTCCCGTGTTCTCCTCTTTTTCAAAATTGCTTTGACAATTCTTGTTCTTACACTTTCTATAAAAATTTTAGAAAATGTTGATTTCTACAAAAAAATATCTTGCTGGGATTTTGATTGGGAATGTGTTGAATCTATAGATCAGTGTAGGACAATCGACTCTTAATATTGGGTCTTCGAATTAACAAAAAAAGAAATTCTGCATATGGACAAGAGCTTTGGTCCACCATACCTTTTATTCTTTTTATTTACATACAAGTTAGTTCACAAGTTAGTGTAATAATGGTTTCAGGAATAGAATTTAGTGATTCATCGCTTACATACAACACTCAGTGCTCGTCCCAACAAGTGCCCTCCTCCATGCCCACCACCCGTTTAGCCCAGCCCTCCTCCCCTGCCCTGCCTTTTAGTCCCAACCTGTGATCTTCCACCTTGACTGCCATCCCCCTGGGGTTGGCACTTGCTTAGCCAGCCCTCACAATTGCATAAACCAAATCTTTGTAATTCCTCTCTCTCCTCCTCCCCCTTTTCCTTCCTTATCCCTCTCCCTCTCCTTGAAATTATATATCTCACCATTTATTAGGTTTCCTTTGCTTCGTTCATATGTTTTATAGTTTTCAGTATATGAATCTTACATGTTTTGTTAGATTCATACTTAAATATGTCATGTTTTGGTACTATTGTAAATGGCACTCAAAGAACTTTAATATTTAACTGTTTGTTGTGTGTATACAAAAATGTTACTGGTTTTGTGTGTTAACATTGCATCCTGTGAGTTTGGTTAACTCATTTATTATTTCCGGTAGATTTTTAAAGATTAAAAAAATTTTTTTACATGGAAAATCATGTCATCGGCTAATAGAAACAGTTTTATTTCTTATTTTCCGGCATATGGGCTTTACATGTTTTTCTTGCCTTTTTGCAATAGCTGTATTGTTCAGTATAGTATATTGTTCAATAGAAGTGTCAGAGTGGATGTCCTTGGTCTGTTGCTATATTAGGGGAAAGCATTCAGTCTTTTACCATTAAATATAATGTTAACTATAGATTTTTTATAGATGCCCTTTATCAACTTGAGGATTTTCCCGTCTATTCATTTTCCCATAGTTTTTATCATAAACGAGAGTTGAATTTTGTCAAATGCTGTTTTGCATCTATTGAAACAATCGTGTGGTTTTTCTTCTTCAGTTCTTGACATGGCGAATTACGTTGCCTGATTTTCAGATGCCAAACTGGCCTTGCATTCCCAGGATAAACTCTATTTGGTCACGATGTATTATCCCTTTTATTAATTGCTGGATTTGACTTGCTGATATTCTGTACAAGATAATTATGTCTGTATTTATGAGGGATATTGGTCTGTAGTTTTCTTTTTTGGAAAGCCTTGTTCTATTTTTGGCATCAGAGTAATGTTATTCTTATAAAATGAATTAGGATGTCTTCTCTTCTACCTTCCTAAAGAAACTTTGTGTAGAATTAGCATTATTTTTCACCACTGAAGCCATCTCTTATGGTTAATTTTACGTATCCAATTATGGTACCCAGATATCCGGCCAAAGATTTTTCTAGATGTTTCTGCAAAGGTATTTTTTCAGATGAGAGTAACATTTAAATCAGTAGACTTTGAATAAAACAGATTACCCTCCATAATTTGTATGGGCCTTGTCTAATAAGTTAAAAGCCTTCATAGAAAAAAGACCAACCTCCCTAAAGAAAGAGGAAATTCTGCCAACAGGTTACTTCTGGACTTGAGCTGCAACTCTTCCCTGGATCTCTAGCCTCCTGGCCCATCCTGCAGGCTTAGGGCTAGCCAGATTCTAAATATACATTATTATAAAGTGTTTCATCAATCGTTCACGAAAATAAGATAACCAATCATAACATGCATCCCCAAAAAACAAAAGCTGTTCTCAGTTTTATAACCTTTGGAAAACAAAGAAGAGAAGAAAATGCATTCGGTGCCACCATTTATACCTTAAGAGAAAAATGTTAGTTTTGCCTTTCATAAGCTGGTATGGTGTCCTACAAAAACATGTTTTGTGATTCCAGACAATTCTCTTTAGTTTAGAGGTTGAAGAGCACATTGCAGATGTAAACATCTTAATAAATTTTGACAAGAAGGTCTTCATCTCTTGACATTAAAAAGAAGGCTATCACAAGAGAGATGGCTTACTACTTGGATGACACAGTTAATTTAATCTTATTGGGACTGCGCTTTAACCTAATTAATAAGCTCCTGCCAGGGGGAGGGGAGGAATGGCTTCTGGTAAGATGACCATCTGGGAATTTGAACCTACAATCAAAGAATATACAGTTGGAGCTAAAGAATAAGGTTGTTAATCAGAGAAATTGGATAAAACCTAGGAAATTCAGAAAAGAGAAAGTTGGAATTTTTTTTGAAACTTAGATATAAACAAACAAGGACAGAGTCCCATGTAGAGTTTTCAATTATTTAACAATCGTTAGTGGTATTGATGTTGTCTTTATAATTTGAATTAGTTGCATTATTATATGGGTTAGGAAAATGTGACATGGTAAATAGCTACTAAGTACATAATACAGAGTTAACTCTCAATAGTCTGTATTAAGGAAGGGAAAGGCTGGGTTCAAATCACTGAGAACTATTTTTTTTTCAATATTTACTTATTTTTGAGGGAGAAAGAGTGAGAGAGCATGAGCAGGAGAGAGAGAGGGAGGTAGGGAATCTCAAGCAGGCTCCATGCTGTCAGCCTAGAGTCCAATGCAGGGCTTGAACCCACGAACTGTAAGATCATGAGCTGAGCCAAAATCAAGAGTCAGATGCTCAACCGACTGAGCTACCCAGGTGCCCTAAATCATTGAGAACTATTAATCCCACCAGCTGGGCAGAAGCTGTGGTCATGTTTTCCAGACAGATTTTTAGAATAGAATATCCCATATGGATTAGAATGTGGAGAAACGGGTCCTCTTCTACACTGTCTGTAGAAAAGTATATTGGTATTGTTTTCAAGGAAAGTTGCATGATATTAAAATTTTAAATATTCTTCAACTCAGAAATTTTGCTTCTTGTTATTTATCCTAGAGAAACAACTTGGACATTTGCACAAAGGGGCATGTATAAGGATTTTCATTGCTTCTTGGTTATAATCCTGAATGATTGAAAACAACCTAAAAATTGGCATTAGGAAAATAATTTATGGCACACCTATAGAGTAAAAATATATTGCAGCAATCAAACAGAACAAGTGAAATCTGAGAAATTCTCAAGAACAGAGGGGAGAAGTAAGCTGGGGGATAAAATACATAGCATGCTATGGTTTATGTTTACAAAAAAACCTATATCACTCATATGAACAAAAAATGTATGCATAAAAATACTTTTTTAAAAGGTCTGGAAGAATCCACATAAGACTGATGACAGTGTCTGCCTCCAGAGAGGGGACTGGGATCTTGGGGGTGGCAGGCAAGACAGATTTTGCTTAATCTTATTGTGCGATTTTTATAACTGGGATGCTATCTTCAGGTATTATTATTCATACTTTTTTTTTAATGTTCATGTATTTATTTTTGGAGTGGGGGGAAGGGGCAGGGAGAAAAAGAGAATCCCAAACAGGCTCCAGGCTTTCAGCGCAGAGCCCGACACTGAGCTCGATCTCATGAACGATGAGACCGTGACCTGAGCCAAAATCAAGAGTTGGGTGCTTCACCGACTGAGCTGGAACACACAGGTGCTCCTTACTTGTTCATCTTTAAACTTTATCAAATAAAAAGCATGAGGATCAGAGGACAAAGCATTCAAACTTTGAATTTGAAAATTTGAATTTGAATTTGAAAGTGATAGGTCTTCTTGGAATGACTTCTTTTTAACTTCTTGTTCCACTCTTCTGTATTTTTCAATGTTTTTTAATAATGGAAATACATACAAGAATTTTTGTTTTAATTTTTTAACGTTTATTTATTTTTGAGACAGAGACAGAGCATGAACGGGGGAGGGGCAGAGAGAGAGAGGGAGACACAGAATCCGAAACAGGCTCCAGGCTCCGAGCTGTCAGCCCAGAGCCCGACGCGGGGCTCGAACTCACGGACCGCGAGATCATGACCCGAGCCGAAGTCGGACGCTCACTGGGCTGAGCCACCCAGGCACCCCCATACAAGAAATTTTTAAAGGGCTCATAAATGGCTGGCAAATCTCACCTAGCATGCTTCCAACTTTAATTCTTACTCTGTCAGGGAGGTGTAGTCTATTTGGAGTATGAGGAAATTTTTGATGAAAACTCCCATGGAAAAGTGATATTTGAGGCGAGTGGCCCTCTCTTGATGCCATGTGACACACTGATATGCTGGAAACCAACTCAAACAACAACAACAACAACAACAACAACAACAACAAAAAGCCCTAATTTGTAGCATTTTCTGATTTCCATGGTGTTATGGGTTGAATTGCATCCCCCCCAAAATACATGTTTAAGTCCTAACCCTGAGTACTTCCCAATGTGACCTTATTTGGAAAATAGAGTCATTGTAGATGTCATTTGTTAAGATTAGGTCATACTGGAGTAGGGTGGATGCTTCACCCAATATTACCGATGGCCTTATAAGAAGAGAAGAGACACAGAGAGACATACAGGGAGAATGCCAGGGCCCACACAGGTGGAGACTGGAGGGATGTATCTACAGGACTAGGAATTCCAAGGATCGATGGCCACTACCAGAAGCTACGAAGAGGCAAGGAAGATTCCATCCAGAATCTTAGGGGAAGCATAGCCCTGTTGGCACCTTGACTTCTGGCCTCCAGAACTGTAAGAGAACACAGAACATGTATATCACTGATACCACCTTTATGCTATCAATTACTTACAGCATTACATTGGTTAAGAAAATAATGCTATAGGGGCGCCTGGGTGGCTCAGTTGGTTAAAGCATCCAACATCAGCTCAGGTCATGATCTCATGGTTCGTGAGTTCCAGCTCCGTGTCAGGCTCTGTGCTGACAGCTCTGAGCCTGGAGCCTGCTTCAGATTCTGTGTCTCCCTCTCTCTCTGCCCCTCCCCTACTTGCACTCTGTCTGTCTGTGTGTGTGTCTCTCTCTCTCAAAAAATAAACATTAAAAAAAAAAAGAAAAGAATGCTACATAATAACTAATAAACATATGACATAGTAATTAACTCTCAATTATGGTACTTTGTGGTACTTTGTTAAGGAAACCCTAGGAAACTAACACACACAGATAAATACCTCTGTCCTGGCCATTTGATAGGACTTCAGTGAATGCAGAGTTCCCAAGGGGTAAACACAGCTCATTCTCATAAGCCAGTCTAAGCCAGTTCAACACACCCCTGAACAGCAGACTTCATGCTCCTCTAAGCCATAGAGAGTTCTAAGTTTGTTCAGAGAAGAATTTGACATAGACTTGACCAAGAACTTTCAATACAGAAGTATCATCAATGGACAGTGTCTTATTTTGTATGTACTCGACCTTTTTAAATCACCACGTTGGGTTCAAGAAGTACATTAACCTATTTCAGTTCTAGAGAAGCAAGTGCAATCATGATGTCAAAGTAGCTGATTATCATTCAAGTATCAATGGCGACATAAGGCAATGTAGGTCAAGTTACTGGGTTGAGACTAATTGCTATGTATATTCTGACTGGTTCAGTTAGGAGTTTTAAAACCATCAGCACTGATCTATCCTGGATCAAGAGAGACAAACACACTGATACTGGACACATATAGGAGTGTCAGGACCCTGGAATCTTCCTGCAGAACCTCTCTTCTTGCTCCCATCCCTCCAGTGAGGACGTGGGGCTTTGGAGTCAGACCTGAGTTCAAATCCTAGTTCTGCCACTTCAGCCTATGTGACTTGGGAGAAACTTTAACTTCTACAAGCTTCAGTTTCCTTACCTCAAGTGGTGGTAATATTATAACTTAGTTCAAAGGTGACACTAGGACTTAATGCACAGGTGGATTATGAGGATTAACATTTATTGTAACACCTGGCATAGAAGAATAATAAGCAGTGAATAAATAATAATTAAATTATTGCTAGAGTTGCTAGAGTCCGGCCACAGAGGCTCGTTATCAGGTCTGATTGCAGCGTAGGAGGGAGTGAGGTGCCTGTACCCCACATGCTGTGCTGTGGGGTGCCTTCAACTGGGGGGACACGTGCCACCTCTTGGTTCCGTTTGAACCCCGTTTCATCCCAGGGATTTTGAGGCCTGAATCCACCCATGGCTTAGTCACTCCTGACCAAAGCAACTGTGTGATGTTGAGAGGAAGCAACAAACGTGAGATCAAGACAGAAAACAAGAGAGCATCTCTGTGTTGACAGGCTCTGGAAGCCAGGCTTTGCCGAGGTCGGGGCAAGTACAGAAGTCCCCCCCTGTTCTATCGGGGCTACATTCTAAGACCTGGAGTGACTGCCTGAAGCCATGCATAGTGCCGAACCTTACATACACTGTTTTTTCCTGTACACACATACCTGTAATAAAGCTTAACTTATAAAATAGGCACAGTAGATTAACAACAATTAATAATAAAACACAACTATTACAACGATAGGCTACAATAAAAGCCATATGGGGGCGCCTGCGTGGTTCAGTCGGTTAAGCGCCCCACTTCGGCTCAGATCATGATCTTGCTGTTCGTGGGTTCGAGCCCGGAGTTGGGCTCTGTGCTGACAGCTCGGAGCCTGGAGCTGTTTCGGATTCTGTGTCTCCCTGTCTCTCTGCCCCTCCCCCACTCAAAAATAAGCAAACATTTTAAAATAAATAAACAAATAAAATAAAACCTATATGACTACGGTCTCTCTCTGTCTCAAAATACTCCTACTATTCCTGGTCCTTCTTGCAGTGACGTGAGCTAATAAAACGTCCACGGAGACGCGGCGAGGTGAGTGCGCATGCGTGTGACCTGCGGCCCACCCCGCGAGCTTGACTTCTGGCGCCCCGACGCAGGAGGAGCTTCTGCCTTCCGGAAGGCTCTGCCAAGCCGGCGGGGACCTCCGCGGAGCCCGTTCGCTTCTGGAGGAAAGAGCCAGACTTCTCAAAGGTCAGTCTGTTCGACAGGTGGGACCCCAGGGCCTTGTGCATGTTCAGCAGAGAGAGCTGCCCAAAACGTGACTGCATCCCCGTTCTGGGTTGTGATCCTCCCACACTTGTGACATTGTGGGCCTGAGCCACACGGGTAATGGGGCTACCTGCTTGACACATTGTGAGGGAACCCACACAAAAGCTGAGGTTCCTTGATCGTGAATGAATTCCATAATAAAGGCCTTTTTTCCACTGGCGTTCAATGTGGAAGGTGCGAGGGCGCCTCCTCGTAGGGCTTCAGTGAGGACAGGCGTCGTCACCAAAGCTTGATGTCTTAGTGAATGTGACAGACGGGAAAATGACTTTCACTTAGGGACATTATGTGTGACAGAATTAAATGGCCACGAAGAAAATGAAACCCACGTGCCAGTAACTTAAGGTATTGCTGTCAATTTTAAAGAGGCGAGGGGCGCCTGGGTGGCGCAGTCGGTTAAGCGTCCGACTTCAGCCAGGTCACGATCTCGCGGTCCGGGAGTTCGAGCCCCGCGTCGGGCTCTGGGCTGATGGCTCAGAGCCTGGAGCCTGTTTCCAATTCTGTGTCTCCCTCTCTCTCTGCCCCTCCCCCGTTCATGCTCTGTCTCTCTCTATCCCAAAAATAAATAAACGTTGAAAAAAAAATTTTTTTTAAAAATAAAAAAATAAAAAAAAATAAAGAGGCGAGATTTACAGAGCCTCCATCTGAGATGCAGGCCGGGAGGAGGAGCTGCGCACTGCACAAGGTTTTCCGGGTAACGTCCACTCCTTTGAAAGGAGTGCCAGGCCCTGAACAACCAAGATCCAGCACACGCATTTAGTCTCCCATCTGTAACCTTTCATCTCTTGTTTCCTGTCCTTCTCCCTCCAGCCCTGTGGAGTGCTATGCCATCCAGAAGGCAGTCTAATCCTTCACCTCTCTCATTGGTCCCGGCTGTTCCCCCTCTGTGGCCTGCTTTCCCTCCCCCGTCCATTACTTACTCACTCTCTGAGTCAGACTGAAGGCCCTGTCTCTTCAGCCAGGACTTCCTGACCCCCTCAGGAGGACCTTCTTCCCTATTCACCTTGTACTTGGTCATTACTACCATTGTAACGTGAATCAATTTTTATTATAATCATTTCTATTTCTCCCCTCCCAGAGAGATAAGCCTCTTAAACACAGAGGTGATTTTGATTTCCTTTTTTGTCTCCCCAGTGCTTGTAACATAGATGTTTAAATACTGTTTGGTGAAAAACAATTTATAAAGTGCTTGGCAGTTTACAAGGCTTTTTCAAGTGCATTATTTCTACTGATTCTGGAAGTGATTCTGTTTTCTTGTTAGCAATTATCATCATCCCACTGATTTTGCCCATGAGGAAGTGGGTTCACAGAGGGTCAGGAACTTGGCTGGAGCTGTTCAGCTGGGAGGTGGTCAAGCTGGGGCTTCACAGTTTGGGTCTACTGACCAGGAAGCAGTGAGGCAGAGGGGCAGCGGAAGAATGGAAGCCTCAACAGACTTCACGTTCATCAGATCTTTTGACTTACAGCCCTGACCAGAGAGCCAGGAGGCTGAGTGTTTAGGACCCACCACAGATTTCAGATTTGAACCGTGTTCTCATGTGCAAAACAACAGGGTTATACTACATAAGGACTTCTCGGTTATCTTGTATTTTGTGGCCACTAATCTTTCTAATCCAGAGATTCCCAAATTTCCCTGATTCCTGCAGCCCTGCGGCCAAAAAAACAGAACAAAACAAAAAAAAGAAAACATAACAAAACACCTTACAATTGTCTTTATTCACTACTTAGGTCTAAACGACATAGTTCATGTGGTGTCCAACTGATACCTGTGTCCCCAACACCTTAATAGCCCACAGTGCCTCTGGAGTTTGCCGTGTCACCCTGGGGGTGCTTTGGTTCACAATTTGGGAATCACATATCTTTTTTTTTTTAATTGTTTTTTTAATGTTTGTTTATTTTTGAGAGACAGAGCGTGAGTGGGGGAGGGGCAGACAGAGAGGGAGACACAGAATCCCAAGGAGGCTCCAGGCTCTGAGCTGTCAACACAGAGCCCGACGTGGGGCTCGAACCCATGAACTAACTGCAAGATCATGACCTGAGTTGAAGTCGGAAGCTCAACCGACTAAACCACCCAGATGCCCCTGGGAATCACATTTCTTTTTTTTTTTTTTTTTAATTTTTTTAAACGTTTTTTATTTATTTTTGGGACAGAGAGAGACAGAGCATGAACGGGGAGGGGCAGAGAGAGAGGGAGACACAGAATCGGAAACAGGCTCCAGGCTCCGAGCCATCAGCCCAGAGCCTGACGCGGGGCTCGAACTCCCGGACCGCGAGATCGTGACCTGGCTGAAGTCGGACGCTTAACCGACTGCGCCACCCAGGCGCCCCTTACATTTCTAATCAAAGAAGGGCTCTCTTCTGGTAGAAATTTAAACTTTACTTTGTAGAGAAAAATGTTTACATCATCATTATTTATACAAACTTCAAAGACCTGGATGCTATAATAGTTTATTGAGGGTATATTTTAATGCCGTAGTTTTAAAACAGATAATTTTGTTAATAATCTGAAACATTGAAAAATACTGCTGAGAAGACAGTTTCCTGGCATCATTATAGAAATGGCACAAAATAAATTCTAATATTATCAGACCTGTAGCTCTTACATTTAAAAATAAAACTCATTCTATTAGAAAGTAAATTATAGTGATACTGTCAACAACCACTTTTACAATAATCATTATAAATTCAAAAATTAAAAAAAAATCATCACCAGAAAACATTTATTAGTGAACCTTGCTGTTGAGAAGGCTGCAGTTTCATTTTACTGAGTAACATCTCTGTTCTTGGGATAAAGTTTAAAACAGCAACTAGACGAGCAGCTTTAAGTAAAAAGTGATTTTATTTTCAGGGTATCGTCATATGAAAGTTATTCTCGCATAGCTAAACTGCTGGAAATAGTTTTGTGAAAGTTTTTCGTTAAGTGTTTCACGTTGTCCATGCTCACAACCCAAACACTTGCAAACTCTGCCTAAACTGTTGTAATGCTGGTTCAGCACATAAATTAATAAAATCCCGTTTCCTTGAAATCCCCAGCCACAAAATGTTTGTTGCAATGCCACTGTGAATAAATGGATATGGACGGGCCACCCCAAGGCTCTCCTGTTCCGGGATCATCTGCAAAGAGCAAACGTCTATTGAATTGTGTTTCTTGCTTATCTGGGTCAGTAGTTAGCAATACCCACATGTCCAACTGCATAGAGATTGAGCCTAGAGCAGCAGGAGGTGGTGAATGAAAACACAGAGACCAGAGGACAGTGGGGGAGGGGCAGAGCAACACTTAATAACCGGCAGGTGTGGTCTGCGGGACGTAGGATGTAGCTGGTGGGCTAGAGGAGGAGAATTAGAAGAAATGATGCTCATCCAAGGTGATTTTGATGAGCCAGCCAAAAGGCCACAGATGGCTGCTCACAGTCAGTGTAATGACCAGAAAGAGCAGAAATTGTACACGTGGCACGTGGCTATGGGGACTGATGAATGAATTGTAGGTTTTACTTTTGATTTAGTTTTCATGAACTTTTCCTTTAATTAATTTTTTAAAGCTTGTAAGTTTTCAAAGTCTTCGAGCTTTTCATCATGGTGAAACGTAAATAACACGTGCCACTTTAACCATTCTTGAGTATACAGTTCCGGGGCATGAAGTACATTCACACACTGCCGTATAACCCACCGCCATCATCCACCTCCGGAATTTTTTCATCTTCCCGAACTGAAACTCTGTCCTTTCAGTTCCTTTGTGTGTATACTTAGCAGTGAAATTGCTGACTCATACAGTAATTCTGTTTCTTTCTTTCCTTTCTTCTTTCGAGGAACTGCCATGCCATTTTCCACAGCGGCTACGCCACTTCACGTGTCTCCCAGCCGTGTGGTAGGTGCTCCAATGTCACCGCATCCTCTCCAATACTTGTTACATCGTTGTTTTTGATAATAGCCATCCTGATGGCTGTGAAGTCGTGTCTCATTATGGTTTTGATTCGCATTTCCCTAGTAGCTAGTGATGTTAAGCATCTCTTCATGTGCTTCTTGGCCATTTGCAGATCTTCTTTGGAGAAGTACCTATTCAATCCCTTGCCCATTTGTAGTTAGTTTTTTGGTTGTCGTTGTTGAGTTGTACGAATTCTTTATATATTCTGGATATTAATCCCTTATCAGATTGATGATTCACAAATAATTTCTCAGATTCCATGGGTTTCCTTTTCCACTCTGTTGATAATGTCCTCTGATGCACAGAAGTTTTTTCTCTCTTTTTCTTTTATTGCCTGTGCTTTGGGTGTCAGAAAACTTTCAGTTTTTAATTTAAAAACATCATGCCTCAAGTTCCTGGGTAGCTCTATCGGTTAAGCGTCCAACTTCAGCTCAGGTCTTGATTTCGGGCTCTGTGCTGACAACTCAGAGCCTGGAGCCTGCTTCAGATTCGGTGTTTCCCTCTCTCTCTGCTCCTCCCCTGTTCGCACTGTGTCTCTCTTTCTCTCAAAAATAAACATTAAGAAAAGATTTTTAACGTGAACTTTAAGATGCTGTAGGCTCATTTTAGACTATTGGACACTTTGATCTCTGGATCACAACTGCCTTTATACCCCACTCTTCTAAGAAATTCATACCTATATTCAAGTTAGTTTCCCCTCTACCTACCCTCTGCTGATGAGGGCAAGTTGCTCTAGGTGTGAAAGTTTAAGGCAGAAGCTCACACCTTCCTACCATCTCCTCAGGAGATTTGACAGAAGTCTTACCCTGTGAGGGTCCCCGTCTAGAGAAAGGCCTCCTCTTTAGGCTGAATCAGCTGAATTTCCTCCTGGTCATATTCTTTGCCTTCCTTAAGACTTTGGCTCTGGATAGACAGTCAAAGACACATCTCCCTTTAGGGTCTGCTTCCTTCATTCCTTATCTTCCGGGCATTTCTACTAAGAGCAAACTACCCCATCCCTGTGCTGCCTCTCGAGAATTAAAAGCTATTCCCAAGGTACATAGACCTTCTACTGCCTCACAAGCGCACCGCTTCACCTGGATAGGATGTGGCAGGAAAGTCAATAGTGATTATTGCTTGCCTCTGAAGGTCTCTAGATGGCTTGCAGCTCTCGCAGGCAGATGAGAAATATTTCCACTGAGGACAAGATAACCAGCCTGATGTGACCTACTTGCTAGTTAAGTCGCCAGCCTGATCAACAAGGCACTTCTGTTCAGACTCTCCCCCTGCTCGTCGGTAGGGCACAGACTTATGTCCACTCAAGAAAGCCGGGAACCAGGAGAGAAGTGACTTCACCAGTGTGAGATGCCACGCTCTGTGTGATTATTAGACAGCAGTGATCCTGCCACATAAGCAGAAGTGGTGGCAATAGGAAACCTGGGGCAAGGAGGATGTGGGACCCTTGATCTGAAAGGTGTTTGTTGCGGTGTTTAGTGATACCAGGGAAGACTTATGATGGGAATTTACTAAAATAGATCTGTTATGGAACATCTGTGATTTGTAGATTTCTTTTATTCCGGCAAAGCTTCTATGTAGTTAGCATGATGGTGACTAGGGGAGTTGGCGCCTATGAGGTTGGGAAATTTTCCTGTACCCTACAAGGTTCTTCTGACTGGTCTCAGAAATTAAATTGACGGAGACAGATGAACGGGAGAAAATCAAATCCGATTATGTGTGTATGAGGAGTCCACGTAAACGTGAGAGATCCAAAGACAATCAGGCAAAACAAGGCACATAGGTCATTCTGAACTAAGGAGAAGGGGGTAGGGGCCTGCGGCTTCAGGGGGAAGAGGCGTAATTCACAGAAAGAATGGAAAGAGTAAATGTTTAGGAAACATGTTTGTGGGGCCATCCAGAAACAATGGGACATAGAAAGGACTTTGATCAAATAGGCCTTGCTAGGTTCCTCCCAGTCTGTCATACTTTCTTCATATTATACTGTAGTTGTCTGTGGTAGGGCCTTCCTTCCTGGAGCCAGCCAGTCCTCTATCTAAACAAATTTTTAGGTAGTTAGGGGAAAGGTCAAAGTTTCTTCCTGACTTCTCTGTTCTTAAAAATAATCAGCTTAGGGGTGCCTGGGTGGCTCAGTCAGTTAAGTGTCTGACTTCAGCTCAGGTCATGATCTTGCAGTCTGTGAGTTCAAGGCCCACGTCGGGCTCTGTGCTGACAGCTCAGAGCCTGGAGCCTGCTTTGGATTCTCTGTCTCCTTCTCTCTCTCACTTGTGCTCTGTCTCTCCCTCTCTCTCTCTCAAAAATAAATGAACAAAAAAATTTTTTTAAATAATAATAATCAGGTTAGGAGTGCCTGGGTGGCTCAGTTGGTTGAGCGTCCATTCCTTGGTTTCGGCTAAGTTCACGATCCCAGGGTCATGGGATCGAGCCCTGTGTCGGGCTCTGTGCTGGGCATAGAGCCTTGTTGGGATTCTCTCTGTCTGTCTGTCTGTCTGTCTCTGCCCCTCTCCCCTGCTCACGCACTCTCTCTAAAATAAAACAAAAAAGTATTTAGCTTAAAATAATCCACATGCAAAGAGACACATTTTGGGCTGGCAGATTTTGCTTCTTTACATGCCAGCCTAGTGAACCATCCATATTTCTGGTTGGAAGTTGCAGCCAAAATTCCATAAGTTAGCCATGCACATCTTTTATAAAGTATTACCTGCAAAATCTCTGCCCTCCTGTCTTTCCCCTGACTCTTACATCACCGTACCATGTCTCTTCTGCCTGTGTCTTTCTTGCAGTTTGTCCAGGAACTCTATGAAAATTCAGTTCATGTCCCTTTTCACTTTAATGAGAGTCAAGTCCCCTGGAGGGAAGGCAATAAGAAAAGCAGCCATTAGAAGTGTGGCATAGTGTGGCAGTTAGCCTTATGGTTACAACAAAGCAAAACAACAACAAATAAAAGAATTAATAATATTACATGCAAGTGAATCCACCAAGAGCTTTTGCTGCTTTTTACAGTATTTTTATTTTTTGTATTATTATTTCTTCCAACAGTTCGGCAAAGATCGTGTTATTATATCCGCTTTGCAGGTGGGGCTCAGAGAGGATAAATAAGATGATTCCACAGAACCTCTCCTGAACCGTCCCTTCCTTCCCACTCTCCACTGTTACCACCTGCCATGTGTGGTCACTGCTTCTCTGTTTTATATTTTATGTATTTACTTTTACTGAGGTGTTATTTACATGCAGTAAAACAATAAATCCTAAGTGTGCAGAGCAACATGTGTTTACATTTGTGTACATCTGGGTAACTGCCCCTCTGATGGAGATAAGAGAACAAATCCATCAGCACGGGAAGCTCCCCTCCATCTGTCTTCTGGTCTCCCACTGAACGTCAGTTCTCCTCTGACTTTGGTTTCTGTGGGTTAGTTTCTTCTCTTCTAGGATGTGGGGAGACTGGGAGGACACACTGTGTACTTTCTTTGCATCTGGCTTCTTTTGTTCAACATCATGTTTTTGAAATTCATCATGTCTCTGCCTGAGTAGAATTCCGCTGTATGGGTGTACCACAATTATTTTCTTTCTTTCTTTCTTTCTTTCTTTCTTTCTTTCTTTCTTTCTTTCTTTCTTTCTTTCATAGCTTATTTTATTTTTTTTAATTTAATTTATTTTTTAAATTTACATCCAAGTTAGCATCCAAGTGCAACAATGATTTCAGGAGTAGATTCCTTAATGCCTCTTACCCATTTAGCCCATCCCCCCTCCCACACCCCCTCCAGTAACCCTCTGTTTGCTCTCCATATTTAAGAGTCTCTTCTGTTTTGTCCCCCTCCCTGTTTTTATATTATTTTTGCTTCCCTTCCTGTATGTTCATCTGTTTTGTATCTTGAAGTCCTTATATGAGTGAAGTCATGTGGTATTTGTCTTTCTCTGACTAATTTCACTTAGCATAATACCCTCCAGTTCCATCCACGTAGTTGCAAATGGCAAGATTTCATTCTTTTTGTTAAAATTTTTTTTTCAACGTTTTTTTTTTATTTTTATTTTTTTTATTTTTGGGACAGAGAGAGACAGAGCATGAACGGGGGAGGGGCAGAGAGAGAGGGAGACACAGAATCGGAAACAGGCTCCAGGCTCTGAGCCATCAGCCCAGGGCCTGACGCGGGGCTCGAACTCACAGACCGCGAGATCGTGACCTGGCTGAAGTCAGACGCTTAACCGACTGCGCCACCCAGGCGCCCCGATTTCATTCTTTTTGATTGCCAAGTAATACTCCATTGTATATATGTACCACATCTTCTCTATCCATTCATCCATCAATGGACATTTGGGCTCTTTCCATACTTTGGAAAGCTATTGTTGATAGTGCTGCTATAGACATTGGGGTGCACGTGCCCCTTCGAAACAGCACAGCTGTATCCCTTGGATAAATACCTAGTAGTGCAATTGCTGGGTCGTAGGGTAGTTCTATTTTTAATGTTTTGAGGAACCTCCATACTGTTTTCCAGAGTGGCTGCACCAGCTTGCATTCCCACCAACAATGCAAAAGAGATCCCCTTTCTCTGGATCCTTGCCAACATCTGTTGTTGCCTGAGTTGTTAACGTTAGCCATTCTGACAGGTGTGAGGTGGTATGTTATTGTGGTTTTGATTTGTATTTCCCTGATGATGAATGATGTCGAGCATTTTTTCATGTGTCGGTTGGCCATCTGGATGTCTTCTTTGGAGAAGTGTCTATTCATGTCTTTTGCCCATTTCTTCACTGGATTATTTGGTTTTTTGGGTTCTGAGTTTCATAATTTCTTTATAGATTTTGGATACTAATCCTTTATGTGATATGTCATTTACAAATATCTTCTCCCATTCCATTGGTTGCCTTTTAGTTTTGCTGATTGTTTCCTTTGCCGTGCAGAAACTTTTTACTTTGATGAAGTCCCAAAAGTTCATTTTCGCTTTTTGTTTCCTGGATTCTCTATTCTGTTCCATTGATCTGAGTGTCTTGTTCTTGTACCAGTACCATACTGTCTTGATGATTACAGCTTTGGCATACAGGTTGAAGTCCGGGATTGTGATGCCTCCTGCTTTGGTTTTCTTTTTCAAGATTTCTTTGGCTATTCGGGGTCTTTTCTGGTTCCATACAAATTTTAGGATTGCTCTAGCTCTGTGAAGAATGCTGGTGTTATTTTGATAGGGACTGCAGTGAATATGTAGATTGTTTTGGATAGTATTGACATTTTAACAATATTTGTTCTTCCTATCCAGCAACATGGCATATTTTTCCATTTTTTTGTGTCTTCTTCAATTTCTTTCATAAGCTTTCTATAGTTTTCAATGTAGAGATTTTTCACCTCTTTGGTTAGATTTATTCCTAGGTATTTTATGGGTTTTGGTGTAATTGTAAATGGGATTGATTCCTTGATTTCTCTTCTGTTGCCCCATTGTTGGTGTATAGGAATGCAACCAAATTCTGTGCACTGATTTTATATCCTGTGACTTTGCTAAATTCATGGATCAGTTCTAGCAGTTTTTTGGTGGAATCTTTTGGGCTTTCCATATAGAGTATCATGTCATCCATGAAGAGTGAAAGTTTGACCTCCTCCTGGCTGATTTGGATACCTTTTATTTCTTTGTGTTGTCTGATTGCAGAGGCTAAGACTTCCAATACTATGTTGAATAACAGTGGCGAGAGTGGACATCCCTGTCTTGTTCCTGACCTTAGGGAGAAAGCTCAGTTTTTCCCCATTGAGGATGATATTAGTGTTGGGTCGTTTGTATATGCCTTTTATGATCTTGAGGTACGCTCCTTCTATCCCTACTTTCTTGAGGGTTTTTTTTTATCAAGAAAGGATGCTGTATTTTGTCAATGCTTTCTCTGCATCTATTGAGAGGATCATGTGGTTCGTGTCCTTTCTTTTATTGATGTGATGAATCACATTGATTGTTTTGCGGATATTGAACCAGCCCTGCATCCCAGGTATAAATCCCACTTGCTTGTGGTGAATAATTTTTTTTAATGTATTGTTAGATCTGGTTGGTTAATATCTTATTGAGGATTTTTATATCTATGTTCGTCAGGGAAATTGGTCTATAGTTCTCCTTTTTAGTGGGGTCTCTGTCTGGTTTTGGAATCAAGGTAATGCTGGCTTCGTAAAAAGAGTTTGGAAGTTTTCCTTCCATTTCTATTTTTTGGAACAACTTCAAGAGAATAGGTGTTAACTCTTCCCTAAATGTTTGGTAGAATTCCCCTGGAAAGCCATCTGGCCCTGGACTCTGTTTTTTGGTAGATTTTTGATTACTAATTTGATTTCTTTACTGGTTATGGATCTGTTCACATTTTCTATTTCTTCCTGTTTCAGTTTTAGTAATTTGTATGTTTCTAGGAATTTGTCCATTTCTTCCAGATTGCCCATTTTATTGGTGTATAATTGCATAATTTTCTCTTATTATTGTTTTCATTTCTGCTGTGTTGGTTGTGATCTTTCCTCTTTCATTCTCGATTTTATTTATTTGGGTCCTTTCCTTTTTCTTTTTGATCAAACTGGCTGGTGGTTTTTCAATTTTGTTAATTCTTTCAAAGAACCAGTGCCTGGTTTCGTCAGTCTGTTCTACTGTTTGTTTGTTAGTTTGTTTTTGGTTTCGATAGCATTGATTTCTGCTCTAATCTTTATTATTTCCTGTCTTCTGCTGGTTTTGGGTTTTATTTGCTGTTATGTTTCCAGCTCTTTAAGGCGTGAGGTGAGGTTGTGTATCTGAGACCTTTCTTCCTTCTTAAGGAAGGCCTGGATTGCTATATACTTCCCTCATATGACTACTTTGCTGTATCCCAGAGGTTTTGGGCTGTGGTGTTACCATTTTCATTGGCTTCCATGTACTTTTAAATTTCCCCTTTAACTTGTTGGTTAGCACATTCATGCTTTAGTAGAATGTTCTTTAGTCTCCAAGTATTTGTTACCTTTCCAAATTTTTTCTTGTGGTTGATTTCGAGTTTCATAGCATTGTGGTCTGAAAATATGCAGGCGTGTATGCTCATGTGTGGGGGGGTGAAAATGGCGTCACCCAGCTACCCAGTCTGTAGTATCGGAACTCTGTTCTCCCTGATCAGCAGTCACACACCCACCCTTCATCTCCGGCTTCCATTCACTCCCCGGTTTTACGCTGCCCAGCAGGTTGCCAGGCGGCACCTCCCTCCTGAGTTTTATCTCAGATGCGGCTGTGTTTCTTGACCCCTTACTTCTGAGGGACTGCGGCTGTGACCCGCTCGGATCCTCTGGGGGAGGGTCTCGCTGAGCAATGGCCGGCTGCCGGCTGCACCCAGGAATGGTCGCAGGATCGTGCTGGTGCCGATGCCCAGAGACTTAGGCTGGGTGCCAGCTTGCCCCAGAAAAAGCTCACACGGTCGTGTAGCAGCAGCGTTTCGGGAATTATGGAAAATCGCAACACACATCTGGCACCAGGCTTCACCCTTAATGGCCTTGTTCCAGCACCCGAAAATATGATTGTTCTCTGAAGGGGTCCGCTGGCACATTTGCCTGTGGGGTGGCCGCACAGCCTCTACCGAATGTCCTCCCAGCAGGGGAGCCGCCTCTCCCCATGTGACCTGAAGACCCCCCCAGACTTCACCCTGCTCCTGGGGATTCGCCTTTCCCACCAGAGTACGGCCACATATGGGGCTGCGGAGTTTCAGGCTCTGCGGTCTCCCTGTTTATAGAGTCTTAATGGAATTTAAACCCTCTCCGTTCTCCTTTCTCCCTTTTTAGTTCAGTCCCTGTGGCTATTTCCGCTTTTCCACTTTCTCTCCGGCTGTTTTGGGTGGGGGGGGATGGTGGTGCTTTTCCTGTACTCCCCCCCCACTCCCATCTCTGTCCTCTCTCCCCACACAAAGCTCCCTGCCCTCCGTGGCTTCTCTCTCCCCCAGTTCACCTCTCTGCGCTGTGTACCTGCTGAATTCTGTGGTTCAGGTTGTGCAGACTGTTGTCTTAATCCTCCACTCAGTTTTCTAGGTGTGCAGGATGGTTTAGTGTGGGTCTGGCCGTATTTCATGGACGCGAGACACACAAAAAAACTTCTGTGCTGTTCCGCCATCTTGGCTCCTCCTGCTTTTTACAGTATTTTTAGGAAAAGAAAACAAAATAAGTATGGTGCTATATGTATGTGTGTGTATATGTGTGTGTGTGTATATATATATATATATATACACACACACATACATACATACTTATCCCCCCAAAGTCACCCTCTTAAAAGCTAACTAAGCAGTTTGATCTTAGATATTTTTTGGAAGACTGTAGAGTAACAAAGAACAAAGTAACAAAGAAACTCTTCATAGAAGCAGTCTGCTGACTTCCAGATTCCATGCCCCTGAGTATACAATTACTTTTAAGTATGCCTCAGTCTTCAAGTTAACATGTTGATACGGCCAGAGTTTGAACACACTGATTGCTGTGCCATGCTGTCTGCAGGTTTATGACCTACTCATCTTTGAGAATTTTCTTTATTCAAGTCACTTGGTTTTCCTGAAACATTGTTTTGCTGCCTAATAGTAGATCAGCATCATCTTTTTTCTTCTTTTTTTCCTTCAAAAAATAGCAGAGGAAATGAAATTAGTATTTTAAGGTTGGTTTTATCTGCCCATACGTAAGCATATATGTTGTTTGATCAAAAAATGCATTACTAATGGATGCCTGGGTGGCTCAGTCAGTTAAGCGTCTGACTTCGGCTCAGGTCATGATCTCATGATTTGTGAGTTCAAGCCCTGCCTAGGGCTCTGTGCTGACAGCTCAGAGCCTGGAGCCTGCTTCAGATTCTGTGTCTCCCTCTCTCTCTGCCCGTCCTGTGCTCGCTCTCTCTCTCTCAAAAATGAATAAACATTAAAAAATGAATTATTTAAGTAAAAACTATAGAGATCTGCTTCATCTTGTCTAGTTTTAAATTCAGAAGTAGCAACTCCATAGCAATTCAATTTTTTCTATTTTATGATACCATACTAGGTTAGTCTTTTTTTTTTTTTTTTTTTTTTTTTTTGGTAAAATTGACAATGTCTGGGAGTTGCTTTAAAATTACATATCAGGTTAATCTTTTTTTTTTTAATATTTATTTATTTTGAGAGCAACAGAAACAGAGCATGAGCAGGGGAGGGGCAGAGAGAGAGAGGGAGGCACAGAATCTGAAACAGGCTCCAGGCTCTGAGGTGTCAGCATAGAGCCTGACATGGGGCTTGAACTGGGAACAGCGAGATCATGACCTGAGCCAAAGTCAGACACATAACCAACAGAGCCACCCAGGCATCCCACATAGCAGGTTAATCTTAAAGAACCTAACAGCTTTCATTCAGTTTAGACCAGAATATCACAAATCTCTATGTAGTATAATGCCTGCTATTCAAATAAAAGCCAGTTGTTGTAATGTAATGACACCTACAAATACTAAAGGCATACCCATGGATGTTAAGTTGAAGTATAGAGACCAGTATTCCTACTTGTTATTTTAGGGCAGAAATATCCCAGTTACACTGATTGCAAAATAAAATAAGGAACTTCATGGTGGAGTGGGATTTGGGAATCACACAGATTATAATTCCGGCCTTTAATATATAAACTGCATGACTTTGGCTAGATTATGTATTCTCCCAGAGTTTGAATTTCCTTGTCTGTAAAATAGAGATTAACATCTACATATTATGATTGATGTGACGATCAAAGAGAATAAACACGAATGCCATGAGCAGTGCCTGGTCCTTACAGCAGGTGGCATTTAACAAATGTTAGGCCCCTTCCTGCCTTTCTGCCTTTCCTTTGCTTGCACTACACAATTGGAAATATGCAGCTATCAAGAGTAGTCTTGTGGGAATGCAAGCTGGTGCAGCCACTCTGGAAAACAGTGTGGAGGTTCCTCAAAAACTCAGAATAGAACTACCCTACGACCCAGCAATTGCACTACTAGGCATTTATCCAAGGGATACAGGTGTGCTGTTTTGAAGGGGCACATGCACCCCCATGTTTAGGGCAGCACTATCAACAGTAGCCAAAGTATGGAAAGAGCCCAAATGTCCGTCGATGGATGAATGGATGAAGAAGATGTGGTATATATATATAATGGAGTATTACTTGGCAATCAAAAAGAATGAAATCTTGCCATTTGCAACTACGTGGATGGAACTAGAGAGAATTATGCTAAGTGAAATTAGTCAGAGAAAGACAAAAATCATGACTTCACTCATATGAGGACTTTAAGAGACAAAACAGATGAACATAAAGGAAGGGAAACAAAAATAATATAAAAATGGGGACAAAATATAAGAGACTCTTAAATATGGAGAACAAACTGAAGATTACTGGAGGGGTTGTGGGAGGGGGGATGGGCTAAATGGGTAAGGCGCACTAAGGAATCTACTCCTGAAATCATTGTTGCACTATATGCCAACTAATTTGGATGTAAATTAAAAAAAAATAAAAAATTAAATTAAAAAAAAAAAGAGTAGTCTTGGAAGACACTGAATTGGAAACTTTTGTAAAAAAGGAGATGGGAAGAATGCCTGGCTGGCTCAGTTGGTTAAGCATCTGACTTCGGCTCGGGTCATGATCTCATGATTTGTGAGTTCAAGCCCCGTGTTGGGCTCTGTGCGGACAGCTCAGAGCCTAGAGCCTGCCTCAGATTCTGTGTCTTCCCCTCTCTCTGTCCTCCCCTGCTCACACTCTGTCTCTCTTAAGAAAAAAAAAAGTAATAATAATAAAGGAGATGGGAAAGGTGTCAGTTTTGCATCATGAGGATTTGTTGGCATATACTTGGGGTTTTATGCCCATGAGATATTTTTAGAACTTTAATAGCTTTAAGAGAACAGTTCAGATGCTATCTTATTCCTCTAGTATAGAACTTTATTTTCTTTTCTGAGATTTGTGAATGGTACCTTTTATAAAAATAATGGAATTTTTTCCCTAGAGTCTGGACTGTTCTAATAGTTACAAAATAATATTTGACCAACATGAGGATTATACACTGAAAATTTTTCTGGGTTTATGTAATGGGCTTTTTTTTTTTTTTTTTTTTTTTTTTAGGAAGAGGGAGGAAGTACTTTAATATTCTATAAAATAGAATAGAAAATGGCGATTACTCACTGCGTATGCCTATCACATTATAATATATTTATATACATATCTGTTTCCTATTTTAGAGTGTAAGTTACTCAAGAACAGAGACTGTCATATGTTCCCTGTATCCTTGGTGCCTAGCTAAGCACAGAGCACACAGTAGGTGCTTAATAAATTATCTTTAAAAATGTACAAGAGTAAATCTTGCTAGATATAAAAATACGTATGAGTACAATCTATTGATTGACAAGGCCAGGACCTCAAAATTCAGTCTCCAAATGTCAAAACCTTACCCATCTTTCAAGGCCTAGCCCAGGAGCAAAGTGACTTCTTCTTGGTCATGCCTTAATCCTTCCACAACCCAGAGAGATAAGCCTACTCACATTTGCATTCTTGTAGCACTTTGTAGCTCTTCTCTTTGAACATTTATCACTTTCTGCCTCATGTTATAAGCTGTTCAGTGATTTAGGGATGAATTAACTCCTGCCTATTCATGGTTGTATCATCCTTAAGTGTCTCACAGTGCTAACACACTTAGTGGGTCCTCATCAAATGCTGGTTGAATTCGTCCCTTATTTAACAGCTGAACTCTGAAATGTTTTTTAAATAGCTTCAAAACCCTTGTGGAAACAGGCATATTTGTAACAGAATGAACATAGAAAAATACTGAATTTCATATAATAGAAGGAAACTCCCTGGATTTGCATCCGCTCTGTCGATTATTTGCTGCTATGCCATGGTCAAGTTACTTAGACTCTCTGTGCCTCCACTCCTTGATCTATAAAAAGGGATTAATAATACTACCTAACACTTACGGTTGGAGATAATATTTGTAAAGGTCTTTGAAGAAAGCTTATCACATAGTGAGCACTTGATAATTATCCACTCTAATAATAATAGTAATAATAATATTAATAATAACAGACTGAAAGATTGCTACTTCATATCCAGCTTTTCAAAAGAATACCAGACATTGGAGATGTGAAAGGACATTGATACGATATTGAAAAGAAAATTCTGGGAGCGCCTGGGTGGCTCAGTCAGTTGGGCGGCCAACTTCGGCTCGGGTCATGATCTCGCAGTCCGTGAGTTCGAGCCCCACGTCGGGCTCTGTGCTGACGGCTCAGAGCCTGGAGCCTGTTTCGAATTCTGTGTCTCCCTCTCTCTGACCCTCCCCCGTTCATGCTCTGTCTCTCTCTGTCTCAAAAATAAATAAACGTTAAAAAAAAATTAAAAAAAAATAAAAGAAAATTCTGTTATGGTAAGAACACTTAATGTGAGATCTACCCTCCTAACAGATTTTTTTTTAAGTTTTTATTTATATATTTTGACAGAGAGAGAGAGAGAGCATGTGAGCGGAGCAGGGACAGACAGAGAGGGAGACAGAGAATCCCAAGTAGGCTCCATGCTGTCAGCACAGAGCCCAATGCAGGGCTTGATCTCATGAACTGTGAGATCATAACCTAAGCCTAAATCAAGAGTCAGACACCTAACCAACAGCCACCCAGGTGCCCCTACCCTCCTAACAGATTTTTAAGTGTATTTTACAGTATTGCTATCTGTAGGCACAATGTTGTACAGCAGACCCCTAGAATTTGTTCACCGTGCATAAAAAACTTGATGCCTATTGATTAACAACTCCTCATTTTCCCCTCCCTCTAGCCCCTGGAAATCACCATTCTACTCTCTGCTTCTATGAGTTTGACTGATTTAAATACAGGTACTTCATGTAAGTGGAGTCCTGCAGTATTTGTCCTTTTGTGACTGGTTTATTTCACTTAGCATACCGTCTTCAAGGTTCATCCATGCTGTCACATATTTTTTTTCAAGATTTCCTTCTTTTTAAAGGCAGAATAATACTTCATTGTATGGATATGCAACATTTTCTTTATCCATTTATTTGTATTGAGTATTTAGGTTGTTTCCACATCTGGGCTATTGGGAATAGGAACACAGGAGTGCTAATATCTCTTTAAGATCCTGATTTTAATTCTTTGGGTAAGTTCCCAGGAGTGGGATTGCTGTGTCATATGGTAATTTTATTTTTAATTTTTAAAGGAAACTTTATACTCTTTTCCATAGCAGCTTCACCATTTTGTATTCCCACCAACAGTATACAAATGTTTCAATTTCTCAACATTCCCAATGACACTTGCTATCTTTTCTTCTTTTTTCTTATAATCACTTCTTCGTAGGTGTGAGATTGTATCTCATTGTGATTTTGAGTTGTATTGATGATTAGTGAAATTGAGCATCTTTTCATACACCTGTTGGCCATTTGTGTGTCTTTTTTGGAGAAATGTCTATTCAAGTCTTTAGCCCATTTAAAATTGGGTTCTTTGGGGGCACCTGGGTGGCTCCGTCGGTTAAGTGTCTGACTTCGGCTCATGTCATGAGCTCATGGTTCAGGAATTTGAGCCCCACATTGGGCTCTGTGCTGACAGCTCAGAGCCTGGAGCCTGCTTCGGATTCTGTGTTTCCTTCTCTCTCTGCCCCTACCTGACTCGGGCTGTCTCTCTCTCTCTCTCTCTCTCTCTCTCTCTCTCTCTCTCTCAAAAATAAATAAACATTAAAAAAATAATAATAAAAATAAAATCGCGTTGTTTGGAGTTTTTTTGCTATTGAGCTGTATGAGTCCCTTTACTATTTTGGAAATTAACCCCTTCTCTGACACGTGGTTTGCAAATATTTTATCCCATTCTGTAGGTGGGCTTTTCACTCAGTTACTGTTTTCCTTGCCGTGCAGAAACTCTTTAGTTTGGTAGTTCCTGTTTGTCTATGGTTGCTGTTGTTGCCTATGCTTTGGAGTTGACATATCCAAAAAAATTATTGCCAAGATCAACGTCATGAAGATTTTTCCTTATGTTTTCTTCTGGGAGTTTTACACTTTCGGGTCTTCCATTTACATTTTATCTATTCTGAGTTTATTTTTGTATATGGTGTAAGATACGGATCCAATTTCTGATAAGCATTTTCACATTTCTCAGTTGGTTCTTTCTCTTTGCCACTCAGTTTCTGCCGTCCCCACTTCAACCACACACTCCACCTTTTTTTTTTTCTTCGAAAATTTCATCTCGTAAGATTCACCTTTGCCTCAAACAGAGCCCGTTTCTCTCCAGTTTGCTTCCCACATTCCTTACTGTTCCAGATATGCATCAGTCCCGCTGCTCTCCTGCCCCACCTGCAGCCGGCACTGAGTCAACAGGAAAAATTTCATATGGAATATTCTGAGAGTCAGCCCTCAGGTAATAATTCCCCTGCTTTTAGTCATTCATATCCTTAGTTCACAGAAATGTTGAGCCTAGTGCCTTCTAGTTGCTGACCTAAATAAGATCCCCAGTTTTGTAAAGATAATATGAAGTTTATTTTAGTAACAACCATGAGTCATTACAGAAGCTAATGAACTTGGGAATTCTATGAAATCATCCAAGCATATAAAGCCTATTTTCCAAGGTTCCTTTTTCTTAGTTCAAGGCCACAAAAATTGGAACGTGAAGGAACTTGACTTCCAACCCACATTTGCCTTATGTCTAGATAATTATGAGTTAGAAATGAAGAAAACAAATTGTTAAATGAAACACACTCTATTCTCTAACATAACAAATATGCCACGGTAATGACCAATGAGGCCAAGGCTGAATTCATAATTTTCAGACTCCTTGGTGTTCCCTACAGGGCAGTGGTGACTGAGGGAAAGCTAGCCCCCAGCCCTGGGCCAATCCCCTTTCATTTTACCCCAGCCCTGTTCCCCACATAGGGGGCCTTGCATCCCCTTGTGTGGACTCCCTAAGCCCCATTCAAGCTCCATCCACACATCCTCACTCTCTTCAGACAGCAGTACCTTGGGCATCCTTTGGACAAGCAGTCTGTCTTTTGAAGATGGACCCAGGGAAGAGGCCCTGAAGGCTCAGGGCCATTTAGACAGGGTCCTAATTACCTAATGGTCTAGAACAGAGGGTACAAGCTCCAGGTCGGAAGGAGTATAGTCAGGGGAAGACCAAAGAGGCACCTTCTAAAGCATGGATCCAGGCAGGGGCCTTGTTACCTAAGTCAACTGCTCAACCCAACGCTGTGCCCTGCCCTCTCAGCCACTTCTCATTTCAGTCTCAGCTGCCCTGGACAGTTCCACGGAAACGTAACTTTCCTTGTGCTGCCCGCATCCTACTTCAAGCTCGAGCTCAACTTTCTGCCCCAAGGCCATCTCCAACACTGTAGGAGTTTGCCTTGTACAAATGCAAACCAGACACTTTGCTGAGTTAATGGTCTTAGAGGAAGCCTCTACTAATACAGGACAGGAGCAGGTGGGCAAGGGCTTAAGCCTCCTGTTTCTTCAGGCAGACAAGTCTGGACAGCTTTCCCGGCGCTACTTTTGAGATCCTGGTAGAAACGAGCCCACTGCTCACAGCAGCCACCTCAACAACGCACCTTTATCTTGGCTTTTCCTTCTTCCCTGCCTCATTCACCCTGCTCTCTCACTCTTGGTTCCTGGAATCACTTCCCAGATAAATCCCCACACTCACATCCTTGCCTCAGGCTCTGCTGTTAGGGATTCTCAACAGAATAAGGAGACAAATCTAAGAAAAAAAAGGGACCAGCCCCTTCCAAGTACAACCAACCACATTACCAGCCCCATCTCACTGAGGTCCCTCACCAACAATTGTTTAAAAACTTGTCTGAAGGTAAAAAGTATTATCCAACACATTTATATTAGAACCTAAATTCCTATTAAAGAGGTTTTTGTTGTTGTTGTTTTTTTTCTTTGAGGGGTGGTCCCTTTGGTCTTCCCTCCATTCAGATGTCTCAATTATGAACCCTCACTTCCACGGCTAGAATTTCCCAAATTGACCATAGCCTATTGGGAGGCAGGATGGAGGGAGTCGCTTATGGAAAATGAAGAAGGAAAGGAAGCAGAAAGCTGTTCGTAATTTTGACGTCAAAGATTACAATGAGCAAGATGAAGTGTAAATAGCCCCTTCATACAGGTGACCACTGAGCTGAGGATCGCATATGCCAGAATTTCCCGGACAGTCCCCACTTCAGATTTTTGACATGAGATTCAGAAACACATTCCTCTGGCCAGACTGTTGTCCAGATTTAAGATTCAGAAAATAGGGCCACAGGCCATCCAAAGCCATAGTCAGGCCAGGGACCACTGCCTGTTGCCTGGGTGTCTTGTCTAGAGCCAGAGCCTTACGACTGGCTTCCTACAGGGTACGTAGTGCCCAACTCCTGGAAGGAGCTTTTTGACGAGACCAACAAACATGACTTCGTGCACAGCCTGCGCTGTCAAGGGCACCCTACTGCAGAAAGCTGGCTTCTGGAACTTCTTTGCTCTGCATCCGTTTTTACTACCAGACTCCAAGTAGAGACCGTGGTGCCCAGACTTTGGCCCCTGTGGAAAGGAGCCACTCATGACCTAAAGGTGAACCTGGCCATCTACTATTTACCTCCCCAACTTAAAAACCCAAAGTGGGATGCATGGCAGAGAGAAGATCAACCATGGAAACCATCAATCTTAGAGCTGGAAGGACTAACCCCTCACTTAACAGATGAGACTCTGCCATAGGATTACAGCCTAAGGTAATATATTGGGTTTTCTACAGATTTGGGAAAATTAATCCTAAAACCTAAAATGATTGCATCTTGCAACCATTTGCTATTTAATAATGTTTTCAAGGGCTTATTTTGTACTATAAACTGGTGTGGAGGGATCCTGCACTGTGTAAACCGATAGAGTTGATTTCACTATCTGTGCTGCCCCCCAGTGGTGGAGGTAAGAAGGCACACCCAGGAATGGGCACTGGTGTTAGTACGTCCAAGGAAACAGACATTTACAGATCTAAGAATAGACAGTTACCTGTCCTTATAATCAGTGCAACAATAACCTTGTAGATTTGGTCCTCCTCTTCAGAAATGAAAATGTCATTGCTATAGACACCTTTTGTGTACAAGCACTGGAAAATCAAGATTTTGACCTCCAGATACAAAGCCATAGAAAAATGTTTTAAATATTCCAGGTATTATTAAGCAAACATTTATTGAAATGAACCATGGGGCAAGCACTGTTCTAGGCCTTGGGATAGAAATATCAATAACACTGGGCCTTTGTCTAGAGGAACTCACAGTTCTTTCCCTGGAATGAACAATCAACAAATCATTACATTCAGTGTGACATGTCCTATTATAGACAGTATAATGATCTTTTATTTTTCATATTTTCCCCCTAGATGACAGTGGTTCAACAAAATGTAAATGGAGGAGGAGGAATATAGAAGTATTCTCTTCCCTCCCCAGACATCTAAAACAATCCTTTTATAGCTGCCTCTCCAGTCTCCTGTTAAAAAAAAAAAAAGTGTATATATATACATATATATATACACACACACGTATGTATATATACATGTATATACATACATATATATATATATATATACACATACATATATATCGTTAGATCTATAATTTTTTTTTTTTTTGAGAGAGAGTAGGGGAGGGGCAGAGAGAGTGAGAGAGAGAGAATCCCAAGCAGGCTCCACACTGTCAGCACAGAGCCCGATGCATGACAAACTCATGAACCGTGAGATGACCTGAGCCAAAATCAAGAGTCAGACACTTAACTGACTGAGCCCCTCTCCAGGCTTCTGTTTTAAAGATGCAAACACCCCAAGTAGGAAGATGTCTTTATCAGATCCACTGCCCATTACCTGAGGTCAGCCTGTGGTCATAGGATACAGCTTTCACCAGACAATTTGTCTCATCTTCCATAAACCTTTAAATCTAGTCTGTGAAAGTCCAAAACAAACAAACCACCACAACAAAACACTTTCCTATTATGCACATTTAAAAAAAGAAACACCTGTTAACTTCATCACTTTATGATTTTTGCAATATCAATGTAGAAGCAACCAACTGGCTTTTTATGCTAATATTATTAAGAGCATCAAACACCAGAGTTTTCAGGAAAGAGGGATAAAATAAATTGGTAACTATAGGGTTGTCATGATAAAACAACAGGATAAACTTTTAAAATATGCCAAATTACAAATTAAAAAAGTAGTTGGAAGCACAGTAATGAAGGAAACAGCAAAAATCTTAGCAAGCGGTATCGGGAAAAGAAAATAAATACGGTGACCTGAGCTTTGGATGTCTTTGTCATGCAAGATGCAAGATGGAAAAGAGGCAAGATGCATTGATCTGAATATAGGAACAAATTTCAGTAAAAAGTAGACTGAAATATATCCATCCTTAATAGATGAACACAAGGAATAATGTTTTAGATTTGGGCAACCTTGGTTGACAGGATGGAAGCAATTTTGAGCCATTTAAAATGAAAGTAACTGAAAGGATATTAGGCCAAATTTTAGGATTAATTTAATTTAATTAGGACTTAATTACATTTAATTAATAATCTAGGGGTAAATGTTACCTGAATAAATGACAATAAAGGAATGATGGACACATTCTGAAGTATCAAAAATTAACAGTGTCTTGCTTTGGACACATGACACTGAGAAAGGACCAAAAATGGAAGTTTCTACTTTTTAAGAAAATGTTAGACTTTTGGGTAAAGATGATTGAATGCAGTTGGACCACAAGATCTACCTCCCTCAGTACCAAATGATATAAACTACCCAAAGGGAATGAGCAGAGTTGCCCTGGAGTAACAAAACATGATGTAATGTCAGGCTATAACCTTTAGAAGGAGATGCTAGCTAATGAAAGAGAAAGAAACTTTGGCAAGGCTCTGCCAGGTGTCAAGACCATTCTCAGGAACAAAATAAGTCCAGAGCCACTGGGCAGTGCAGGTGCAGAGTCTAGGACCACAAAACCACGACGACATCCAAGAATATTTGCTCTTGTCTCAAAGTGAAAATAATAATAATAATAATAAAAATTTCCATACCATTTTATTTAAAAAATTTTAAATATGTTACAGGAAAATTATTTTCCTCTGTGAAATATGTGATCACTTTAATATGTCTGGTAGGACAAAAAACAAGAGTTACCTCCCAAATGAGTGATCATTTGGATAGTCCTGCTAATATGCCCCATATTGAAGAGAAGGAGACTGAGGAAATAGCTTATCTTGTCAGGGAGTGAAAAAAGTAATTTCTTTAAAGGTCAGCATTGATTTCACTTTTATTTCAGTTATCTATTTTTCTGTTAAATTCAAGAAAATACAACAACTAAAATAAAAAACTGGGTTGGATGAGCTCAACAGTACAGTGGAAATGACAAAAGATAAAAGCAGTGATTCACTTAAGAGCAGTGAATAAAAATTACCCAACGTGAACAACAGAAAATAGATTAGAAAAAAAAAAATGAATAGGGCCTCATGGTCCTGTGGAACAACAAAAGTTGTATTTGTATCATTGGAGTTCCAGAATGAGAGAAGAAAGAATAGGGAGCTGAAAAAACACTCGAAGAGATAATGACTGCAAATTTCCTCCCCAATTTGGTGAAATACACAAACTTACAGATTTAAGAAACTAAACGAATCCCAAACCAAAGGAATCTGTGCCAAGACATGTCATAATCAAACTCTTGAAAAGTAATGGCAAAGAAAAAATATAAAAGCAATCAGAGAAAAATGTTGGAGATCTGAAATAGAAGACTTAAGCTCCGACTCAAATAACAGAAGATTACTCATCTGAAACCATGGAGGTCAGCAGGAAGTGGCAGATTTTTCAAGTGCTGATAGAAGAGAATACGAAACTGTGAATTGTGTCCAGAGAAACTACCCTTTGTGAAGGAAGGGAAAATAAAAACATCCTTAGATGAAAGAAAACTAAGAGGCTTCGTCACTAGCAGACTACCCTTAAAAAATAGTAAAAGAAAACTCTGCAAATAGAAGGACAGTGATAACAGAGGGTCTGCAACTTCAGAAAGAAAAGGACAGTGAAATGGGTAAAAATAATGAACTGTCCTCATGAGTTTCTGAAATCCTATCCAATGGTTGAAGCCAAGATTACAACAGTATTTGTAGTGTGTTCAAAATATGTAGAAGAAATACTTGAAACAATTCTATTTTAAAATAAGGGAGGGTAAAAAGGTTTAAATGGAAGTAAGTTTTCAATACTTCACTTGAAGTAGTTAAAAATTAATACCAATAGGCTGTGATAACTTACATATGTATATTGTAATACCTAGAGCAACCACTAAGAAAGCTATACAAAGCAATATACTCAAAAACAGTATAAATTAAACAAGATGGAATCCTAAGAAGATGATTAAAGCATCCCATGGGAAAGCAAGAAAAGAGAAACAGAGGAAACAACGAGAAAATAAATAATAGCAGACTTAAGCTCCAACATTTCAAGACTTACTTTAAGGATAAATGGTCTAAAAACACTAAGTAAAGGACAAAGATTAGCAGAATAAATTTAAAATAAAAAAAGAAAATATGTACATGCTGTGCACTAGAAATTCACTTCAAACACAACAGTATAGGTAGGTTGAAAGTTAAAGGGTAAAAAAAAAAGCTATATATGCTAATGTTAAAATTGATAACAGATAAAGATAACAGGTAAACAGACTTAAGAGAAAAAATTAAAAGGGATATAAAAGCACATTATAGAATTGTTTTTATTTAAAAAAAAATTTTTTTTTTACATTTATTCATTTTTGAGACAGAGAGAGACAGAGCATGAATGGGGGAAGGTCACAGAGAGAGAGGGAGACACAGAATCTGAAACAGGCTCCAGGCTCTGAGCTGTCAGCACAGAGCCTGACGCGGGGCTCGAACTCACGGACCGTGAGATCATGACCTGAGCCGAAGTCGGACGCCCAACGGACTGAGCCACCCAGGCGCCCCTAGAATTGTTTTTAAAAATCCATCAAGAAGACATAGAGATATGAATTGTGTGTACCAAACAACAGAGCTTCAAAATTCAAATTAAAGGCAAATGTAAAATTTTGCATCAGAATTAGAATTATAGTGATCTCATTTATTCAGAGTTATTTTCATCTATCCATCCTACCATCATTTATCTTTTTATCTTCCTATTTATCTGCATGTGTTCCCAGAGAGGTGGATGGTATGGTATTTTCCTATATTAATGATGGTTATTTCTAGGTTGTGGGGTTGAGAATGGTTCTTTACCATGTTCTTTGTCTCTTGCTATATTAGTCTGCTATATATTTTTTAAGATGAGCATTTTTAAAAACAGTAAATTCATAAAAAGAAATAAGTACATTAAAGTAAAATAATGTAGAAATTAATGAGTTCAGTGTTTGAAGTTTTTATTGGCATTCCTAATTAGGTTTAAATTAGATTTTGGAATAGTATCTCACAGAAAGCATATGTGCTTAACTTATGTTTTCTCTGCATTTGCTTGTGGTTCAGTTGAAGCAACTGGCTTTGTAAAGGGACATAAACGGAACCAGATTTTAAGGATACATAAGTGCTTATTTGTTGATTTAATTAAAATGAGATAGAGTCAACTCTTCGTTTGAATAAAGCAGAGCATTCTGATTTATGTTCTGGGGCACCATATGTTATAGGTGTGTGGAGATGACCGATGCTCTCAGCTATCAGGAAGGCTCAGTGAGGCCTGGAACACCCGAGACCCTGAGCCACTCACCTCAGGTCACAAGCACTGTGGTCCATTTATCCCCATCTGCTATAGGAATATTATTTTCTGTGAATGCTATGATGGAACGAAAAAAAAGGAGCTGGAAGATTTGTTACTCATGCATAAGTCACCTTGGTAATTGAAGGTGAAGTTTCCTCTAGAGTAACTAAGAAACCTCACTGATATTGATGCCAATTTGCATGTTATTAAACAAAGCAACGGATTATTAAGTAAGACAGCCAGCTAGAATGGCAGAATTGTAGGGGTTATAGGTTACATTTCATAGAATAGAGCAATAATCTTTTTTTTTTTAAATTTTTTTTAACTTTTATTTATTTTTGAGACAGAGAGAGACAGAGCATGAACGGGGGAGGGTCAGAGAGAGAGGGAGACACAGAATCGGAAGCAGGCTCCAGGCTCTGAGCCATCAGCCCAGAGCCCGACGCGGGGCTCGAACTCACAGACCGCGAGATCGTGACCTGAGTTGAAGTAGGATGCTTAACCGACTGAGCCACCCAGGCGCCCCTAGAGCAATAATCTTTTAAGTCTATGTATGTTGAGATTTCTAGTTAAGCAGAAATTCAATCAAGATTAATTAATATCACTGTGAATGCTTTCAATGTACCGATTTATCAGAACTAACTATATGATTCAGGAGATTTTCTGCTTTTCCGCAATAGAGAAGAGGGAATGTTTTATTTTTATATTCCTTAGATTATTATTGTTCACTAGCATCATTCCCAGGGCTAAGCACGGTCGTTCTAAACAGTACCAAGAGAAAAAAGCAGACTTGCGATCAGATCTTAAAATAGAAAAAAAGTGAAAAGAGCCAAGAACATCTAAGACACCATTATAGAAGAAAGAGGGATTTATCCTGCCAAATATCAGGACTTGTGTGAAGCTTCGACACTTAAGATAGTGTGGTGTTGCCACAAAGATAAGCAAACTGACCAATGAAACTGGTTCATGAAACAGAATAGTCTCCAAACAGACCTCCACATATTTAATCTTTGATGTGTAACATAGGTAGCATGGCAGATCAGTAAGGAAAGGAGGGACTTTTCGATAGATAGGACTAGAAAAAAATGGTTGTTGATACAGGGAAAAAATGAAATTATATTCCTATCTCTAGCTATAAAAATTAATTCCAGATGGATCAAGGACTTAAATGTCAGAAGCAAAACTTTAAAATATTTAGTGGAAGATGTAGGAGAACGAGATGCAAAAAGATATGTAACCATAAAAGGAGAATGAAATTCTTGACTGTAGCAAAATTAAGAACTTTCATCAAAAAGCAAAAGGCACACTACAAATTGGAAGAAGCATTTGCAATACATGAAACCTACAAAGTATTAATATCATATCAACACAGTATAAGGAGCTCCTGTGAATTAATAACAAATGACAGTCCAGTAGAAAGCTGGCAAAATACATTTATAGGGATTTCACAGAAGAGGAAACATGGCCAACAAACTCACAAACTTTTGCTCAACCTCGGTAATCAGGAAAATGAATGAGACATTTCTATTCTATTCAATTGGCAACTTTTAAGAAGTTTGACAATACTAGGGTGCCTGGGTGGCTCAGTCAGTTAAGCGTCCGACTTCAGCTCAGGTCATGATCTCATGGTTCGTGGGTTCAAGCCCTGTTTGGGTTCTGTGCTGAGAGCTCAGGGCCTGGAGCCTGCTTCAGATTCTGCATCTCCCTCTCTATGCCCTTCCCCTGCTCATGCTTTGTCTCTCTCTGTCTCTCAAAAAATCAGTGAACGTTAAAAAAATTTAAAACAAAAGTTTGACAATACCAAATTTGGAGAGATTGTGGACCAAGAGATCACCTATTTATTATTGAGTGAGAGTTTGAATAAGAACCACTGCTTTGGAAAACAATTTGGATTATCTCATGAAGTTGAGCATTCTCTTATCTTATGGCAACTGCTATAAGCCACAGAGAAATTCTTGCCCATGTGTATCAGAAGATATTAAAAATAATAATCATAATAATAAAAATAAAAAAGCTCAGTGCCATTCATAATAGCAAAAAACCAGAAATAAATCCAAATGTTGGGGGCACCTACGTGACCCAATTAGTTAAGTGTCTGACCCTTGATCTCAGCTCAGGTGTTGATCTCAGAATCGTGAGTTTAAGTCCTGCATTGAGCTCCACACTGGACATGAAGTCTACCTAAAAAAAAAAAAAAAAAAAAAAATTAAATCCAGATGTTCACTGATAGGAGAATGGGTAAATTAATAGGAGAATGGATAAATAAGTTATACACTCAAAAACAATCTATAATTTAGGCAATCATATATATGTGATAAAACATTTATTTTATTTTTATTATTTTTAACTTTTTTTTAAAGTTTATTTATTTTGAGAGAGAGGGAGAGAGAGCCCCAGCAGGGGAGTGGCAGAGAGAGAGGAGGGAGAGAATCCCAAACAGGCTCTGTGCCATCAGTGCAGAGTCTGATGTGGGGCTTGAAGTCACAGACCATGAGATCATGACTTGAGCTGAAGTTAGGAGTGGGATGCCCAACTGACTGAGCCACTGAGGTGCCCCATAAAACATTATTTTTTATTTTTTTATTTTTTTATTTTTTTTTTAAAATTTTTTCAACGTTTTTATTTATTTTTGGGACAGAGAGAGACAGAGCATGAACGGGGGAGGGGCAGAGAGAGAGGGAGACACAGAATCAGAAACAGGCTCCAGGCTCTGAGCCATCAGCCCAGAGCCCGACGCGGGGCTCGAACTCACGGACCGCGAGATCGTGACCTGGCTGAAGTTGGACGCTTAACCGACTGCGCCACCCAGGCGCCCCAAACATGATTTTTTTAAAGCAAGGGAATCATAAACGTAAATTTGGGATGGTGGTTGCCCCTGAGCTGGATGGTATAAAGTGGGGAGAAGGATAAGGGAAGAGTAGTTTTCAGTAGATTTTAGGGTCAAAGTTCCAATTCTTGTGTTGTGTGTTGAGGTCTCAGGTGATCATTGTATTATTCAAATACACTCAAACATATTTACGTAGAGGCCCAAGCACAGTCCAGGATGAACTATGAACAAATGTGTCCTATGAATCAAGAATTATGATTAATCTATTTTGTGTAATTAAAGTCATTTAAAAAAGAAAAGTAAAACAACAATTTTAAACAAATGCAATGTACAACTTCTTATTTTCTTATTCTACAATTCTCTTTGTTGCCCCTCCCCCCTTTTTTTTACTGTTTATTTATTTTTGAGAGAGAGAGAGAGAGAGACAAAGCATGAGCAGGGGAGGGGCGGAGAGAGAGGGAGACACAGAATCCAAAGCAGGCTCCAGCCTCCAGCTGTCAGCACAGAGCCCGATGAGGAGCTCAAACTCATGGATGCTAAGATCATGACCTGAGCAGAAGTCTGATGCTTAACTGACTGAGCCACCCAGGAGCCCCATATTGCCTTTTTTTTTTTTTAAGTTTATTTATTTTGAGAGCGAGTGGGTGGGGGAATGGCAAAGAGAGAGGGAGAGAGAGAATCTCAAGCAGGCTCCATGCTGTCGCATGCAGCCCGTTGTGGGGCTCAGTCTCACGAACCATGAGATCCATGACCTGAGCCAAAATCAAGAGACGGACACTCAATCGACTGAGCCACCCAGGTGCTTCTCTTTGTCGCCTCCTTTAGCAATGCTTTATTTTAAAATTTGATTCTTCATAAAATTTCTTACATTTGGTCCTTCAGATTTATTTTCCAAGTCTACTCTTAAATATGTAGTGTTCACTATTTGTTAGTGTCCAGTTGAGAAAATTCAGAATACATTCTTTTCAGGGTTCAGCTTCTGCAACATGTTGTAAGTATTAATTTTTCATGTAAGCTGTTGTTTCCTTTCTAACTGTACCTGTCATCCAGAAACAAGGTGGCATTATACTCTACAAGTGTTTGGGCTGATTTTTATCGTGGCCTAGGATAGGATGAAATGCTGTCTTCTAACGACACAGATTCATCAACGTCCTGGCACACTGATCTATCAGTTGCTAGTTATCTTTGTATCTTCCCACTGAGTTGGAAAAGGAAAGTACAGTCTGTGAAGTTAGACTAGTTGTGTCACTCATAACGTTAAAGGAACTTTGTTTTTTTAAACTTTCACTGCCTGTCACGCTTCATATCTCATGTGAAAGGTACCCTTCTTATAGGGATTTTTCCCTTAGTGCCTTGTGGCGCATGAGAGCTGACCCACCATTTAGAAGCATTTAAGTAGTTTGTGTATTAGTGTGATAATTAAAGGAACAAAATGTTATCGTGTCCTTTAGCTCCTGAATGCAAGACCCCAGTGACAGTAAACTAGGTCAAGGCAAGGTATCAGGGAGAGTCCGTCTTGGTCTTTGAAAGTGAATCCCCTTTACCTCCCAGTCATGACTCATTGACCAAACCAGAAAGTTCAGATGGAGCAAAGCAGCAAAATAGCAAACATCATGGTGTGTGATCACTGTCGTGTGCTGCTGATACTCGCGATGGGCACTAGACCTGTCTTCTTGTTGACAACAGGTAGGTTGAAAAATGTCTCCTTGGAAATTTTATTCAGCCTTCCCAGTTGTAATGGGATGGACTTAGCGTTTGGGAAGATTGTTGAACAACAGAGGAACACAGGTTGGAACGTGTTACTTGGCAGGCATAGGTTAGAGTAGCAAGTCTGTCTGTTGGTCTTGGAGCTTCAGGTCACCCTTGGGACACTTCATGGTGCCACTACTGATTTGGAACATAGTGGAGAGGAGGTCGCTAATGCCTGTGTCTAGGCAGAAAAAGAGACATTAAGAGCATAGATTTATATGTTGAAGGGGACTGACGTCTGCTTATTGTGGGACGTAGGGGTTTAAGATAAAAGAACTTCGTATTTGGGGCACCTGGGTGGCTCAGTCAGCTAAGCGTCCGGCTTCAGCTCAGGTCATGATCTCGCGGTCCGTGAGTTCGAGCCCCGCGTCGGGCTCTGTGCTGACCGTTCAGAACCTGGAGCCTGTTTCGGATTCTGTGTCTCCCTCTCTCTCTGACCCTCCCCCGTTCATGCTCTGTCTCTCTCTGTCTCAAAAATAAATAAACGTTAAAAAAAAATTAAAAAAAAAAAAAAGAACTTCGTATTTGACAGCCATATGTGTTAGAGGGGCTTTATAAAACCCCTTCCAGTGAAAACTGATGAACCCCAATGTGAAAACATTGTTGCTTCATGATCAACTGGGTCGATTGTAGAGCCTCTCTTACCTGTGAGTGAAAAGTTGCATCCCATATGTGTTGTTAAAATTCAACACAGCACCATTTAGCTGATGTATATTCTGCCGGAAATGTTGGGAGGACCGAAAGTCCTACAAATTAATACTTCATATGAGGAGAGTGCCAGTCTTTTATAAGCAATAGATTTCCTGTTCATGCTGTGGGCAGGGCCATTTTTAATATATATTATGGCAAGTTTCTTTTCAAATACAGTTTTCATATTTTTACTATTCCCGTTGGATCTGGATTATGTTGGTGGTTGGAGACACTGTTGGTGTTATAAAGCTTTACAAACTGTTTACAATGTCCTGTAAAATACCCACTCACTCTGAATGGAGAAGGCATTTCTAACATTGGAATAAGGTCTTTTATATTAGCTGACAGATACTTGCTTGTGAGTTTTTTCTGTCCATCCTGAAAATATACAAATACCAGAGCATACATTTATAAGGATAACATTTTATTTGTTAGGTCTGAATAATTCTAAATATCCTTCAAGGAGAAGGATGAGTTGCCTTCTTTGTCTTCAGAGTTTCTTCATACTGTGGGCCTGATAAATGGGGCAGTTCTTACAGTACTCTTGAGTTACACTGGCAAAATTGTGGAGTGTGGAACTCACATCTAATTATTCTTAGAATTCCTTCTTTGTTCATATGTGCCATGCCATTGGGAAGTAGAAGTAAATCAGTGGGAAGTAGAAGTAAATACTTGGGCAACACCAAGTGGCCATCTAGGAAGTGCCAAAGATAATTTGGTTACAAAATCACCCTGACAGTTTGCTAAGCGTTTCCCCCCGTTGAATTTGGGGTTGTCAGAGAAGCCTGGCTATGTTTTGTACGTCAAAGTTCCAATCTGAGAATGATTGGAATCTAATATCTGTATTAGAAATCTGACGGCGTAATAGTCACAAAAAACAGTGATATAAGGACCATTTGGATATCGTAGCCCCTCCAAAAGTGAGGCACGCGTGTGGTATTATAACCACCACTAACCATGAGTACTTTAAAGCATAGTCAGTGCCATTGAAAATGTTAACAGTTTTTGTTTCCTAGGTTGTTGTTGTTAGAAGAAATAATGCTCCCCTAATGAAGAACATCAAGTTCTGCTGCTTGGGGTACCTTTGTTGACCATGTCAGGGGGCGGAGTGGGGGGCTTGGTTGTTTCCATGGTGTTTGGCTTGAGAAGGGTGGTTATTGTTTCAAGTTTTCTGTCTTGCTAGCCTTATGCTTTCCTGGTCCTTTGGCTAGAAAGAGCAGGCTTCTTTGGAGGCCTTTTTCTTCTTTTGGTGTGTACACATTGGTGTTTATGAGTGGCTCGTTTCTTGGCATTTTACCCAAGATACATGAGACGTAAAACTCAGGGAACTCACTGTCACATCATTCCCTGAGTTCTGAGGTTGCTCCCCAGACTTCCTTTTTCTGTCCACTTTCAAAGTCTTGTACTTGCTTTATTTTTACCTTTTTTAGAGAGAGAGAGAGGATGCAAGTGAGCAAGGGGCAGAGAGAGAGGGAGAGAATCCCATGAGGGTTGAGAGAGAGAGGGAGAGACAGAGAAACAGAGAAACAGAAGCGGTGTTCACCCAAAGCGGGACTCAGACTTGCAAACTGTGAGATCATGACTTGAGCCAAAGTCAGATGCTCAACCGACTGAGCCACCCAGGCACCCAGAGTCTTGTATTTGCTCGATAACGTCCAGCTTTTTAGCTATACTTAGCAGGAGGGGTAGGGAGAAGTGTATCTACTCCATCTTGGTCCCTATAGTGTTTTTATATCAATTAAACAGAATTCCGTTGGACTTAAGAAACATAGCATGAATTTCAGATGTCTCTAGAGACACACAGAGTGATCTCTCTCGATCAGTCTTCTTCAGTGGAAACCCTGGGCCTGGATCATTTTTTAAAAAATGAACTTTGTCTGGTTTAATATTCAGCCAGTAATGAGTATTTTTACATACAATTGAATGTACTTATTTTAGGACTCCAGTTTGATGAGTTTTGACAATTGTATACATCTGTGTAGCCATCACCACCATTAAGATATCAAATATTCTCATTACCCCCCAAATCTTCCTTATGCCCCTTTGCAGTTGATAGAGTCCTAATCCCTGCCTTAGGCAAGTATTAATATGATTTCTCTCAATATAGCGTAGGTTTTGCCTGTTCTGATCCTTTATTTAAATGGAATCATATAACATGTACTCTTTCACCTGGCTTCTTTTAGTCAGCAAGAGGCTTCTAAGGTTTATCTGTGTGTGTATTAGTAGTCTGGTTCTTTTTATTGGTGACTACTGTTCCACCGTGTAACCACACCTCAGTTTCTGTACCCGTTCACCTCTTGATGGGCATTTGTACCCTTTCCATTTTAGGCCATTATAAATAAAGGTGCTGTGAGCAGTCACGTGCAAGTCTTTGCGGGGGGACATATGTTTCCACTCCTGTTGAAAAAGCACCTAAGAGTGGAATGAGTGGCTCATACAATAAATGTATATTTAACTTAAGAAGAAACTGCCAAACTGATTTCACAAGTGGCTGTTCGATTTTGCATTACCAACAGCAGTACGTGAGAATTGCCCCCCCTCCTTGCCCTCCTTGGGCTCTGGCTCTCGTCCTTGCCACCAACACTGATGAGGAGATCCTTCCAAAGCCAGTGTGTTTTCAGTGCTAGGCTCAGCCAGAGGCACTTCTTGCTAAAACTAGCCCACGCTCCTACCATTCCAGCTCTTTACACACCCTTGCACTGAAGGGTTGAGTCAGGTCAGACCCTGGGGTCTTCCCTCAACACACACCCACAACCACTCTCCCCATTTGACTTTCGAAGTCTGGATTTTGATCCAGCAAGTCTTTCTCAAGCCCGAGACCCCTTTTTGTCAGCACAGGGGAGCCTTCTTTGAGGGAGAACTAATAGTGCTGGGTATCATTAGGAAGCCTAGCCTGAAAGAGATATTAAAACCAAAAATCATTCGGAGGGGCAAGCACGGCAGAGACCAGTAGATCCATCAGCTCTCAGTAATCTGGTAGGAGGCAATGAACAAGATAATTTTGTAGCTCTTTTAATCCCAGTAGACCTTGGAAGGTTTGTAAGTTACTGACTTTCAAAATGTGCTTCATCTCATGAAGCCTATTAATAGTAATACAAAGTCGTTTTTTTCATTGAAAATGAGAAAATAAAAGGTTTCATGCAAAAGAAGTATTCCTTAATTAACACCATGAATTCGATTTCAATTAATTTGAAAATAATTTTTACCTACCTCTTTTTCTTTACGGTAATAATAATGCAGGAAATTAAACTTTGTTTGGAAAATCCCTCAACCCACCTGACACCGGCTAGTATTTTGTCAACTGTCACCTACTCCTTACACAACCTGCTAGGATCTTACTCAGCCGATACTTCCCTCCCTTGACAGCCAAGGCGGACCAGTCTGTGGGAATTTTGATCAGAACATCACTGCAAGAGGCCCGGAGCAGGGGGCCAGGTGACTTTCCTCCTAGCCGGGCCTTAGTTTCCCCATATTTAGATTGAGAGTATTTCTAAAATTAGATCCCAGGCCACATAAGCTGCATTCCTCTGGATGCCCGTTATTACCTTAAGATGTCTGCAGGACAGACAGAATGCAAAGTGTCTGAGATGGTGAGAGAGGCTTCCCCCAGGGCAACACATTTCCCAGCAGGACAATATTCTTTCAGGGTGTGGCATCTGAAAAGGGTGATGTGATTCTGTAAACTATCTAGCAAGAAGAAAAATCACCTTGTGAGTTTCCAAGTGGATCAGTTGCTGATTCACAAGGTGTCTACTACGTGTCGTTTACCCTGTGCTAAGGCTTAGCCCTCAGCCCCCTCTTGGAGCTGGGTATGAATAAGCACGTATCATTGGCAGAATTCTTATATGTTCTTCCAGTTTCTGTCCCCTGGTGTCCGCGCCCCAGATGATTCTCTCCCTCTGAGTGTGAGTGAGATGTGGGAGCCTGATGGCATTTCATCCTGTGATTGGGTTGGGTGACATGGCAAAGGGAAGGGATTCTGCAGATGTAACTAAGGTCTCTGATCAGTTGGCTCTGAATTAATCAAAAGGGAGACGATTCTGGGTGAGACTGACCTGAGCGGCCACATCTCAAAAGGGGATCTGGGCCTTCTCTGAAGGGAAGAGATATTTGAAGGGAGAGAAAGCCTCCCGCTGGCCTTGAAGAAGCAAACAGCATGTTAGAAACTGCCTGTGGAGGCAGCCAAGTGGCGAGGACCCAAGGGTGGCTTGTAGTTAGAGAGTGGCTTCTGGTCAATAGCTAGGAAAACAGGGACTTTAGTTCTGTAGCTATAAGGAATTGAGTTCCACCAACAACTCCGATGAGCTTGGCAATGGCTTCTTCCCTAGTAAACACCCAGAGAAGAACATGACCCAGCTGGCATCTTGGTTTCAGCCTTGTGGGTCCTTGAACGGAGAACTGCGCCTGGAGTCCAGACCCCAGAAACTGTGAGAACAAGTGTGTGCTGTTTGAAGATGCTGAGCTTGTAGGGGCGCCTGGGTGGCTCAGTTGGTGGAGTGTTGGCCTTCATCTCAGGTCATGATCTCACAGCTTGTGGGTTCAAGCCCCGCGTGGGGCTCTGTGCTGACAGCTCGGAGCCTGGAGCCTGGAGCTTGCTTCGGATTCTGTGTCTCCCTCTGTCTCTCTGCCCCTCCCCCACTCATGCTTTGTCTTTGTCTGTCTCTGTCGGAGATAAATAAACATTAAAAAAATTTAAGATGCCAAGCTTATAGTGACTGTCATCAGCAGAAAATGAGCATGACAGGCACCATTCAGCACTCATCTTTGCCCAGCTTTCTGCAGCAGCTTGCACCTTCATTTCACAGCACTAGCACAGTGCTTTGCACATCGTAGGACAGAGAATGCAACCTTGAATTTATGAGGTCTAAGAATCTGATGGAAACCATGAGAGATCCCTTAGGGGCAAGTACATGAGCTTTGATGCAGGACAGAACCGATTGCCTGTGATGCCCTAAGCTGTGTGCTCCACAACCGCTTTGCAAGGATGATATTATTTACTTTGGTCATTTTACGAATAAGAAGACCGATGCTCGTGGAGGTTAACCAAGACGCCCGAGGTCGCGTAGTTAACGCGCAGAGACGTCAGGCTTCGTGGCCAGGTCTTGAGGACTCCAAAGTCAGTGAGCTTTCCATTTTACAGGGCTGCTTCCTCTTCCTCATCTCCACTCTGTTTTTGAGTTCCTGAGGGCCACAGGATCACCCTGCCTCCCAGGTGCCCAACTCTGGCATGCCCAGGCGTCTGCTTCTTGCCTAGAGCAACACTTGTCGCCCAAACGCTCCTCGTTGGTCCTCTGGCTCATAGATGTTTGCTGCTACTCACGCACGACGCTGTGGGCAGATGCTCCTAGCTGACATCCCCCAGCTACAGCACCTCCTGCTCCTTTGCTTTCTGGATCCTACAGTCACGGGTGAGAGAAGAATAGAGTTGGATAGAAAATCAGGAAGAAAAGTTGAGAAAGAAACCTATGAATAGGTATCTGTCAATTTTCAACCCGCCCGAGTTGACTCCCCAGCCCGGTAGCCTCCAACCCTGTCCTGGGACTTGTTCGCCTTCTTATTTTGGCTTCTTTAAGTGATGCCACGAGGTACAGCTCTTGGCCGCCTTGAGAGCAGGTTCCGGCAAATGAGGCTCTCGCATTTGTTCAGACTGTTCTTAAGGATTGGAGCTCATCTGTTCCTCCGCTCTTTCCTGCAGCCATCCTCAAGGAAGGGCCATGCTATCGCCCAGTGCTTTCTGAGCTTCTGTCAGCTTGACTGATACACCTCCCACGAGCTGCTTCAGCATCTCAAAAGGCCAGAGCTCTGACAAGCACGTAGAAGGTGTTTCTGCGATCTGTTTTACAGATGCATGCTTTCTGCCAGATCCTAGCGCGTGCTTTAGCTTGTGTTCTTCTCTGGGTTTCCTCGGGAGAAGTAAGTAGTAGAAAGAGCAAAGAATTGAGAGTCAGAAATACCTGGGTTCGTGTTCAGGCACTACCACCTATACAGGCTGTGTGACCTTAGGCAAGCTGTTTAAGCTCTGATTTTTCATTTCCTCAGTTATAAAATTAGGAAAATAATACCCACCTCATAAGTTCGTGTGGGAATCACAGGAAACGATGTTTGGAAAGCCTCCGGCATGGAGAAGTCACGCAACCGGGCCAACTGCTATGATAAGCACATGTGGCAAAATAATGTTAGGAAATATTAACTGATGCGTTCCCATCATCCGCGTCCACACTTCCTTTGACTCTGTTACCCTCCCTATTCTCAAACTGTCCACTTAGCTGTTAGACATGAGGTCTTCGTGGCCCCCAGGAGAACTGTTGGCAGCGGAAGTAAGAATGAGGGCATTATGTCTTGAGTTTGATGTCTAAAAGCTGAAGCTGACACAGAATGAGTAACTGTTGTGCTTCCTCCGTCCCCTGCATCCCTGAGGGTAGGTCACAGTCCTCTGAGCTGAGAAAAGGAGGACATCTAATAAGGAGAGTGCCAAAGTGAGTCACTGGTGTGGGTCCCTGCCCATTTCCTGCTCGGAACCCTGAAAGACACACTCCCACAATACCCTTCCCTCCATCAGAGTAGCTGTAGGAAAAGCAGCCTCACAGACAGACACTGGGCCTGTCCCAGAAGGGCTCAGGAGACAGCTAACTAATCTTCCTGTGTGGTCTGAGGGGCAGTTAACTTTGAGGGGTGCAAAACACGCTCCCCCAAAATATGCCTCTTTGACGTAGGATTATTTTGAGTAACTGCAGACGCAGGCGAAGCTCCGAAAATGGAATAGGAGTTACTTTTTTTGCAAGAGAAATGGGCATTTATTTATTTCTGTTTTATTTGTTTTTGAGAGAAAGAGGGCAAGTGGGCAAAGGGCGGGAGGAGTGGGGGGAGGGGAATGGGAGGGGACAGAGGATCCAAAGCGGGCTGTGCCCTGACAGCTGACAGGCAAGCCCGATGTGGGGCTCAGACTCACAAACCCTGAGGTCATGACCTGAGCCGAAGTCGGACACTCAACTGACTGAGCCACCCAGGTGCCCTGAGAAATGGGCATTTATATAAGGGAAGTCTCCACCTGAAAGCTTGTCTCCCTCTCTGTACCATGAAGGGAAGGATGACTCTTGATCATAAGAGGCTTAACTAGACCGTAACTAGACCACCTCACCTTTCTTTCTTTTGTCTTTACCTGAAGATGGTATTTAAGCCAGTGCCTAGGCCATCTCGGGAAGTTATTACCCACTTTTCCCTGGGGATCTTCCTTTTATACACGAGGTATACCTGTTAGTAAACTTCTGGGTTTCTTTCTCTTGTTAATCTGACTTTTATGACAGGGGTCTCAGCCAAGAACCCAGAAAGTTACAGGAAAAGTTCCCTTTCCTCCCTACAGGGGCCTCAGGGATTCGAGGACACACAGTGGTAGCAGAGTAACCGTAACAGCAGAGGCTCAATGGGAACGCAGATATCTCAGTGGATACCAGAGAGCACAAGTGATGGGGACAACCAAATGGGATGAGGTAAGTCTCCGCCGGACCCACGGGACACCTGTGACAATGGAGAACCAGATACCTCCAGTCCTCCAACCTTCTCCTACCTCCATGACACGATGCTTCACCAACTCCAGGCAAGGAGAGAGCCCCAAGTTGGCTGGGTTAACTCTGAATGGATCCAGTTTGCCCTGAACTGATGAGTTTTCCACTACCAAGTAGAACTGAGGTTCAGGTAACTTGATTTATCAACAGAGTGCTCAAGTTAATTTGTATACCCACCAAATGGGAGGCTGTCCCAGTGAACTGAACCTCTGAGCAAGTGTGTGTGTGTGTGCATGTGTGTGGACACACACTCACCATCATGGGATCACTTCCTGCTGTGTTCTCCTCTAGTAGTGATCCCCTCTTTTGTCAGGAGCCCTGCCACCCTGTAGTTCCTCAAAGGAAGTGATTCTTTTTTTTTTTTTTTTTTTTTAATTTTTATCAAGTTCATTTATTTTGAGAGACAGAAGGTGGGGCAAGGGGCAGAAAGAGAGGGAGAGAGAATCCCAAGCAGGCTCCGTGCTGTCCGCGTAGAGCCCAACACAGCGCTCGAGCTCTCCAACCACGAGATCACCATCTGAGCTGAAATCAAGAGCTTAACTAAGCCACCCAGGCGCCCCTCAAAGGAAATGATTCTTATACTGGGGTTAAAGGCAGTTTAAAGCAAACTCACAAGTTTATTGCAGCTTGGGTTTTTTTAATGTACACAATTCTAGGACACAGCCATCTACGAATTGGAAAGTACAGCTTTCTCTTTCACCTAGGATGTTTGCCTTTCTATCTAATCAGCTGCTAAGTTTAGCCATAGGAGAAGTTAATTTTTAAGACTGCTATACGTTTCCTGCTTGGGTCCCTGAAAGATAACCCTGAAAGATCCCTGAAAGACACTCCCGCAATACCCTTCCCTCCATCAGACTAGCTGCAGGGAAAGCAGCCTCACAGACCTGCTGCCTGTCCCAGCTGGGCTCAGGAGACAGCTAACCCTTCTCTGTTGTCTGAGGTGCAGTTGACTTTAGGGGTGCAAACTTTGACTGGCTCTCCTTACATGTGCATTAAAAAGATACCATTTGTACACTAGCCTTGATTGAAAGTCATCCAAAAGATCCTTGTTGACAAGCAACAGTGTGATTCAGCTGAAGCTGATGTGAATTTATCAGGGTGGGAGGGGCAGAGGCAGAGAGAGAATCTTAAGCAGGCTCCATGCCCAGAGCTGGGGGGGAGGGGTGCGGTGGGCAATGGGGCTCAATCTCGTGACCGTGAGATCACGAGCTGAACCGAAAATCAGGAGTCGGATGTTCAACCTACTGAGCCACCCAGGTGCCCTTGCTAGGATAAAGTTGCAAGATAAAGTGAGGCGTATTACATTTTTTAGAGTTTATTTGAGTCGAAATGGATTTGAATCGGCAGCACTAAACCAGAAGTGGTTAGGAGCTCCATAGGAGCTAAGGGAAAGACCACAGAAAAGACGCAGAAGCAAAGTAAGGAAATGACTTGATTGGCTCTAGCTGGACAGAAGCCTTGTTTGGAAAAGTCGGCTGTTTGTGATTGGTTGTCCTTAGGTTTTGACTTCCTAGCCCTGAGGCGTGACAGGCTTAGGTTTGGGTTTGCTTACGTAGGCTGTCTGGGCAATAGAGTCACCTCAGTCCTAATACTTATTTTTCAATTCCAGTTGGAAAATATCCTTTTGTTTTAACCTCCTGCCTGGCAAGAGCTGAGCTGGAGAGAGCTGGAAGGCCGGGTATCGAGATGATCAATGACAAGCCAAAATGAGAGTAACAGTGGTGCCTTTAAATGCTTACTGTGAGGGTATGAGCAGGAGGCTGACTGAGGAAAGCACTGGCTCTCCCAGTGTTTTGTTCTTCCCGGTGGAACAGGGCAGGCACCAACAGGAAGCCCCAGACAAAAGACTCCTACCGTTTTGTGAAGAGGAGACAGGGGAGGGGGGTGAGGGGTGGACTGGGAGTGAAAAAAAATGAATGCTGAGTCAGAGTGAAGGAAAGTGCCTTTCAGAGTCCCCTTCCCCCCAAGCCTAGAAGGTGGCCTCTGCAGAGGTGTCTGAAAAATGACTCAGCCATGGGCCTCCCAATAAGGAGGCCTCCAAATGGAGGCAAGAGGGCTAGGAATGCAGATATCTGTAAGAGCATCGCCGGCCAGGAGGGTCTGAGTATCCCTGCAGAGACTCAGTTCGGTGCACACAGATACTGTGTGTGCAGGGAGGTCAGCTTTCCCCCATGCGGTCTGCCAGGTAAAGCCTCTGTAATTCCTAACGTTGGGCCTGAGAGATCACACATAGGGTTGCGACCTGGAGTCAGACTCCTCACTTCTCAGCAGGACTTTCGCATCCACAACCCAAGACCTAACTGGATGTCAGTGGAAAGAGACTTGTGACACCACACAAAGAGATTTCAAGTGCGCATATCTTAGGTCTTCTGAGCGTCCGTCTGTCTTCTAAACCCTCATTTGTTCATTGGCGATTTTTCCACATATACTTCCTGAGAACAGATATATAATGACCGTTGGCTGTATTATCTTGACCTTTGTTACTATTTTCCTTTAAAAACACAACAACGCGAAGAGGCACTGGTTTGTTAGAATGAGTATCAACGACCTGTTTCCCTTCATCTCGTATTCCAGTGTTGTGATATTCATTCCCCTCCACACCCACTCACCATGTAAACCCAGTGAGGAAATCAGCATTCCCTCCAGAGCGCAGTGTGCCCCAGATGGGGGTTAAGAGCTGTCCCTGAAAAGCCCACTGATTCTGACTTAGCGTGGCTTCCTCTCTTTGTGGTGTGGGGGAAGCTGGTCATACCAAGACCTATCAGTTGGCCTGCCCTGGGAGTGGCCAGAAGCAGCTGTATACTTTTTACACTGTTGAGTCATCAAGGTTTCCTTTGCTTTTGACAGATAAATAAGTGGAGATTAGGAGGCTTCCAGAGGCTACCTAGGATAAGGCAATTTAGAATTCACACACCCTGGAATTTTCTTGGACTCAGCTTATCCTTATTGACTTCAAAGGGAGGGAACTAGCCTCTTACCAGGTGTTCCCTGTTTATTTCACCAACCATCTGACAGACTCCAGAAGGGCATGAAATGTGTCTTTCAGCTTTATAGTCCTAGTACCTAGCACAATCCCTGGCAAAGAAATGATGAATACTCAATGCATATTTGTTCAGTAACAACTTGAGGGGTGGCCGGGTGGGTGGCTCCGTCGGTTGGGCGGCCAGCTCTTGATTTTGGCTCAGGTCATGATCTCACAGTTCGTGCGTTCAAGCTCCAGGTGGGGCTCTGTGCTCATTGCACAGAGCCTGCTTCAGATCCTCCGTCTCCCTCTTTCTGGCCCTCTCCGACTCACGCTTTCTCTCTCTCTCTCTCTCAAAAATGAATACATGTTAAAAAAAATAAGAAAACAAACAAAATAACTTTAAGTTCCCCAGAGATCCTCTGCACGCTCAGGACTGAACCTGCTAACGTGGCTGCCGAGGTCATACAGGACCTCCCTTGAGGTAGCTCGGCAATGTGGTTGAGTGGGTAGGCCCTATAGCTAGACTCCTGGGTTCAAATCCTGGCCCTGCTCCTTCCTTTTGTCGTGGCTTTGGTCCAATTACTTCAGCTTCCTCCTTTGTAAACTGGGGCTGTCTCATAAGGTTGATAAGAACAGAATAGGAGTTAATATTTAAAACCACTTAGAATGGGGGCGGGCATCAAGTTGGGAAGTATATGTGCTGATAAGTAAAGAAAGCAGTTTTCCTAGTTCTCCGGACATTTTCAATGACAGCAAACTGATGGCTATCTAAATAACCTGCCGTCGTTTTGTCGTGCTTCAAATTCATCAGACAACTCCTCTGTCATTCTCTGTTGACAAATTCTCATGTCGCTCCTACAGGAAGAAAGATATTATTGCCCCCATTTTATTTTTTTTTTATTTTTTTATTTTTATTTTTTAAATTTTTTTTTTTTAACGTTTATTTATTTTTGAGACAGAGAGAGAGCATGAGCGGGGGAGGGGCAGAGAGAGAGGGAGACACAGAATCGGAAACAGGCTCCAGGCTCTGAGCCATCAGCCCAGAGCCCGACGCGGGGCTCGAACTCACGGACCGCGAGATCGTGACCTGGCTGAAGTCGGACGCTTAACCGACTGCGCCACCCAGGCGCCCCATTGCCCCCATTTTAGAGAAGGAGAGGCCGCAGTCCAGCCTGGGGAAGAGGCAGCTAGCTAGCTCAATACAACCGGCGCTCCCTCACCTCATGAACCCCAACAGAGGAAGTGTAGCTGTGGGAGTTGGAGCAGAGACGGGGGAGTCTGCATTGACATGAGTTGTGACAAATGTCCTATGAAAAATATTTCTTAGTCATAGTTTACCTGTGAGTTTCCCAGGCTGAAAAATGGGTCGTTTGCAAACCGTAACACCTCTGGAGACAGCGGCACATGTTAACTCAGGATTTCCTGGATGTAGTCGATGCCATTGGATATGCCACGCTCTCCAACTAAGGTAGTTCTTATCAACGCGGTGATCTGAAGGGACTTTTTACATCAGGGCTTCAACATAAAGTAGATAGTCTTAAGGCTCTCAGATGAACTTTCGTAAGAAGCTTCCATCCGGGACTTGAGTTTTAGGAAGACATTTGTGAAGAGAATCTATTACACAGAATTTAAAAGTTTTAGTGGTTAACTTTAAAGGATATGAATGTATGATAGTGGCTCTGAGTCGAGTCTGTCTTTCTTTTTATGTTCTCATTGGATAAACCAAACCACTGTTTTCGTTCAGCCATCTCAACCTTTCAATTCTGCTCCATGCTTGAGGGTGTATGAGGGGATGGGATGGGATAGGGAGACAGCAGGGATAAATGAGATCCTAATTTTGTATGACTATATACTAATAATAGAAATCTAAATGAAATTTAAGTGATATTTGACTCGTTTGACCATCAGATATATCTAGAAAGTTCATATTCCATTTCTTACAATAAGATTATTGAAGTTTTTTTTCAGGAGGCTAACAAGTTGATCAATTAGGGATAAAGTACCGAAAGTAAATGGAAGGATGAAGTCTGTCCATTAAAAGCGGATTTTAATATTTAAGTCATTAAATTTTGTGTCAGCCTGGGTTGGGACAAGGGAGTGTTGAATCAGACCGTAGCTGATATGCACAAGCCAGACACATCCGATTTTTTTTTTCCCTCATTCCAGAGTCTCAAGTTCATTGCAGGGGACAGAGAGCCATGAAGGGTGAATGGGGAGCAGGAGTTGGGGAAAGTGGGGTGAGACTGTGCAGGTGCAGAATAAGATTTCAGTAAACAGGCTGCCTCCACCCCTCACCCCAGCGGTAGTCCAACTCATTCTTACAGATTTTTAAATAGTAGAAACCCAACAGATACTACTTGAAAATTTTATTTTTCAATCATTTCCATCTGAATTTGCATCACCAACGATGCTTCTGGACACCAGTGTTCAAAATAGACACGGACTAGGTAGTGTTGGCTGGAAACAGGGATCTACTATTTCTATATGGAGCTCTTGATTGCATTATTATTATTTTTTTTAACTTGTATGTTTATTTATTTTTGAGAGAGACAGAGCATGAGCCGGAAGGGGCAAAGAAAGAGAGGGAGACACAGAATACGAAGCAGGCTCCAGGCTCTGAGCTGTCAGCACAGAGCTGGATGCAGGCCTCAAATCCACAAACTGTGAGACCATGACCTGAGTCACCCAGGCACCCCGATTACATTGTATTCTGATTCAAAATTGGAAATAAACAACAGCAAACACACACACACACACACACACACACACACACACACACACTAAGGTTTTGAGCAGAATCAGGTTTTTTTTTAAGCTTTAAAAATGGGGAAGCATCTTGGAAAACTTGAAGGTCTAGAAATAAATGCTGTAAATGAACAACAGGATCTAGATATATTGTAATAAACTTACTTATTCAGGGGGCGCTGGGTAGCTTAGTCGGTTAAGCTTCTGACTCTTGATTTTGCTCAGGTCATGATCTCACAGTTCATGAGTTCGATTCCCACATGGAGCCCCATCCTGACAGCACACAGACTGCTTGGGATTCTCTCTCTGCCTCTTCCATGTGCACGCACACTCTCTCTCAAAATAAAAAAACTTAAAAAAAAAGTTGTAATTTGGCCAAGATCACTCTACTATTAGTGGCCTAATACAGACTGGGACCCAAATATCCTCGTTCCTAACATCCACATGCACTTACTTTTGATTTTAACCTATTATTTCCTAATCATCTATGCAGTGGACTGACTCAGACCCTCCCACATTGACATTCACTTTTTTTCTCTTGCTCAGGATCAACTGAAAGTTAGATAAATACAGAAAGAAATGAAGACTTGGAATCTTTATTTTATCTATGGAAAGTTCTGGCAAATCACTGATGATGACATACTAATGGTGTACAGGGAAAACTTTTGGTAAAAAGATTTCTGTAAAAGGGAATTCTATGCCATTCTAGTTACTGCTGCTTCTCGCTGCCCAATTCTCATCAAGGAAGGACATTTTTTTTTTTAACGTTTATTGATTTTTGAGACAGAGAGAGACAGCATGAACGGGGGAAGGTCAGAGAGAGGGAGACACAGATTCCAAAACAGGCTCCAGGCTCTGAGCTGTCAGCACAGGGCCCGACGCGGGGCTCGAACTCACGGACCGCGAGATCATGACCTGAGGTGAAGTTGGCCGCTTAACTGACTGAGCCACCCAGGCGCCCCAAGGAAGGAGATTTTTAAGAGTACAAATTTATTTCAGGTGGCAAGTGGAATTTTATTCTAATGGACTAGAGTAAGAGTAGCACTTCTCAAATGCTACATCAAAGATTCAGATTCTGATAGCAGCATGTATAGGTTTTTCCCCCACACCATTAATCAATTCTTAGACACTAGCTAAGTAGATGTTTTTCACTGCAGCTTAATTCTGATACTGTCTACCTGGAGATAGTATCAGATGGCACAGGTTAAGGTCTCAGTCCTGCCAACTTCAAGTTTAGATTGTCACCTCTGCTTCTGATGGTGGGCTAGAAATCAGAGGTTCCACTGATCCCCTAATGGGTTCTCTTAGTGAGATCCCCTTCTAATGGGTTCCATTAATTAGCTAGAGTGGCTCACAGAACCCAGACCAACATTTTATTCACTAGATTGCCAATTTTTTGTAAAAGGCTAGAACTTAGAAACAGCCAGAGGGAAGAGATGGTTAGGGCAAGGTTTAGGGAAGGGACGCAGACTGTCCATGCTCCCCGGGTGCACCATTCTCCCCACATCTCCATGTATTCACCAACCCGGAAGCTCTCTGAACCCAGTTCTTTTGGGTTTTTATGGAGGCTTTATTACGTAGGCATAATTGATTAAATCATTGGGCATCGGTACATCCCCTTTTCTTGGGAAGTACTTTCCTTTAATCTGAGATGATGTCCTTCTTTATTTGGGGGCCGAGGGGTAAATGAGAAGGTGGGTTAAAATGTCTTTTTTTTTTTTTTTATGAATAATGGTGATAATAGATAGTGTTCCAAAAATGTTATTTGGCAAAACAAAAAACAAAAAACAAAAAAAAAAGATTTTTTTTACATTCCATACAATCAAAGGTTTGTGAACACAACTAAATTTTGTCACATTATCCCATTACTATACTCCCTCATATTGAATCTCATTTCAGGGGCGCCTGGGTGGCACAGTCGGTTAAGTGTCCGACTTCAGCCAGGTCACGATCTCGCGGTCCGTGAGTTCGAGCCCCGCGTTGGGCTCTGGGCTGATGGCTCAGAGCCTGGAACCTGTTTCCGATTCTGTGTCTCCCTCTCTCTCTGCCCCTTGCCCGTTCATGCTCTGTCTCTCTCTGTCCTCAAAATAAATAAACGTTGAATCTCATTTCAGCAAATCAGGGCTTACATGGATGAGGCCACTCCCACCATCCTCACCTCTTAGGTCCATGACCTCATTTCCAACATGGTCTGCTTCCTGCTACTTGGTCCCTGTACTCAGTCACATCATTTTCATGATCAGATTTGCCCCACTTTCCACTCATTCTCTGACCACGGTCTCCCCTCATTTCGTCACATTGTTCCACTACTGGCCCTACAACAGATATTCAGATTTATCGGGACCACCAGGCTCTGGACCACTCTTCATATTCCCTGCATTTATACCCCTTCTGTTTCCCCTGCCCTCTCTAGCTGGTTCACATTCTATGGTTCATCAATTCAGTAACTCATTTTTCAGTATCCTGAAGTCTGTGGCTCCTCTGTATTTTTTTTTCAAGTTTATTATTTATTTTGCAAGAGAGGGAGGGGAGGGGCAGAGAGAGGGAGAGAGAAAATCCATGAACCATGATATCATGACCTGAGCCAAAGGCAGACGCTTAACCAACTGAGCCATCCAGGCACCCCCTCTGTAATTTTTTTTTTTTAACAAATGTGGGCAAAGGTCCAAAGTCGGATAAAACCAACGCATGCCAATATCCAAGCAGCTGAGTGCACCAGATAAAATCATGCCAACGGGGCGGCTGGAGCCACTGTGGATTCATCATCTCTGGTCTTGAGGAGGCCCTCGGCACCCCCCAGAGACCTTCCTGAGCTTCTCTGCCCAGCTCCCTCTCCCGCTCTTGACAATGACTGTTGCAAACTCTTCTTACTCTTTCAACCTTTGATCCCACTGTCCCCTCCCTAACTTGGAGCAGAGTCCTTGCCTTCTACTTCACAGGAAATATAGAGGCTATTATGAAGGAACTTCCGGCCACAAAAACTGTAACCCTAGCTTCCTCAGCACCCCGCCTCACATTTTCCTGTTAAAAAAAAAAAAGTCTCCCCTCCTCTTTCCCACAGTTGTTCAGGTTTACCCTTCCTCACTTCCTGCTCTAGCTACTCCCTTCTCTCTCTCCCGTCCTTCAAAGCCAATTTCTCAAGTTTCTTATACTTGTTAGTTCCGTTTCTTCATTTTCCACTCATGTATTGATCCACTCTTAGCTGGCTTCTGTCTCAATATTTGCAGAGTGCCCTTTGTCGGGCTCACTTATAACCTCCTGTCACAAATCCAGTGCCGTTAAAAAAAATTTTTTTTTTTCTCTGAATTTTTGGTAGTTTGTCACACTGGCCACTTCCTCTGGAACGTTTCTTCCTGTGGCTTTCTCAGCCTCTACTGTTTTCCCACCTTTGACTTTGTCTGTGGTCCTTTGTCTCCTTTTCTGGGTGTTCAAATGTTGGTGCTTCCTCTTCCCACGTGTAGTCTCCCTGGGTGGCATCTCTAGACAAAGCACCTCCAAGGCCTCTCTCTTGACCTTGTCTACTCTCCCCCTTGTTGACTGTCCTCCTGCCACAGTGGCCCCATTAATGCTTCTTAAACCTGCCAGGCAGAAACGGGTTTTTGGAAATTCTTTGGTAAAATCAGTGAATTAGCATTCAACCTGCTGGCCAACCATGCTTCCCTCTAAGGCTGTCAGGTCTCCAAGCTTACATTTAAGTCACACAGGGGCGCCTGGGAGGCTGAGTCGGTTGAGAGTCTGACTTCAGCTCAAGGTCATGATTTCGAGGTCTGTGAGTTCGAGCCCCGCGTGGGCCTATGCTGCTGACGGCTCAGAGCCGGGAGCCTGCTTTGGATTCTGTGTCTCCCTCTCTTTGCTCCACCTGTGCGCGTACACACACACACACTCTCTCTCAAAAATAAACATTAAAAATTAAAAAAAAAAAAGTCACATAAAAACAAAGCAGAAGGAGATCAGACAATGGATTCTTTTAACTCAGACATGCTCCTTAATACCTTTTGTACCAAGCTTAAATTTGGTAAAAACATTTTCTTGAAAGGGAGATGTCTGCCTTTTCTGAATATTCCTAAATATCTCAGTTCCACAGGTCTTTTCATTATCTTTTTTTTTTTTTTAATGTGTTTTATTTAGTTTTCAGAAAGAGTGTGCAAGTGGTAGAGGGGCAGAGAGGGGGAGGGCAGAAGATGCAGGCTCCTCGCCCTGTGCTGACAGCAGCCAGCCGGATGTGGGCCTCGAACTCACAAACCCTGAAATCATGACCTGAGCCCAAAGTTGTTTAACCAACTGAGCCACCCAGGTGCCCGTCCCCCACCCCCGTGCCTTTTTTTTTTTTTTATTTTACTTCCAGGAGAGTTAACATACAGGATAGTATATTAGTTTCATGTGTACAATATAGTGATTCAACAAGTCTATACATTACTCTGTGCTCATCATGATAAGTGGACTCTGAATTCCCTATCACCTATTTCACCGCTTCTCCCACCCACCTCCTCTCTGGTAACCACGTTGGTCCTCTGTAGTTAAGGGTGTGTTTTTGGCTTGTCTCTTCCCCCCTTTCTTCATTTGTTTCTTAAATTCCACGTATGAGTGAAATCATATATTTACTAAGTCTTTTCATGGCAAGTAGAAAATCGATCAAGAAACTAATATTCTAGTGTGTTCCTTCAACAACAACCAAAAAACTGAACTGAGAATTACTTTGGGGTCAAGTTCTAATATTAAGCATGTTATGATTTTGCAACTAATACCTACAAAGTTCGAGGCAAAAAAAGAAAGTTAACAAGCTTAACAGAATCCTGTAACATGGCTTTTGGGAATGTATGGTATCCTCCCCACCGCTCCCCGCTGTGCTGATTTGTGTTCTCATTACTGAAACAGTTTTGTGCCATTTCCACCCCCCTTGATTTAATTTCACGTTTGAAGGCAGGTATGAATGGCGCAATAAAAAGGAGGCATTTATGTCAAGGGGTTTTAAAATGGAGCTGGGAGGCCATCAAGGTGGCCCTTCTGCACACACCTCACTGGGCGGGACCATGAACTTCTGTACTGGGCCAAACAGCAAATATTCCAGGGAAAGGAATTCCAGGGAACACGGGCAGGTTGGTACCGTAATGAACCAACGAGTGACAGCCTTAGCAACAACCGTGGTTAGCCAAGGTTAGTTTTCTGCTGTCAACACCAATCAACATTTTTTGCAAACATATGCAAGCCTTCCCTTTTGTCTGTTTTTTTTTTTTTTATGTTTATTTAGTTTTGAGAGAGAGAGAGACAGAGCATGAGCAGGGGAGGAGCAGAGAGAGAGAGAGAGAGAGAGAGAGAGAGAGAGAGAGAGAGAGATACAGAATCTGAAGCAGGCTCCAGGCTCTGAGTTGTCAGCACAGAGCCCGACGCGGGGCTCGAACTCATGAACTGTGAGATCATGACCTGAGCTGAAGTTGGATGCTTAACCAACTGAACTACCCAGGCGCCCCCCTTATGTCTTTAATAAATCCTGATTTGTGTCCCTGGGGGGCCAAAATTTAGGTTGCCACCTAAAACGTGCTCCCACGTTGCCATTCTGAGACCCAAAATAAATGTTTTTGTTTTATTTCAAGTTCTGCTTCTTTTCTCAGTTGATATAGGTAATACATTGACATGGTCCTCAACAGTCCAAATGATACAGAAAAGTGAACACGTGTGAAATCTCACTTCTGTCCTGTCCGCGTCCACCATTTACATTTTTGTTAGTTTCTTCTTCTTTTTTTTTTGTTTTTAAATCCTGCTGGTGTTTCTTTAGGCAAATGCATATTCTTATCTCCCTTCTCCCTTTTGACACAAAATGCAGCATATTATCTATAGTGTTCGGTGTTTCATCCTTTTCTACTTAATCACCTATGTTGGAGATCTTTACCTATCAGTTGAGGATCTTCCTCATTCTTTCACAGCAAATCATGTTCCATCACGTGGTTGTATCACAGTGTATTTCACCTGTCTTCGTGACACTTGGGTCGCTGTCATTTTTTTACCCATGAAAAGAGTGTTGTGATGGATAATTATGCCTATAACTTTGTACATATACAGATGTATGGGTAGTTTGAATCTTAAGAAATGAGATTGCTACTTCAAAGAGTAAATAATTTTTTTTTAATTTTTTCTTAACGTTTTTATTTATTTTTGAGACAGAGAGAGACAGAGCATGAACAGGGGAGGGGCAGAGAGAGAGGGAGACACAGAATCTGAAACGGGCTCCAGGCTCTGAGCTGTCAGCACAGAGCCCGACTTGGGGCTTGAACTGGCAGATCGTGAGATCATGACCTGAGCCGAAGTTGGACGCTCAACCGACTGAGCCACCCAGGTGCCCCTCAAAGAGTAAATAATTTGATAGGTATGGCTGGATTCTCCTCCACAGGGAATTATACCATTTTGCACTTCAACCAGTGGGAGAATGTATTTCCTTGTTGCCTCGCCCACAGAATGGTGTCAAACTTTAGGACAGATGTTTGATTTTCTTATTATGATGGAGGTTAAGCTCTTTATGTGAGTGTTAGGGACATTTGGTCTTTCTTTTTCCGTGAACTGTGTCCACACCCTTGGTCCTTTTTTTCTTTTTAACATCTCAAGTTTCTTTGGATAGTAGGGAGATTAGAATGGGCTGGTTTTCTCAACCCATTACAGAACTATAGCTTTAAAGAGTCTTTAAAAAGTTATTTTTAAATCCTCTATTTCTTGGAAATAGGAATCCCCTATTCCCAGTTAGGATAATTTAATTTAGTTTTCTGACTTATAGTGTAATATGTGTATTACAGAAATACTGGAAGAAATTTAAAACTGCATGTTTGCCCTTTCTTTTCTTTCCTTTATATTTCTTTCCTTTCTTTTTTTTTTTAGTTTGTTTGAGACAGAGAGAAAGCACTACCAGGGGAGAGGCAGAGAGAGAGGGAGAGAGAAAGAGAAACCCAAACAGGTTCCACACTGCCAGTGCACAGCCCAACGTAAGGCTCAAGGGGCTTAAATTCACAAGCTGTGAGATCATGACCTGAGCCGAAGTCTGACACTTAACTGACTGACTGAGCCACCCAGGTGCCGCCATTTTGTTTTCTTTTTTAATTTAAGTTTATTTATTTGAGAGAGAGAGAGAGAGAGAGAGAGGAGGGGAAGAGAGAGAATTCCAAGCAGGCTCTGCACTGTCAGCACAGAGCCAGACACGATCCCACCACCGTGGGGTCACAACCTGAGCTGAAAGCAAGGGTCGGACGCCCAACCAACTGAGCCACCCAGGCGCTCCTTGGTTAAAAATGTTTTTAACTACAGTCACTAGCACAACATCAGAAACGACAACAAAAACTTGACCATGTTGGTAATTTTAAGTTAAAATTTATGTTTTGAAATAAAAAATCGTAACAAAAGTTTACAGAACAGTCACACAGATACCATTGCATGCTTCATTTATACAAAAAAGTTCCATAGTCAAAACAAAGAGCTGTCATTTATAAATGTGAGTTCCTTTCTTTGAGCAAGAGATAGCTTATGTGCAACGTGAGACGGAAAAACCAGGGAGACCTGGTGACGCGGCAGCGGCCCAGGGCCTGCCCGAGCGCTGCTTCCCCTGCGCCAGGGGAGGGGAGACTGGCTGCCGTCTCAGGTTCTGTGTGCGGTGGGCCTTTCATTTCAGAGAACAGGACATGATTATAACCGGATCATTTCCTGTGTAGACTTCAACAGAAAATAGCTTGCTTAAAAACCGTACTACAAAGCATGCTATGCTTTCGGCTGTGACGCTCACCTTCTTTGGAAAATTTCCAATTCAGACGTTTCTGCTTTGGTTTGCTTTCTTGGAGATTCATCCTCCACACGCACCAGTCCATACGAAACAACTAACTGGCGGTGGTTTTTCTGAAGCTGGTCTGTGGCCCCGTCTCCATCACATCACACGGGCTGTGCCCGCCGTGTCTCTGCTCAGGTCAAACCATCTCCTAGTTATGGAGCACCCAGCTGATGGATTTATTGCTTCTTCGTTGCATGACACTGTTTACTGTGCCCGGTGTGTTTTAATATATTCCTGCAGAATTTCGTCAATTCGCGCTGCTATCAGCACGATCCACAGTTTGAGGTTTTTACGTAACTGCTCTTTAGGTGCTCTCCTGGTGAGAGCTCAGCGGATGGGCCCGGGCGCAGACATCAGGACCGCGATGCTGGTGGATGAACTCTCTCTGGCACTTCGCACTTCTGACCCTGTCTCCCTCCACTGACGCCGCATCTAGCCTCACAAGAATCAACGGAATTTGCGCACACTGCCTCTCTAGCAAAACACTCAGTTTCTTTTTCAATAGTAAACGTGACTTTTTGCCGCAGAAGACCTGCTCAGGACCAACATCACAAAACCATGCACTCAGACAAATGATCTAAAAGTACAGGGGCCTTATCTCCAAATACCGATTCTAAAATCAAGGTAGGTCTTTAAGACTTTGACCGTGTCCATGGGTCCCCACAATTCTAGGACACCTTATTCCACATCAGTAGGTCTATGGTGTGACAAAAATGAGAGTGCATACTCTTAAATGACAGCATACCAGGATCACTGAAGTTCCTAACTACAATGTTTAACGTTTTCTGTATTTCCTTAAGAATTCATAGCATGGCATCACTAAAACTTGCTAATTATGTGAGCAGTTAATTTACAAACATTTCCCCTCACAATGATTGTGCCACTATTCACTTTTATTTATCCCTAATTAAGTTTGATTTCAACTACCTGATTCTGAGTTTGAGGTAGCCTCATAATTCTGCTGCTATGAAAGTGCCATGTTCCAAAATACCACTTGAAGTATTAGATTAGATCTAAATGAGAGAGGAAAACAAAGCAGTTAAACCTTTTCCTCCCTTGGCATACAAACTAAAAAAAAAAAAAAAAAATCATCCATCTTTAGTGATAAAAATATAGTTCTTTTGTGAGCATAGACACAATACATGGAATCTGTTTCTTTCCATGAAAAGCAGAGTCAAGAGAAAAGGACTCAAATTCTAGAGCTACCTTTCGGTTAACCCGAGTAAGAATGTGCATGAACTCAAGCTTGTGAGCATACAGTCTGAGCATCGAGCAAAGTGACTGGATGAACCAGGATCCATCCTTGGAATTTCGCCAGGAGTAGTAACCTACAAGGCAAAATGTAACCAAAATGCCGTGAGTGTCTGATGTTATAAATTCCCACATAATCGTCAAGGAGAAAACAAGCATACACTTCCTCAAGCAGGGCCAGCCCTAAAAAAGAAAAGAAATGGCGCCTGTGGTGTCCGGGGAAATGACACTAGAGGGGACAAAAGTGTGCTGTGTATATACCCCTGCTCGTGGCGAGGAAACGAAGAGTTGTGAACTACCTTCCCCGCTGAATTATGGGAAGCTCTCTTCTCTGGGTCCCCCTTCCCGCAGGGAGGGTAGAGGGTAATGTGCAGAAGGTACAGAGGCAAACGTGTGAGAAGCACCACTGGGGTAGCACAGTGTTGCAGTCAGATTATTGACTCATCCAAGATAGAAGCTGCTCGTGTCTGCACACACATTTGAGTGTCCTAAATGCGTCTACGAGGCATCTGAATGAAGTATGATAAAGACATTACAGGGTATTCAAAAACTCCAAAAAAGGGTAAAAAATGTATGTATTGTACTTTTTTCAGATTAACTCTTGGATCGACTGCTTCTAATTTAGAAACACTTTACCTGGAAACATGTCCTGAGGTCAAAAAGAAATCATACTGAGCGTATTTAAAAATGTAACATCGTTTAAAAATGCATCTGTCCTCAGGGGCGCCTGGGGGGCTCAGTCGGTTAAGCGTCCGACTTCGGCTCAGGTCATGATCTCACACTGTGAGTCCGAGCCCCGCGTTGGGTTCTGTGTTGACAGCTCAGAGCCCGGAGCCTGCTTTGGATTCTGTGTCTCCCCCTCTCTCTGCCCCTCCTCAACTCACACTCTGTCTCTCAAAAATGAATAAACGTTAAGAAAAAAAAAAAAATTAGAAAAAAAATGCATCTGTCCTCCATTTCCAAACTTTGTGACACCCTGAGTTAGTCGCATAATAAATAAATCACACAGTCAATCAATACTTATTTATATGCTGATGGGTTTAACACAAACCACATTTCTTTTCCCTTGTCATATACTATTAAGGTTTGTCTTTTTTATCTCCCATCTCCCAAAGAATTCCTGGAAAACATACCTCTCTCCTATTCCAAGAAGTGGAGGAAGCTCTCACAATTACCATACCTGTGACAAAATGGTACATATTGTGTTCTGCTACTAAATCACGATAGTGCTATTCTGCATTACCCTATAGCCTCCTATCTGGCATTAAGTTCATGAACGGCACTGTCCAAGTACGCTTCCTTCTATCAGCAGATTTTCCAGCCAGACTTCGCTGAAGACAACCTTCAGACACTTCTCTGTAGCTAAAGTTACCTGAAATACAGCCCCGTTAGCTGTTCATGAATATCAAAATCCTGACAGCCTTTGGAACAGTTTCTTTGTGTTTAAGATCTCCAGGTAACATTCACTGTTTGTACCCTTACCAGGGGCTGTGGAATACGCATATAAGAAGTCGGCTTCCACTGGTATTTTCTGACAGGCGATGTCATCCTCGGTACCACTGTCAGTCTCAATGCCGCAGTCGAGTTCCGTGCCTCGGCAGGCCTAGAAGTTAGAAAATAAGCATTTACTAAAAAACTGTTATGTGTAGGGCACCTGGCTGGCTCAGTCGGGTAAGGGTCCAATTTTGATTTTGGCTCAGGTCATGATCTCACTCTTTGGGAGTTTGAGCTCCATGTTGGGCTCGGTGCTAACAGCATGGAGCTTGCTTGGGAATCTCTCTCTCTGCCCCTCTCCCGCTCATGCCCACTCTCACTCACTCTCTCTCAAAATAAATAAACAATAAAAATAAAACACCATGAGTGTATACACATAACTGTGATTTCTTTTTTAACTTTTTTTGTAACATTTATTTTATTTTTGAGAGAAGAGAGAGAGAGAGAGAAAGAGACAGAGTGCAAGCAGGGGAAGGGCAGAGAGAGGGAGACACAGGATCTGAAGCAAGCTCCAGGCTGTAAGCTGTCAGCCTAGAGCCTGATGTACGGCTCGAACTCACAAACTGAAATCATGACCTGAGCTGAAGTTGGCGCTCACGTGACTGAGCCACCCAGGTACCCCTACACACATGACTGATTCCTAAGAAATGTAAAGGCTGTGTAAAAATGGATGTTAACTATGAAGAATATTTTTGATAAAAATCTAAAATGAACATTTATTCTAGATCTCGTAAGTGGTAGTTTAAATGAATAAAAAAGTTAACATTAGTTCAGTAGCTTCTGGGAGAAAAAAATAATCCATCGGCTAATCCACAAACGAGTAACTTAATCCCTGATTAATCCTCCATCACCAGGTTATTCAGTGAAAGATTACCTGAATAATGAAGAGTTTGGGTTTGCCGGTTAGACTTCTACAATAATCCCCTCTGAAGAAACCTGTTAATTTTTTCAGGTCAACAGGTCCGTTTGTTCCATAAATGATTCCTTCATCACCGTGGCTTAGAAGCACGCAAATAAAACTGCTCCTTTTGCTATGATCTTCTCTAGAAACTGGAAAAACGTTTATAAGTAAGGAAAATAAACAAAGAAAACCCAACACAACTTCACTCACTCATCTCCTAGGAGACCGCACAGGAGAAAGATGAAGGACTTGAAGACGGAACCGAGAGGTCACCGAAGCCCCACCTGTGCCAGACAGCACAGCTCAGACCATTTCGGGGGGGGGCACGACTACTCTTATGTCATTTATATACAATGTAGGCTTATAAACAGTATGACGCCACCATTCTTATGCTTTATGGTTGTAATTACAGCTACCATCATATAAAGTTGGACCGTGAAGGCGGGTCACTCTTCATTATTTCTTACCACTGTCCAGCAACGCCACAATTTGTTCGCGTGTAAGATCGTTTTTATTCCTGACTTCGTATTTCAAGTTTGTGAATGTTTCTCGGAGGTTCGCCGCATCCACATCTGTACCAGACCGAGATGGCATTCCTGGAAAACAGAAAGGATTACTTAAATTGCATTAAAAAGAAAAAGAGAGTAATGGCTCTGTATGAATTATTCAGCGCAATAAATTTTTCTTTTCAGCTGTTAAGAAAATTCAGTTACTCTGATTGTTGGTAACACTAAGTCTCTTTAGTTTCTTGGCATATAAGACACTTCATAATACAAGCTGTATCAGTGTTATGGTCATAAGGAGATCTTTCACAGCTGTTTAGTAAAAAACACAACTGAAATGCTTAATGGGAGAACTTTGGTTAAATAAATTAGGATTCATTTATATAATGGAATACTGTGTTGCCATTTCTGTAGACAAAATTTTACCATGGGAAATGGTCATTGTATAAAAAAACCCTATAAAACAATATAGGATACTACTTTTGTTTAGGAAAAATATGATATATATATATATATATATATATATACACACACACACACATATATATAACCATATACACATCTCATACACTCAGAGGAACTGGATTTTTTTAAGTTCCCAGCAATTTTAAGATACGTTACTACTTTAATAATATTTTTTCAGAAAAAACCCCCACAAACCCACTACCACATTAATATTTTTCACCAGGCATCCTGCCAGGAGTAATTTCCTCCAACCCTTTCCAGACACCACGAGACCATGATTATGACCAGCTTCTTTTGTACAGATGTGGGACAGGAGCACAGAGAAGTTCAGGTACTTGTTGAAAGTGACAAAGCTCGTGTTAGGCCTGTACCTGGGGGTCCTGGGCTTTCATCACTCCTTTACAGTACCCTCCACATCAATGTACAGATTGATTGCACAGTGCACCCAGATTTAAAAATACTAAAATGTTGGGGAGGACACACCTTAGAAATGAGTAAGTTATTAACATGTATGAAGAGAAAAAAAAAGACTCAATGTCTGTACCTCCAAAATATTGTTGTTAGAGTATCTCTGTGTAGTGTGACTATGAGTGATTTTAATGGTTTTTCTTTTGTTAATCTGTAGTTTCTGAAATTTCTATTATGGCCATATGTAATTTTTTATAAAATTAAAATAAGCCTAGCAAAGTTTTGACTCTGGAGAGGCTGAGGGTACCATGCAGCTATGTGACAAGGTGAGTGAATTCTGGTCCTAGGTTGTGAGCCATTTAAAAATTTTTTAAATGTTTATTTATTTTTGAGAGAGAGAGAGCGTGACAGAGCATGAGCAGGGGAGGGGGTGGGGCAGAGAGAGAGAGAGAGAGAGAGAGAGGGAGACACAGAATCCAAAGCAGGCTTCAGGCTCTGAGCTGTCAACAGAGTCCAACACGGGGCTCAAACCCACAAACCATGAGAGCATGACCTAAACCAAGAGTCAGACACTCAACTGACTGAGCCACCCAGGCACCCCTGTGAGCTATTTAATAGTAGAACCGGAAGTATGATACTGTCAAGAGATCACTGCAAGGCCCTGACCTTCAAATTTCAAAGCAGAAAAAGAGCTCACTCTAATGCTCTAAAGTCTGCTCTAAAGCCAGACTACTGGTTTGTTGTTTGTTCTTATGGTTGTTAAAGAACATATTCAACAATGTAAAATCCTGCCGGAAGTGGGCATCATAACTGGCAATGCTGAGACAGAATGTCCGATGGTTCAAGGCGGCATCTCAACTTACAGCCGAAAGCAATACAAATGCTGCCATTCAGATTTAGACACCCATCCCCATTCACCGTGTCCTCATTCTTCATAACTAATCTAACACCAAGGCCCACTTATCTTTCCAGTGCCACCTGGCTTCTTTTGGCCATTTTCACCACCACTCTGGTAGACAGCTTCCTAAATTAGATGTGCTGCTTCTAATTTCTTTAGTTAAAAATCAATTCTAATGTGATCGATATGCCAATTCAAAGAATGATCACAGCATCAATTTAAAAAAGAAGTGGAAAAATAGCCCATTCAGATCATAAATTATACAAATGGAGCAAATGGAATACTATATGATCATTAAAAGAAAAAAATCTGAAGATTATATAGGAACACGAAAAATGTTTATATTACGTTAAGAGGAATAAGGATACAATACTGCTTGCATATTATGAATACAATTAAGCTTTAAGAGAAACGGTCAGGAGAAAATATCAAGTAATCCATCAAGATATTAATTAGCTTTTTAGGATTGTAGGGGATTTTATTTTTTATATTCTCTAAAAATAAAGTCTGCAATGTATTAGTAGATTCAAGTGGCACTCAGCATAGAGGCTGGGAAGGAGATTTGGTGATCAGGCCATGGTGAACCTAAGAGAACAGTTTCAGTGGAGAGGCAGTGGAGGAAACAGATTCGAGAGGGATGGAAAGAAGTGAAAACAGCAAGCTTGAAGTACATGTTTTCAAAATTTAGAGGAGACAAAAATGAGATCAAAGCTTAAGAGGAAGCAGGGTAAAAGAAAGGTCTCTTTCAAATGGGGCTCTGTCATTTTTGTAGGGGGAAAGGAAAAAGTCAATAGACCAAGTGAAGATACAAACAGGTGAAGGAGTCCAGGAGGTGGATTGAGAGCTCAGGCTGGGGGCGTGGTCGGGCACACCACGGCCAAGTCCCAGCTCTGCTATTAAATTATCTGTGTGACTCTGTGCAAGAATTTTAACGTTTCAGCACCTAACCGTGGTTGCTTTTCCGGGTTGTTATGCAAATTAAACAAGAGAATACCTACCAGGTGCCCTGTACGATTCCTGGAATGAAAAAATACTACTGCCTATTATTTGTTGAGTCCTTCCATTAGCCTTAAAGAGGGAACAGGGGGATAAAGAAACAAGGGCAGAAAAGCCAACACACAGATAGGAGGCTATAGGAAGAGGGAGAGATTATGACGGTGGATAGAAGATGGAGAGTTCATAATGTATTGCAGGACATGAAGGGTCCCGCTCCATCCTTACTTTGTGGTTATTCTGTGTTATCGTTTACTAATAGCATCAGTTCTCTTTTTAAAATTATACCAAACGTAAATAGTACAATATTTGAAAAGGACTAAAAATTGGGTTGTGATACATACCGGTACTTTCATGAAAGTTCTTATTATTAATTATTATACATAAACCCATTTCAGGGTAATCCATTTTGTAACTGTTGTCCATGTATATTCCAGAGTCCATTGATTTGCTTCCATGGAAGATCTTTCTGCTTGGAAATCAAACAGTTTACAAAGCTAGAAAGGCCAATGCTGCTGTTCACATCAATACAACTTTTATAACACAGATGAACAGTTCACATTTGTTGGGTGAATGTTAGGCTGTGTGCTGCGGGCCTTTCCTGATTTAAATTTCACAAGAAACCATTTTACGGATGAGGAAGTGACTGTTGTGAGGCTAAGTAATGTGCAGATGGTTATGCAGATAACGTGTCAGGACCGAGGCCAAGAGCACCTGTTGGACTTCAGAGTCCAGGCTTTTAATCTCCACATTTGGTTTTCCTCTAAATTGTATAGAATTTCATCACAAACATTTTATGCTTTAAACATTTTAAATTTCTTGTAATGTTGTGAGATATTTTACCTTTCAAGGTAAGAGCAACGTCTTAAAAATTACCCTGAAATGCTAGGAAAGCAACAAAATGCATATATGACTTGAAGCACAATATTTACCACAATTCCTAAATTGTTCCTTAAATGCCATGAGTTAAACAAATTAATAGTTAATACAGAAAATCACTGTTGTAAATAACTGGAAAATACTTGTCTGAAAGTCGCTAAACCTCTGTTAATCCTAGATCAGGGTCAATAAACTTTTATTTTTTTCCAAAAGGGCCAAATATCAAGTATTTGAGGCCTGCAGGTCATACAGTGTTTTTTGTAGCTCCTCCGTTCTGCTGGTGAACATAGCCCAGGACAATATGTAAGTCAAAGTGTATGGCTACATTCCAATAATACTTGACCAAAATAGACTGGAAGCCCAAACCCTGATCTAGCCCAAGAATCAGTAAATACCAGGTCTAGGAACAGCCAAACCTCAATACCTAAAGTGCATGTACTCATGCCTTTAACCGGGGAGTATTTCATTACATGCAATTACATGCAATTCTAAAAACATTGTTGGAAAAAGATGAAAATAGTACATGAAAGCAGTCAAGGTCAGAAAGGAACTATTATATTTAGCTAGAGGTGAAGATCCCCACATTTTACAGGTGAAAAAATCAACACTCTGAAAGCAGACTGACTTGTTGGAGACCATATAGATAATGGATCCCAGAACAGTAATTCTCCACCTCCTGCTGCCTCCTAGGAGGCAGTAGGATAGCCAGGCTGGGGGAGCTGGGGGAGCCGGGGGGGGGGGGGTGCCTGATAAAGAGCAGAGACTCAAAAAACCAAGGGATGTGAGGATAACTTAGCACAGGACAAAAACGACCTAAATCTGTTTTGGGCTCCCATGCAATTTGCTACTAAATTATATTCTAGGGGCACCTGGGTGGCTCAGTTGGTTAAGCGTCCTGACTTCGGCTCAGGTCATGATCTCACAGTTCATGAGTTGAGCCCCGCGTTGGGCTCTGTGCTGACAGCTCAGAGCCTGGAGCCTGCTTCGGATTCTGTGTCTCCCTCTTTCTCTGCCCCTCCCCTGCTAATGTTCTCTGTCTCTCAAAAATGAATAAAAACGGTAAAAAAAATTATATTCTATATGATATGAAAAGGTAGGAAGATGCATGTATCATTTAAAAAGGTTTTTAAAAAAATCCCCAAACCCTCTAAAAGGAGAGTGCATTTCAAAAGTTTAGTTTCGGGGCGCCTGGGTGGCGCAGTCGGTTAAGCGTCCGACTTCAGCCAGGTCACAATCTCGCGGTCCGTGAGTTCGAGCCCCGCGTCAGGCTCTGGGCTGATGGCTCAGAGCTTGGAGCCTGTTTCCCATTCTGTGTCTCCCTCTCTCTCTGCCCCTCCCCCGTTCATGCTCTGTCTCTCTCTATCCCAAAAATAAATAAACGTTGAAAAAAAAAATTAAAAAAAAAAAAAAAAGTTTAGTTTCTAGGAAATCTCCTTAGTGAAACAGACACCGCTAAATCTTTATTGGTAACCTGTTAATAGTTCTGTAATACTCTTATTTAGGACTAAAACTACTACTTCCCTGGGTGGTCCAAAATAGTAGTATCAGGTCTCAGAAAGAAATTTTAGAATTCAAGTTCTCCAAGAGATTGCAAATGGATAATGACATGAATTAAATTAATAGTGTTTTGAGTTTTATCTGTTTTCTTTCTCCAACATCTGGTTATGGGAAACATTAATATGTAAAATATTGCAAAAAGACAGAAAAACAAAGGGTACAAGATCATCTAAAACCAGGCAATTCTTCCCTAGACTCGGAATTGTCATTTCATTTTAGTCTTGTCACTCAGAGATAAACACAACACCAAAAATCTCCCCCAAACACAGAAGCTCTCATCCTGCAGAAGGATTTAGGGAAGCACAGAACCATCCAGATTTGCAAGTTCTGCCCTTCCTGTGGCGTCCCGCTTCCAGGTTGGGGTCTCTGACTGTGGGTCAGGCACTGTACCTCGTCTTTCCCCCCATCCTCCCCATAGTTTCGTGAAAGTTTGATTTTAACAAGATTCAGGGAGGCTAAGTAGACATGTGGAGCCACACAGCTGCTGAGGTAAGGAGCTGGCTGGGTGTCTCTGGTTTGAAAGGCCTTTCTGTTTCCTTGCTTCTCAAAGTTCACTGTGTCACATACATGTGCCTTTCTCTGATTATAAAGATAGTATTAGAAATACTCACGTTTCGGAATTTTTAATGGATTTTGCATCCACTGAGTTTTCACTGTTCTCCATGGGTACTTCTAACTAGAATATAAAGATAGGAAGTAATCAAAATCTGTCTTTATATGATCACTGCCTCCTCTTAATTATTCCAATGATGGTTTCTCCAAATTAATGCTTTATATGGACATTTTCACATTAGCGTTACCCCTTCCCCAGCTTCACCTCCTCTGTTAAATGTTTCTGTGAGTCAAACCTGAAAACAATGATCCCTTCTAAAAGTATGTGTAACGGAGCCCATTTCTTGGTCTCTTTCTTTCTTTTTTAAGCGAGCTATGAAGTCCACACAGTATACAGGGAAGAAGCATGTGGCTTGATCAATTTTTACATTTGTACACCCTCACCCGACCAAGGTACCAGTTGCAACTTATTGCAACAGAGCAGGTCATTCATGGATAAGAACTCAGTTTTCTAACAATACCATCAACACAAAACCCAGAAAGTCCCCATCACAACGGTATACCTCACATCATACTATTCTACGATGCTTTAGATTCTTGAGAGATACAGCACCAAGAAGTCCCAAACCTCCATATAATCTTTATTCTGAAACTGGGCTTGAGAATCCCGACTTCTCGTTTAGGGTGGTGGGGTGGATGGCCTGGGAAACCAGGAAGTAAGAACTGAAGTTTCTGCTTTCATGCTTCCATCAGACAATTCTAGCCTACCTTATGCAGTGCGCAAGTCCTTAACAATCAAAGCACTTATTATACAGCAGACACTTGTGCTGGGCATGTGACCTTTTCTCTTCCCGACACTCCTACAAGTCAGGAAACTCTGCTTTTAGCGATTAAATGACTTGGTCCACAGTCACAGAGCTAAGTGACTGAGGCCCCTTCCTTCCCACTCTGCTCTGAGGCCTCCGAGGAAGCCAGGTCCTTACTACTTGTCTTCTGGAGTTCTCCCATGCCTTCTCTAGCCTTCCAGAAGTAAAGGTACTTCCCATGGCAATCTGCCTCCTTAAATAAAGAAGAGAGAAAAAAACAGGGCCCAAATTTCTCAACTTTCTCCAGCCTCTAGAAGCCCTGGCTATCTCAGAAATTCTAACCAAGGTACAATTTTAACCTAACTCATATGCTAAAATCAGGAATCTTAAAAGAATATACCAGCCCATCAGCAGGACTTACTCAACCACAGAGCTTATATAGAAAGCCTTAGCCTCCCTTCCCACTTTTAAATTTTAAAAAGTGTGATAAAACATACATAAATTTACCATCTTAACTATTTTAAGTGTATAATTCAGTGACATTACGTATAGTTTCATTATCGCATAACCATCACACCATCCATCTCTAGAACCTACTTTTTCATCTTCCCAAACTGAAAATCCCTACCAAAGCCCGCCCCTTTCAAGGCCTCCTAAGAGCTAAGGAGACTTCTTTTGTTCTCCAAAGTTAAGTTCCTTCCTGCCTTCTCCCTAAATATTATATGCCCCTGTGGTGGGGAAAGATGGAGACAAGAATATGGAGGAAAGGAAGTGTCACCATTTCAATTCAACCACAGAGGAGGGTAGCATTTCACCTTCTCTCAGAGCCAGTCTTTACTTTGCATTTCTAACAAAGACTTTTTGCTTTTCTACCATCTTGTTTCCTACAGGCTTTCTACAAAACCACGGGAGGATAGTGATGAACCCTCTTTCAGTAAGTAAGCAAATATTTAGTGAGCACATGCTTTGTGCTAGGTACCATTGTAAGTACTAGGACAGAGTAGAAGACAAGGCAAAGTTCTTACCTTCAAGAAAGTTTCATCCTAGAAAGGAAGAATAGTTACAGATTGATGGTAAGATTTCTGACACTAACTGGAACTCTGAAGAAAATAAAATAGGGTAAAGTACTGGAGAGACTGGGCGTATGAGCTACTTTAGCTAAGGTGGTTGGAGAAGCCATCTCCGAAGTGACATTTACATCGAGATCCAAATGACATTGAGGCTATCCTTGCCAGAGAAGGACCCCGAGTACAATGTCTCTGAAAGAGTTTGGTGTATTCGTGGTACACAAAGAAGACTAATTTCACTTAGTGCACGGTCAAGGGAGGGGAAGGGAGGGGAGGGAAGGGAAGAGAAATGGAGTAGGAAAGGTGAGATCACATTGGGCCCTCAGGAGCTGAGAGCAGCTTGGGTTTTATTCTGGTTGCAAGGAGAAACCATTGGTGTGTTTTTAAGCAGAGGAGGGAAGGAATGCTTTCAAAAGATCACTGTCACTGCTGAGTGGAGAATTAACTGCAGAAGACTGGAGCACAAACACATAGGCCAATGGAAAGCCTTAAAGAATAGTTCTAGAAAGGGATGATGATGGCTTAGACTAGAGTTGAACAGTGGATGTAGGCAGTTAAGAGTCTGGAATCGGAGAGATCAGTGCTGGAGATACACTGGGGCACTCTGGTATTTAGAGAGCCAGTAGGAGACTAAGGTGACTGCAGCAGGGGCAGTATCAGAGGAATGTCAGGAAAAATTCTCTAACACTTGGAAATGGGCAAAAGAAATTACTGTATATCATTTCAGTGTGGTGCTGGCCATTGTCAAGAGGAATCTTGACTTTATAGGGTGTCTTTTTTTTTTTTAATTTTTTTTTTAACGTTTATTTATTTTTGAGACAGAGAGAGACAGAGCATGAACGGGGGAGGGTCAGAGAGAGAGGGAGACACAGAATCTGAAACAGGCTTCAGGCTCTGAGCTGTCAGCACAGAGCCTGACGCGGGGCTCGAACTCACAGACCGTGAGATCATGACCTGAGCCGAAGTCAGACGCTTAACCGACCAAGCCACCCAGGCGCCCCTATAGGGTGTCTTTTGACTGACCTTGTAGTGTGTAGGTTATTTTACAACTCTGTAGGAAGATAAGTCATGGAAAATGGATGGTCATGCAAATGATTCTTGTCTATAGCAACAAAAATGAACGTGTCTTTTAATGATGCAGTTGGTTTTGAACCTGTAGAAAAGAGGACCCTTTCAAATGATGTATTACTGCCCTATAGGATATTAACCAGTTTTGCTTCTATTAGCAAATTCATTTCATTATACCTAATTGTCTATGTTTGTTCTTCCAATTCTCCTTTGAACTGGTCTTAATATCTTACTGGTTCTATTATTAATTAAAATATCTGGTGCACCTGGGTGGCTTAGTCGGTTAAGCATCTGACTCTTGATTTTGGCTCAGGTCATAATCTCACAGTCATGGAATCGATTCCTGCATCTGGGCCTCCTTCGGATTCTCTCTCCTTTCTCTTTCTGCATCTCTCCAAATTGCACGTGTACGCTCTCTCTCTCTCAAAATAAATAAACATTAAAAAAAAAAATGCTTTAAAATATCTGACACATTTATTTTGCATTTACCCAACAGCGACATTTTATACTTTTCAAAGATCATAGTTTAAAAGGATCCATGTTGCCGCAGAGGGTTAGGGAGAAAATGGGAGAACGAAAATGAGTAAAGATAACAAAAGTGAGTAAACAGTTTTGCAGTGAAGGGGAAAGGAGAAATGGGATAGGAGCTGGAGGGGGACAAGGGGGCAGAGATTTCTTAAGTTGTTCGGTTTTCTTTTTTTTTTTCTTTTTTTTTTTTCAACTTTTTTTTTTTAATTTATTTTTGGGACAGAGAGAGACAGAGCATGAACGGGGGAGGGGCAGAGAGAGAGGGAGACACAGAATCGGAAACAGGCTCCAGGCTCTGAGCCATCAGTCCAGAGCCCGACGCGGGGCTCGAACTCCCGGACCGCGAGATCGTGACCTGGCTGAAGTTGGACGCTTAACCGACTGCGCCACCCAGGCGCCCCAAGTTGTTCGGTTTTAAAGATAGGTTATAGAAGGCATGCTTTCATGTTGGTGAGACTGATCTGTGTAAAGTGAGAAATTAATAGGGCAAGAGGAGAGAAAGTTCCTGAAGGGATGAAAGGGTTTGTGGATGTAGCTCACATGTGGGGAGGTGTCAGTCTCAGCTAAGAACAGGAGACGGTTCATCTGCCATGATGGGAAGGAGGACACCCCGTGTAAAGAGATGGTGAGTGTGATAGAGGGAGGATTAGGTACTTCCCTGGGATTGCTCCTATTTCCTCTATATTTAGATCAGCCATGAGACAAGAATCCCAAAATGTCCTAGCTGTATTTTTGTGCGGACTTACCCATGTATTTGAACCAAGTCATACCTAAAACCAACCACGCACAATATGAGGAGAGGTGTGTGAGATAGGCATTCTCATACACTACTGGAAGGGACGTCAACTGGGATCATCTCTTGAGAATATCTTGATATGTCCTCCCCCCTCAATAAATGCTTTGAAGTTTGGCCTGGTAAAATCATACTTCTAAGAATGCAGCCTAAAAAAATAGCCCCAGGGGTTGGTGGGGGTGGGGAGGGAAGGATACGCATTTTTCAACAAAATATTGAGAATATCGAGAACTGAGAATAGTTAAGTTGTGGTATATCCATACACTGGCTAATAGAGCTATAAAACTTAAAACAATGTTTTTTTTTTTTTTTTTTTTAATTTGGAGAGAAAGTGCACACGGGAGAGGGGCAAGGGAGAGAAAGACTCTTAAGCAGGCTACACTCAGCCCTGGTATAAAAGTTTTTTAAACAACTTAGCAGGGGGCACGTGGGTGGCTCAGGTCATTACTCACAGTCATGGGATCAAGCCCTGCATCAGGCTCTGCACTGAGTGTGGAGCCTGCTTGGGATTTTCTCTCCCATTCTCTCTACCTGTCTCTCCCCAGCCCTCTCTTAATCAAAATATATAAACAGTACAAAAAAGTACTTATCAATTATATATCAAATGCTTATAATGTAAGGCTAAGAAGATATAGGTTACAGGGGTGCCTGGGTGGCTCAGTTGGTTGAGTGTCCAACTGTGGCTCAGGTTGTGATCTCACAGTTGAGTTCGAGACTTGCATCGGGCTTGCTGCTGTCAGCACAGGGCCCGCTTAGGATCCTCTGTCCCTCCCTCTCTCTCTCTCTGTCTCTGTCTCTCTCTCTCTGCCCCTCTGCCACTCATGCTTTCTCTCTCAAAAATAAATAAAACATTAAAAAAATGCTTTTAAAGCTGTATAAAATAATCTCCATCAAAGCAAACACAAGAAAAAGACTCAAAGTAATTATCTAGCATCTTTACATATTAACCTGTTAACTGTGGCTATCTCTGGGGGATGGGATCATTGGCAACTTATTCATTCCTTAAAATTTTATTTTCTATTTTTTCTATGATATCTGTATTGTTTAAAAAAATTTTTTTAAATTATTTTATTTATTTTTGAAAGAGACAGACCATAAGTGGGGGAGGGGCAGAGAGAGGGAGAGAGACAGAGAGAGAGAGAGAGAGAGAGAGAGAGAGAGAGAGAGAGAGAATCCAAAGCAGGCTTCAGGCTCTGAGCTGTCAGTACAGAGCCCGATGTAGGGCTTGAACCCACGAACCATGAGATCATGACCTGAGCCAAAGTTGGATGCTTAACCGACTAAGCCACTCAGGGGCCCCTGTACTGTTTTTGTTTGTTTGTTTGTTTGTTTGTTTATTTATTTATTTATATTAATTTATCTTGTAAATCTTTGTTTAACTTAAATTTTAGTTAATTAACATACAGTGCAATATTGGTTTCAGGAGTAGAATTCAGTGATTCATCACTTTTTTTTTTAATTTTTTTTTTAATGTTTATTTATTTTTGAGACAGAGGGAGACAGAGCATGAACAGGGGAGGGGCAGAGAGAGAGGGAGACACAGAATCTGAAACAGGCTCCAGGCTCTGAGCTGTCAGCACAGAGCCCGACACAGGGCTCGAACTCACGGACCGTGAGATCATGACCTGAGCCGAAGTCAGACGCTTAACTGATCAAGCCACCCAGGCACCCCAGTGATTCATCACTTACATACAACACCCAGTGCTCATCACAGCAAGTGCCCTTTTTTTTTTTAAATGGTGTATGTTTACTTTATTTTATTTTTTAAATTTACTTCCAAGTTAGTTATAATACAGTGCAACAGTGATTTCAGGGGTAGATTCCTTAATGCCCCTTACCCATTTAGCCCATCCCCCCTCCCACAACCCCTCTAGCAACCCTCTGTTTGTTCTCCATATTTATGAGTCTCTTATGTTTTGTCCCCCTCCTTGTTTTTATATTACTTTTGCTTCCCTTCCCTTATGTTCATCTGTTTTGTCCCTTAAAGCCCTCATATGAGTGAAGTCATATGATTTTTGCCTTTCTCTGACTGACTAATTTCGTTTAGTATAATACCCTCCAGTTCCATCCACATAGTTGCAAATGGCAAGATTTCATTCTTTTTGACTGCCGAGTCATACTCCATTGTGTAAATATACCACATCTTCTTTATCCATTCATCCATCGATGGACATTTGGGCTCTTTCCATACTTTGGCTATTGTCAATAGTGCTGCTATAAACATTAGGGTGCACATGCCCCTTCGAAACAGCACACCTGTATCCCTTGGATAAATACCCAGTAGTGCAATTACTGGGTCAGAGGGTAGTTCTATTTTTAATTTTTTGAGGACCCTCCTTACTGGTTTCCAGAGTGGCTGCACCAGCTTGCGTTCCCACCATCGGCGCAAAAGAGATCCTCTTTTTCTGTATCTTCGCCAACATCTGTTGTTGCCTGAGTTATTTTTGTGTATGGTGTAAGAAAGTGTTCCGGGTTCATTTTTCTGCATGTCGCTGTCCAGTTTTCCCATCACCACTTGGTGAGGAGACTGCCTTTATTCCATTGGATATTCTTTCCTACTTTGTCAAAGATTCGTTGGCCATACGTTTGTGGGTCCATTTCTGGGTTCTCTATTCTGTTCCATTGATCTGAGTGTCTGTTTTTGTGCCATGTATTATTTTTAAAGTTAGAAAACAGTAACAAAGATCATTTCTACTATGAAAGTAGCAATCCTTCCTTAACTGCTCTGTGCCATGTTCTAGTCTCCCTCTTTTTCTTTCTCTTTCTCTTTCACACATTGAAAAAAAAAATGTATCAGGTACAGGAAACCTCAAATGTCCTTGAACCCTAAATCTAGAGACCAAACTGCCCCATGCAGGCCAATTCTAAGTGGGCAGACTAGAACTCAAAATAACTATCCGTCCATAATTTTTTGCTAAAAAACAAAGTTGTGGTTAATTTGATGAATTGAGAGAATAGTTACAGAGTGGCTAGCAATTCTGAAAACATAGGCAAATATATAATGATTTATTGTTGTATTACAATCCATACGAAAATAGTATTATATATGTTTCAAGACTTTATGGCCAGCCTGTAGTAAATCTGGACTGAAACACAGTGGGAAAGAAGACTTAATAAAAATAGAAATTTCTTGGGGCGCCTGGGTGGCTCAGTCGGTAGAGCATCTGACTTTAGCTCAGGTCATGATCTCACACTCTGTGAGTTCAAGCCCCGTGTTGGGCTCTGTGCGGACAGCTCAGAGCCTGGAGGCCGCTTCAGATTCTGTGTCTCCCTCTCTCTCTGCCCTTCCCCTGCTCATGCTCTGTCTCTCTCTGTCTCAAAAATAAATAACAACATTAAAAAAAAGAAAAAAGAAATTTCTTAAGCTGAACCCTGAGCTCCTGCCAGTGTCCTTTCTGGCCCCCAGGGTTTGTCTCAAATTGGCCCTGTGAATGGGTTTTCCAAATGTACAGTATGTGCTCAGGAACCCCTAAATGCTGGTAGGTTCCCGCATGGGACTGAAGCCCTTAAGAGATCCTGTCAAACACTTTGGCCAACAGTGCAGTGATTCTTAGACTGAAATACTAATTTCTAACAACCTTTTTGTCTTTTGCCAACAATAAGCTGTGGGATGAAACTATTCTATCCTTATAGAAAGTTTTAATTTAAATAGTGACCAGCTTTCCAGAGTTTTAAAATATTTGGCTTCTTGGTTCATATCAGTGTTAAGATTTAATTTAAATAATAGGAGACTTTTATGTAGTTACTTCCTTTTCACTGAACTTTCTTTTTAATTTAACTTAATGTTTTTGGAGAGCAAGAGTACGCAGGTGCGGGAGAGGGGCAGAGGGTGAGAAAGAATCCCAAGCAGGCTCTACACCCAGTGCGGAGCCTGATGTGAAACTTGATCACCACCCTGGGATCATGACCTGAGCCGAAATCGAGTCAGATGCTCAACCGAGCCACCCGGTGCCTCTACTGAACTTTCTCCGACCAAATCATTCTTAAAAGTTACAGTTTCATATAGATCAAGCTTAATACAAATAATTGTAATTTATTAATATCTGATATTAGGCATGAGATGTACGATCTTGTTGCAGTAAAGGCAGTTGGTGGCTGAAAGGAAAAATATGAATTCTTTAGAGTAGGATTATAGTATTTGATAAGGATTTCTCAGGAAAAAATACTGTAACATGCTTCATGGCTTTTGTTACCAGAATCTGAATACTATACATTGTGACAGTATCAGTTGACCTTCATATAGTATCATAAATTTATATAATGGTAAATAAAATCCTCACTGCCTCAGATTCGTGCACATTTGTTCTCTCCTTGTCACCATCTGCTTTTTCCACGTGAAAGTAGCAAATCCACACTCTTGGGATCAGCGCTGTGATTCTCACAGAACTTACTAATGTGTCACATTTAGCATTACCTCACCTCCATTAGCTAATGCTTGGCTGAATATAAATTATTCTGAGGATGGTGATCTCATCTTGAAGGAAAAAAAATGATCCCTCAAGGGAAACATCTAATGCTCTAAATGATAACAGAAGTCTATGTTCTTAGAACATTTTCATTTGACAAAACGTAAGTGGGAAGATAAGAAGGATTTAAAAAATATATCTCAGTGCAGCAATGAACTTAATACTAATTGTTTCTGTGTACTGATGTTATTTTTTCCCACCAATTCAGGATGCTGCTGCTCACAAAGTAGAGTTTTGAATATATATTAGGTCCTAGAGAAAATTTAAGTGGACCAATTGGCATTAGATGGCAACTTGAATGTGGGTCTTAGGGTCACTTCTCAAGTTCCTCGACTCTTTTAGCATTTGCCACTGAAGATACAAACAGATCTTCAAGTTTAAAAACAGGTTTTCAGTATAAATTTGCTGTCACTCTGAAACAGATATTTAAACATTTCACACTGTGTTTTCCTAAACAAGTGAAGAGTTGTAATGTTTTCCTATTTATATTGTGGTTAGCCAATGAAAGGGACCATCATGTATTGCAATAATACAGTAAAGCAGAGAAAGTCATCTACAGTTAAGGTGCAGAATGGAAATTAATTTCTAAAATTGCAATTTCTATATGAAGTTATGAAGTGTTATGTAAAAGCCCACAAAACTCTGTTATTAAAAATGAATAGTTTGAAAGTGTGTCTACAGCAGAGATTTCCGAATAAGATTTTAAAATAGTATAAACAGTTTGCTAGATTCCTACTCAGCTAACCTGTCCCCCATCAGTAGGTTGTTCCTGGGGGCTACCCTACAAGGAAACTGAGGTAAGGGATAAAGCCTGGTCTCAAAGGGTTTGAAATCTCAAAATGAGACATCAGAATGAATACTGCTCACTTATGAATCAACTCCATGAATCTATCTAAAAAAAACAAAACAAAACAACACACTGTATTTCTGATTAGTTCTTCCAATGATGGTCTGAGACGTTAAGATCCCCATTTTACAGTTCAGCTGACTGAGGCTCAGAGCAGTTAAGTAACTTAAGTGGCAGAGCCAGGACTCCCACTCTTCTACGTGACTTACTACCCTATAGGACACTATTCATAATTTTAAGACAGGAAACTAAAATCCATAACCTAGAAGCTCTAATTAAGAAGCAGCAAAGAGCATAAATAACATGACAGAAACTGATAGCAGAGACCCAGAAATAGTATAAAGTGCACTTACTCTAATTAATGAAGAAAATAAGGATGACAGTTATGGTGTTTCTGATGCCACTGGGTAATTTACTTCTAAAAGTCACATAACTGCTTTCATGTTAAGCTTTCAGTATGTTATTAAGACATATTTTCTGTATGCCTCTAAAGTAAAGGTGAAGCCTTCCCATTAGGACTTCTGGGAAGACTATGCTTTTGCCAAAGAACTTGAAAAACATCAGGGTTGTATTTATAACCGATTACAGAGGACAAAGTCTGAAAAGGAGTCATGTATCCAAATTTAGTAAGTGAAACAGAAAAACGTACTTTTCAAATAGTTTGAATAAGAAAAGACTTCGGCTCTAATGTACTGGGGTTTTTATGGAAACTGTTTCCCATCTAGTCTCTGAGTTTCTTTGGGGAATTGTAAGACTCACTGAATGGGATGTTGTCATTGGACCGAGGAGTCAATCTTTTAATATTTATTTTGTAATTGAGGTGAAAACCCACTGAGCAGCAAGTAGAATTAAATACAGAGTAAACTAGACTAAGTTCAGTGGTGCCATAGAATCAAATGAAACCATTCTTTCCTTTCCAGGCTGGAATTGCTCCCCCCCTATTCAAAGCCAAATTGTGTATAAAATAAATGTAGAATGAAGCATCCTGAATGCCTTTCATAAAAATTACAGCCAACCTACAAGACTTTCTCCTGCCCACTCAGAACCACTCCTCTCTACACGCAGATTCGTGTTTACAATCACCTGACTTAAAAAAATCCTCCCAGGGAGAGAAGGTTTGAAACTGGGAAAAGTCAGAGTGAGCAGTATTTACTCATTTGTCATTTGTGCTATAATAATTACCTGAACAACTGTGTGCAGAGTACTGCGGTCAACCTGAGTGGATGCAGTGACGGCAGAGCCGTGGGTCCCATCCCTGTGTGGGACTTGCCTGTACCCCCCGGGGAATTCAGAGGTGCCTCCACAAGCCAGATGCCAGACAGTGCCCAGTAGGGATCACCTAACTTTATCTTACTCGAACTCAGAATCTCTATAAGCAATTTGCAGGCAAAACCAAAATAGGCAGAGAAATAACATTACATAGTTAGAAAGCACTGTCAACAGACATCCATTTCATCCTTACAACTACCCTATGAGGTGTGTATATAATTTATGCCTAATCTATGAAAGAGCTAGTAAGTGATGCCCTTGGGACTTGGCCTCGGGTCTTCTGACAACAGAGTGCCTATTCCCCTCCATTACATTTATATTTACTAAATGTGTACAGAACATTATCTAACAGTTGAAGAATTCCCACATCTTTTTGGGGGCCCAAACACCAGTGCTTCCTACCTTTGAGGCAGAGTTTAAAGATCTAATACTAGGCACCAAAACTGTTCTGAAAGCATACGTGAAAGGAAAGACTGCTTTTTAGAATTGAAGGAGGATGAAGCTGTAGGTTGTGTTAAATTAGGTTTGAAAGCAAACAGTAAAGAAATATTATAAATGTCTATATCAGACAACACGTTAGTCTCTTAAAATGGCAGGAAGAAAGGCCTTTTTTTTTTTTTTTTAAGGAGAGCAAAAGCAAATCTGATTTAAATAGGTACCATGTTTCATTTCCTTTGTATTGTGAGGTTTTATCACCACACTTTAATAAATTGTTCATTTATTAAAACACATTCTAACTTTCAAAGCCTTCTTTTGCAAAAAAGCAAAGCAAAACCAAAGCTCAAACATCAGGTGTGATAGAGATGATTTAAGTTTGGAGATCATGTGACCCTAACACATTCAAAGTGGCTGAGCACATTTTGATACAGGCTGGTCTAATCACTTTGCTCAGCACCTGTTACTATCTTGCATATTCACATTGTTACAGCGTCTCCATATTTCAGTTCTGCAGTTCCTTTCTAATCCACATCTTTTAATTATAATTTGCCAAGTAATCCTAAAATAGGTTTACTTTTTCTAAATAGGGCTTAATTATTTAAAAAAAAAACATAATACTGTAGTCTGGGCATTAACATGTGCCAGGCCCTAGACATGGGGAAAGACAATAAGGAACAACAAGATAAACACAGTACTTCATGGAATTTGCTTACTAACTAGTAGGGGAGATAGTAAACTAGCAATTGCAAAGGATATGCCATTTCCTTCTTAGGAAATGCAGGATGCAAAAGGAACACATGATGAGAAGACTTAAACCTTGAAGTACTTTAATGAGAACAGAAACCTAAGTAGAAGTTCCACAAGGAAATGTGATGTAAAGAAGGGAGAGAGCGAATGCAGAGTGTTCCAGGCAGAGAATAGGTATTAAGATCAGCCTGGCTGTGCAGATAGTGAAATGGTGCTATAATGAAAGATAAGGCAGGGGAGGAGACCAAGGACCCAACCCATGCTTGGCTCTGTTAGCCTCGTTAAGGCACTGGGTTTGTCCTATGGGCAAAGGATAAGCCTTCTGGAATTCTATTTTGTAAAGATCACTCAGCCTGTGCTGTGAAGAATGGACTAGAAAGGGGGAAGGGGTCTGGAAGTACGGAGACCAATGAGGCTGTTGTAGCCACGTGAGAGCCTGGGGTGGCTCTCAGGAATACAGAGAAGTGGACAGATGTGGCGGATATTCAGGAGGAGGTCCAGAGGCTTGATGGCTAACTGAGGAAAGAACAGGGCGCGGTAGCCGAGAAGGCTGGTTCCTGGTTTCTGGGCTTGGATGCCCTTTACTGAGTACAGGGAGAGAGGAAGCTTCTGCACGGCTTGAGAACAGACCACTCAAATCAAGAGTGACAAGTGTGAGAAGGGCGCAATTTTCAGCAAGGCCTGAGGGGGTTTCAAAGCAGCTCCTAGGGGACTTTGGCAATGGATATTTAACCACAGGGAAGAGCTGCAAGGACTTATGGAAGCCCTCAGGTCTGAAAAGGAATTGGAATTCAATGCTTGAAGTTACGTCTCTGGAAAACTGAGTCACACAGTCTACCGGAGAAAATCTAGGCCCGAGACGGAACAGGCAGCAAAGACCAACCGGTCGTCCAGTAACGGGAGGATCGGCCCCGAGGGCCGCGCCTCTCGGCACCACCAAGCCCGCCTTCGGCCCCCCAGGGGCACGGTTTCTGGGCGCCGAGCGTCCGCTCCTCTCTTCCCGATCCAAATCTTAGCCCAAGGCCGCCCAACCTTCCCAGGCATCCCGCTGCCTTCGGCTCTCGGCTCCTCCTCCTACTGCCGGGTTCGGCGCCCCCTCCCCCCACTCGTCCCCAGGCCCGGGGTCTAGTCTTCCTGCAATCCGGCTTCGATGCTCCGGCCCGGCCTGTCCATTCTCCCGTCCTCCGGGCTCGGCCCCTCCAGCCAGATCTCCGCTCCTCGGCCCGGTCTCCCCCACCCCTGCTCGGCTCTGTCGCCAAGCGGGCTTCGGTGCACGGTCTCACACCCATGTGGTGCCATAACAAAGGATCCGCCGCACAGACCCTGCCCATCTCTTCCACTCCCCCCGGAGCAGCTGCAGGCCCGGCGGGCGCCGGGCTTTGGAGGATGGAGGGAGCGGGCCTAGGGCTGACGGGGCCGCGGCAGGAAGGGGCGATGGCAGCACTCACCGCACACACAGTCTCCACACAACGGCCACCGACTTGCTCCTCTCCGCACAGGCTCCGTTTCTCTAGCCCTCCGCCAGCTGCCCATTAAGGGTGAGTTCCAGAGCAGGCTCCGCCCCCGCTAGCCCCGCCCCGGGCCCGCCCCCTCGACTCAGCCCGTCTCAGCGCTGACGCGTCCCTCCAACCCCGGCACGCTCTCGTCCCCACCGCCCCAGGCCCCTTTCTCATAGGCCTGGTGCTCTCCTTTCTCCGGCCCCTCCGCACCTATGCCGCTCTCTCATTGGCCCGGCGCCCTCCTGCCGGCACGCCCCCTCACGCTCTGGCCTGGCCCTCGCGCGGGGTTTGAAGACGGACCCCGCCTGCTGCTGCGGGCCCACGGGTTTCCGCCGGTGGCGCGGGTTTCTTTCTGAAAGTAAAAGGACGGAGACGTGAAGGCCTCACGAGGCCCAAGGAGCAGAGAGAAGGGAGTCAAAGGCGGGCCCCGTCAGACCTCCGGGAGGAAAGGGAGCAGGCCGCGACCCGCGCTGGTAAATCTGTACTTCGCTTTTCTTAGCTCACCCCCCCCCCCCCCCACTTACTGTCTCTAAATCCGAATCCTTCCCTGCTCTACTGATTTCCCCACCCGTTTTCGTTCACAATCTCCGTTCAGACCCTGATGCAAACAACATATCGTTTTCGCAGGAGAATATATCAACACAATTGAGCACGAAATTCACCAAATTTCAAGAGCTTCATGATATCCACGTTAAGAACTAGCCTGCTCCCCAACATTTTTGCCCATTCAGGTATAAATCCGGGGGCTGCGGTTTGTACATAAATATGCATCGTCTTGTATATATGGCACCCCTTTGTTGAGTGCTTAGTACATTTTCGCAGTGCGCTCATTGTAGCCTCTCTACAACTCCAAGAGGTAGGAATTCCAATTACAATCGCTACAGGTGTTGAAGACAGTTAAATCATTTGCTCTTGCTAAAAGAGTTACCGGGGTTAAACTCAGATCCTTTCTTTATCCTTCCCAAATTGAGAGAGGACCAGTGTTTGGCAGTCCTTTCTTTGCTGCAGTGCAACTGAAGAATACGACCCCCTCCAAATCCTACCGGTGGTCCAGCTCCTACTTCTAAGGAAGGAACTGGTACTGTTAATCAGTCCTGTTACCCTGAGATGCCCACGCCCCTTCCTGTGCCCAGGCATTTCTTACCAAAATGATGCTTGAGTTAAAGCAACAGCAGATTTTGTTTTCCTGTAAATTATGCTAATTTGTCTAGTGAAACTTTAATTATAGTAGAACAGTTGGCTAGAGGAAATGTCTTCTGAGTCCAGTAATTTGTTTTGACAGAGTTGTTTCAGAGGTGGCAGAATTTGATCTGGGCCTTGAAGAGGAAGAATTTGGGAAAAGCAAGTGAGGCATTCCAGGTGAGAGGAATCTACGCCAGAGGGTGCTTGTAATTGGCCAGGGACAGGAAGTGGTCCTTATGCATTTGGTGGTAAGAAATGAAATGATTAAGTGATTCTAGAGACTGTAAAGCAGTTTAGAATCTGGTCCAGATTCTGGAGAGAGTTTGGACTTCTTGAGGTGAATCAAAGTGTGAACTGAGTGATGCTCTGAACCATTAATGAGTGGCCCTATGGAAAGTTCTGAATCTGGTTTTAAAGGTGATTAGTCTGGCAGAGTTAGGCTGTTTGGATGGATGATCCACTGGGGGTGGTAGAAAGGGGAAGCTGGAGAAGAATAATATGTCACTGTAAGTTTTGTTATCCCTTACCAGAAATTTTTGGGAAATTTGATTTTTTTTTTTTAATGTTTATGTTTGAGACAGAAAGACAGAGTGTGAGCGGGCTTGGGTAGAGAGAGAGGGAGACACAGAATCCAAAACAGGCTCCAGGCTCTGAGCTATCAGCATGGAGCCCAACGTAGGGCTGGAATGCACCGACTCGAGATCATGACCTGAACCGAAGTCTGATGCTTAATTGACTGAGCCAACCAGGTGCCCTTAGGGAAATTTTAATATGACTTACTTTTGTTTAAGCATAGAGAGGCAAAGTGACCAGAGTGGGGGGTGGGGAGAAGATTCAATTAGTGTAGTTAATTTCTTCAGGTGTTACTCATCTGGGATATAATCTTCTATAACAATATTACTGTAAATGAATTTTAATCTCATACTTGATCATGAATATTCTAGTAGCGGGAGAAGTAGTATAAATGTGTTCCAGGAGGCCAGCAAGGGGATTTTATTAAGAAAATATTGCCAAATACCAGAACATTAACACTGGAACTGGAACATACATGCCAGGAAACACAAAATACTGGTGAGTCTGTTCTCAGGGCACCGGGAGAAGCTGACTTGTGATTAGACAAAAGAAGAAAGAAGCTAGAAGCGCACCAGGGAGAACCATGGCAAGGCTTTAGCTCTCCCTAGAGGCCGGGAATCTGTATTCCAGCTGCTCCTGGGACTCCAGCCACCAAGTGTGCTAGCTGGGCAAGTCTGGGCATAAACCAGGGCTATTGAGGTTGGCTGCCTATGTCCTTTCTCTGCCTCCTTTCCTCTGCCTCTTCTTCCACTACGGTTCCTCAAAAATGACTCAGCCAGACTTTTTTCTAGCCTGACCACCTTTAGTTGTAAAATCAGTATCGAACATGGTTAATTGCAATGTTAAGAAAAAAGCATTGTGGGATGTGGCGCCTGGGTGGCTTAGTCAGTTAAGCGGCTGACCTTGGCTCAGGTCATGATCTCGCAGTCCATGAGTTCGAGCCCCACATCCTGCTCTGTTCTGACAGCTCAGAGCCTGGAGCCTGCTTTGGATTCTGTGTCTCCCTCTCTGTCTCTGCTCCTCCCCTGCTCATGCTCTTTCTCTCTCTCAGAAATAAATAAACATTAAAAAAAAAATTAAATAGCACTGTCGGGGGTGCCTGGCTGGCTGACTCCGTTGGTAGAGCTTGTGACTCTTGATCCTGAGGTCATGAGTTCAAGCCCCACATCGGGCATAGAGCTTATTTTAAAAAAAGAAGAGGAGGAGAAAGAAGAAAGAACATTGCGGCACAGTGTGAAGAAATAAATAATAGAGCTCTTAAGCCTAGTATTTTAAAATACAGCAAATATTTTTCTTTGGAACTTGGAAACTGTTACCAAAAATAGTTATGGTCCTGTGTGAAAAGAGGTTTTTGCTGCACAATTATGTAAAAGACCACAATCCTTCCCCACCAGGAATTAAAAGCATTTCGAGGGGCACTTGGGTGGCTCAGTGGGTTAAGTGTCCAACTTCAGCCTAGGTCATGATCTTGCTGTTTTGGAGTTTGAACCCTGCACGGGCTCTATGCTGACAGCTCAGAGGCTGGACCCTATTTCAGATTCTGTGTCTCCCTCTCTCTCTCTGCCCCTTCCCCACTCACGCTCTGTCTCTCTCAAAAATAAACATTAAAAAAAAGCATTTCAAAATTGGTGACCTGATGAGGAAAATGATAGTCCAAAACCAGAATGCCAGATGCCTTCCTGTTCTCCATTTCCTTTGCTTTTGTCATTTAATCCTCCTGCTCCTACAGTGAGGCCCCCAGTTGTCTTCTAACCCTGAACCCAGCTGTTAAAATTTTTGAACTGTGCAAACAACATGAGGGAGTAACATATTGAATTTCTCTTTGTTCTCTGTTGGCACTATGGTTTCCTCAGTTCAGTGAGTTGTCAAACCATACTCTCATGGGCATGCCAGCAATTTTTACAAAATCAAAAATTTTCCTGATGTCAGTGTCACTAAGTGTGAACATGTACATGGTTATTCTTCGTCAGTTAATGGTTAGATCCTAGAGCTACAGATCCTATCTAAGTGCATTCTGTGTTTCTTGTCTTTACTAAGTCATCAGTGGGCTTTATTAAAAGTTATACTTTATAGAAGAGAATCAGTTTCTCACTTGGGTTGTCTAAATGTTGAGGATTTTTATCTGTATGTGAAACAAATTAAAATAAACTTTGTACTCAGAATCTAGCATTACGGAGCCCCCGTATCACTTCGTATTGAAAAAGCCGTTTCGTCAAAAATTATCCTGTCTCTTCAATCCAGTGAAATTGTATTCCTTTCCGCGGCATACCTGTAATGACATTTATGTTGATATCTTTAGAATTACGTTGGTTATAATTTATTTATTAAAATATTTTTAATGTTTCTTAAAAAATTTTTTAACGTTTATTTATTTTTGAGAGAGAGAGAGAGAGTGCATGTGCCAGCAGGGGAGGGGCAGAGAGGGAGAGGGAGACGCAGAATCAGAAGCAGACTCCAGGCTCTGAGCTGTCAGCGTAAGAGCTGGATGTGTGGGACTCAAACCCATCAACTGGGAGATCACGACCTGAGCTGAAGTTGAATGCTTAACCGACTGAGCCACCCAGGTGCCCCTCTTGGTTTGTAATTTATAATTTTCATCTGGATCAGGTGTAACTTTGAGAGAGCAATCTTTCTTAGGTCTGTCATGGTTGGAGTCAAATGTGAAATTTAACAGTCATGACGTTTTACCATCTCCGTCTTCTAGGATGAACCTGTTTTTCCTTCCCGGGAACGTATCATTTGCCAGTGAGTTTGTGTTGTTGGAAGGTTTTCTGCTAAAATTCAAGAGAATATTTATCAACATGATAAGCACAAGTACTGGAAAGGCATCGCGAAAGGTAAATAGGAATTTTCCCCTCAAATGCTGTAGTTTATGTTGTTATTTCGGTTTATAAAATGAATGTATGTGTTTTATATATCAGTAAATTATGACATAGATGATATTGATGAAGAGGGAGACTACATCGGTTTTCTATTTCTGTGTAAAACATCACGCCAAAACTTCTAGGCTTAAACAAAAAGTAATGTTTTCTTCCAGTTCTGTGGGTTGAACAGCTGCTTTGCAGATCTCACCTGAACTCACTCAGGCTTACTTACACATTGAATTCTTGGGGCGCCTGGGTGGCGCAGTCGGTTAAGCGTCCGACTTCAGCCAGGTCACCATCTCGCGGTCCGTGAGTTCGAGCCCCGCGTCGGGCTCTGGGCTGATGGCTCAGAGCCTGGAGCCTGTTTCCGATTCTGTGTCTCCCTCTCTCTCTGCCCCTCCCCCGTTCATGCTCTGTCTCTCTCCCAAAAATAAATAAACGTTGAAAAAAAAAAATTAAAAAAAAAAAAAAAATGAATTCTGGTGGGTGCCTGATCCAAAATAGCTTAACTCAATATATCTGATAGTTGATGTTGGCTGTTACCTGGGGTAACTTGGGTTCTTCTCCAGGTGGCTTTTTATCCTCTATGAGGCTAGAGTTCTGGCATGACAGTCCCAGGGTGGGACTACAGCATAGCCAAATCCAGTGCAAAAGCACTTAACGCCACTAGTTTGCTTCACATTTGTTGATGTGACATTGACACATTGAGATTCACATTGTTGACGTGACCAAAGCAAGTCACATGACCAAACACAGAGTCAGTGTGGGAGTGGGCTCAGACAGCAGCTATTGATGGGAGGAATGGCAAAAATTTTGTGGCCATCGGGGCGCCTGGGTGGCGCAGTCGGTTAAGCGTCCGACTTCAGCCAGGTCACGATCTCGCGGTCCGTGAGTTCGAGCCCCGCGTCGGGCTCTGGGCTGATGGCTCAGAGCCTGGAGCCTGTTTCCGATTCTGTGTCTCCCTCTCTCTGCCCCTCCCCCGTCATGCTCTGTCTCTCTCTGTCCCAAAAATAAAATAAAAACGTTGAAAAAAAAAATTAAAAAAAAAATTTTGTGGCCATTATCTACCTACGATACAAGCTTTTTTCCCCTTCTAAAAACTCATCCTTTTTTTTTTTTTTCTAAGTAAAACATAATCAAAAGTTGAAGAAGTATTGCCTGGCCCCCTCACCTGGTTAAAATGGAAACGTATGCAAACAAAAACATACATGATTAGATCAATAAACAGGTGTTAAAAGACCATCATTTCACATTGATCACAAAATTACAGTCATTAACAGACATAGATTAAAATTTATTTATTCCCGTCTTCAGTCGTGTTTATGATGAACATAGACATCCTAAACCAAAGTAGCCAATATTTGCAGTTCCCATTTATACACGGTGTTGTCCTCCCAACTAACGGTTGTGTTAGAAAAGAAATGGATAGAAACATAGAAGGAAAGGGAACTAAGAGTTGCACAGTGGTGTCTGGAAATGAACTCTGCCCTGAGAAGTAGTAGCACAAGAGTCATGGCCAAAGTAGTAGGACGACTTGGGCAAGGTCAATAGTGCTTGATGCATTAAAGTGGTTCTAGTGAAAACGATAATGATACAGAAACCACTTGTATTTACCTGCGACTTTGTAATTTACAAAACGTTTTCTTAGGTCTTATCACATGTATCCTTATAATTACATAAAGTATTCAGGATGACATTGATCCCCATTTTGCAGTTAAGGCTCAGCGAACTTCTAAAATCATAGCACTGTTAGAAGAACCAAGATTGAAAGATATCTGACAACTAGCCATGTTCTCATTTCACATTAAAACTTCATGTAAAATAAATAAGTAAATAAATAGGATAAGGAAATAGCCATTAGGAAATGGGTTTTGAAGTTTTACCAAAAAATATGTATATATATTCTAAACAAAGAAATTGATGTCCTTGTTTTTTTTAGTACTAATTGGTAGAAATCTTACACAGGGTAGGATTTAGTTTCCCGTAACTTCTGAACCAATGGAGAGAAAATGGGAAGCAAAACTGAAGCAAATTGAAGAACGAGCAGCTTGTTACGAGAGGAAACCATTGTCCTCAATATACAGACCGAGATTGTCCAAGCCAGAAGAACCACCTTCCATTTGGAAACTATTCCATCGGCAAACTGAAGCCTTTAATTTTGTTAAAAGCTGTAAAGAGGTAATTTTCTCATCTCCTGCCTTTATTTCTGGGGCTACTGTGACTTTAGATTTCTAAAAACAAACTAAAAATCGTTTGTGTTCATTCGAGCCCACATGATTTACAAAAGAATCGTGATCTAAATATCACACTGTTTGCAAAACATATCCCTATGAATTGTTGGCCATTCACTTTATATTAAGAATGAAGAGCAATGACCTATGTAGTGCCAATTGGTTTGAAAAATTTGTAATGATACTTAAAAAAATGTTTTTTTTCAAATATAGTTGACATAGTAAGTATATCAGTTTCAGGTGAACAACATAGTGATTTGACAGTTCTATACATACAAAATACTCACCACAGTAAGTCTAGTTACCATCTATCACCAAAGTTACTCCAATATTATTGACTATATTCCCTATGCTGTCCTTTTCATCACCATGACTTATTTATTTTATAAGTGGAAGATTGTACTTTTTAATCCCCTTCCCCTATTTCTCTTGTCTCTCCATCTCCTCCCTGCCCCTCTTTGGCAACCACCGGTTTATTCTCTGTATTTATGAGTCTGTTTTAGGTTCGTTTTGTTTTTAGATTCCACATATCAATGAAATCATATGATCCTTGTTTTTCTCTAACTTATTTCACTTAGCATAATACCCTCTAGGTCCATCCATGTTGTGAACAGCAAGACTTCATTCTTTTTTTTTTTTTTTTAGGGCTGAGTAATATTCCTTTGAGTACATATACTGTATTTTCTTTATCCATTCATCTGTCAGTGGACACTCGGTGTGTTCCATATGTTGGCTGTTATAAATAAATATGGGTACACATATTCTTCTGAATTAGTGCTTTCATTTTCTTCAGGTAAATACCGAATTACTGGAATTACTGGATTGTATGGTATTTCTATTTTAATTTTTTTGAGGAACCTCCATTCTGTTTTCCATAGTGGCTGCACCAACTTACGTTCCCACCAACAATGCTGCATGAGTGTTCCCTTTTCTCCAAATCCTTACAAACATGGTTATTTCTGGTCTTTTTGATACTAGCCATTCTGATGGGGGCAAGGTGGTATCTCAGTGTGGTTTTGATTTGCATTTCCGGGATGATTAGTGATGGTGAGCATTTCTTCATGTGTCTGTTGTCCATCTATAGGTCTTCTTTGGAAAAATGTCTGTTCAAGTGCTCTGCACATTTTTAAAGTCAGATTCTTTTTTGGTGTTGAGTTGTAAGAGTTCTTTATATTACTTTGGATATTAGCCCCTTATCAGATATATCATTTGTAAATATCTTCTCCCATTCAGGAGGTTGCTTTTGCATTTTGTTGATGGTGTCTTTTGCTGTGCAAAAGCTTTTTAGTTTGGTGTAGTCCCAATTGTTTATTTTTGCTTTTAAAAAAAAATTTTTTTTTTCAACATTTATTTATTTTTGGGACAGAGAGAGACAGAGCATGAATGGGGGAGGGGCAGAGAGAGAGGGAGACACAGAATCGGAAACAGGCTCCAGGCTCCGAGCCATCAGCCCAGAGCTCGACACGGGGCTCGAACTCACGGACCGCGAGATCGTGACCTGGCTGAAGTCGGATGCTTAACCGACTGCGCCACCCAGGCGCCCCTATTTTTGCTTTTGTTTCCACTGCCTGGGGAGATAGATCCAGAAAAATATTGCTAAGGCTGATGTCCAAGAGTTTACTGCCTGTATTTTCTTTAAGGAGGTTTATGGTTTTAGGTCTTATATTTAGGTCTTTAATCTGTTTTGAGTTTATTTTTGTGTATGGTGCGAAAAAGTGGCCCAGTTTCATTTGTTTGCATTAGCTATCCAGTTTTCTCAGCACCGTTTATTGAGGAGACTGTCTTTTCCTCACTGCATATTCTTGCCTCCTTTGTTATAGATTAATTGACCTTATAATTATGGATTTATTTCTGGGCTCTCTATCCTGTTCCATTGATTTGTGTGTGTACTTTTGTGCCAGTGCCATACTATTTTGATATCTATAGAATTGTAATCTACTTTGAAATCTGGGGTTGGAATACTTCCAGCTTAGTTCTTCTTGCTGAAGACTGCTTTGGCTATTTGTGATCTTCTTTGGTTCCCTACAAATTTTAGGACTATTTGTGCTAGTTTTGTGAAAGATATTATTGGTATTTTGGTAGGGATTGCATTCGATCTGTAGATGGCTTTGGATAATATGGACATTATAACAGTATTACTTCTTCAGATCCATGAGCATTGTATATCTTTCCATTTTTGTTGTCTTCAGTTCTTTAATCAGTGTCTCATGGTTTTCAGAGTACAGGTCTTTCACTTCGTTGATTGAATTTATTCCTAGGTGTTTTATTCCTTTTGATGCAACTGTAAATGAGATTATTTTCTTAATTTCTTTCTGATAGCTCACTATTAGTATTTAAAAGTACACTTGATTTCTGTATGTTAATTTTGTATCCCGCAATTCTATTGAATTCATTTATTGTCATTTTTTGGTGGAGTCTTTAGGGTTTTCTATATGTAGTATCATGTCCTCTGCAAATAGTGACAGTTTTACTTCTTCCTTACCAGTTTGGATGCCCTTTTCCCCCTCCTTTTTCTTGTCTGATTGCTGTGGTTAGGACTTCTAGTACTGTGTTGAACAAAAGTGGGGAAAGTGGGCATCTTTATCCTTTCTTGATCTTAAAGGGAAAGCTTTCAACTTTTCATTGTTGAGGATGATGCTGGCTATGGGTCTGTCATATATGGTCTTTATTATGTTGAGATGTTCCCTCAATACTCATTTTGTTGATAGTGTTATGATATGGAATTTGGTCAAATGCTTTTTAAAGTGTTGTATTATGTTGATTGATTTGTGGGTATTGATCCATCCTTGCATCCCTGGAATAAACCCCACTTAATCATGGTGAATGATCTTTTTTTTAAAATTTTTTTTATTAAAATTTTTTTTTTAACATTCATTTATTTTTGAGAGACAGAGAGAGGCAGAGCATGAGCAGGGGAGGGGGAGAGAGAGATACAGAATCTGAAGCAGGCTCCAGGCTCTGACCTGTTTGTTAGCACAGAGCCGGACGCAGGGCTCGAACCCGCGAACTGCGAGACCATGACCTGAGCTGAAGTTGGACGCTCAATGACTGAGCCACCCAGGCGCCCTGGTGAATGATCCTTTTAATGTATTGTGTTAGATTTGCTAATATTTTGTTGAAGATTTTTACATCTGTGCTCATCAGGGATAATAGTCTACTTTTTTTTTTTTTTTTTTTAGTGTCTTTGGTTTACTTTGAGGGTAATGCTGTTCTTTCAGAACAAATTCAGAAGTATTTCTTTAAAAAAAAGCATTCCTTCCTCTTATATATTTTGGAATAGTTTGAGAAGCATAGTTACTGACTCTTCTTTAAAAGATGTTTGGTGAGGAGCACCTGGAGGACTCAGTCAGTTGAGCGCCTGACCCTTGGTTTTGGCTCAGGTCATGATATTGGGGTTTGTGGATTCAAGCCCCACATCAAGTTCGTGCTGACAGTGCAGAGCCTGCTTGGGATTCTCTCTCTCCCTCTCACTGCTCCTCTTCTGCCTGTGCTCACTCGCTCTCTGTCTCTCTCAAAATAAATATATAAACTTTTTAAAAAATGAGTAAAAGATGTTTGGTAAAATTCACCTGTGAAGCCATCTGGCCCTAGACTTTTGTTTTTTGGGGAGTTTTTGATTACCAATTGAATTTCATTACTAGTAATCCATTTTCTATTTCTGATTTAGTCTTGGAAAACCTTATGTTACTATGGATTTGTCCATTTCTTCTAAGTTGTCCAATTTGTTGGCATATACTTTCTTGTAGTCCCTTTATTTTTTTTCCACTTTTTACTTTTATTTTTTTAATCTAAAAATTTATGAAAAAAACAGTGCCAAATTCACATCCTAAAAACACAGAGATACGTATTTTAAAAGAAATATGTAGGGGCACGTGGGTGGCTCAGTCGGTTAAGCGTCCGACTTCAGCTCAGGTCACAATCTCACGGTCCGTGAGTCTGTGAGTTCGAGCCTCGCGTCGGGCTCTGGGCTGATGGCTCAGATCCTGGAGCCTGCTTCTGATTCTGTCTCCCTCTCTCTCTGCCCCTCCCCCGATCATGCTCTGTCTCTCTCTGTCTCAAAAATAAACGTTAAAAAAAAATTTTTTTAAAGAAATATGTAGACTTTCAATTTCCAATCCATATAGGAGGCTTAAAAGTTGCCACTGTGTCCCAACAACACTAATTTTTTACCTAAGTAGTATAAAAAGCTGGACAAACTGAAAAATCAACAACTTTTCTTAGATCTGTAAGAGAAGTGAGAACACAGGTAAGCCACTGCTCCCCCAAATTGGAAAGATTGACAGACAAAAACAGAGAATCATAGCCTCCTGGAGAAAAGACCCATGAGCAGTAACCTCTGTTCTCTGGGAACTAGTGTCAAGTTAGGGAAACCTGGACTGTAACTGATAACTTGCTGGAGTCTCAGGATGGACAAGTCTGAGAGAGAAAATCTCTAAGAAGACCCGTCATGGGGGGGGGGGGGGAGAGGAAGAGGGAGAAGCAGAAATGGCCCCACACTTTTATGAAATTCTCCCCCTGGGGAGCTCTATCAATTTCTCACAATGAACACCAGAGAAAAATCTCCTCATGCTTCCAGCAGGGAGAAGAAAAGAGGAACCAATTAGAAATACGTCAAAGCAGTCTGTTCTTTTTAACATGGTCTACACTGAGGAGACACTATTTAACCATGGTTTAAGCTGTCAGGATTTTATCAGAGCTAAACTAAATAATAAAATACCTAATGAAATACCTATCTCCAGCCCACTCTAATCATCCTGCCTCACCTAGTGGGTGGGCTGATAAACCAGTATGAAGTTCATGGCCCAGAACAGGCTTATTAAAAGACCCAGACCTAATCAAAAGATGTAGTAGTCCCTTTAATCTTTTGTGTTTTTGTGGTGTCAGTTGTAACTTCTCTTTTTTTTTAATTTTTTTAAATTTTTTTAATGTTTATTTATTTTTGAGAGAGACAGAGTGCTAGCAGGGGAGGGACAGAGAGAGAGAGAAAGACACAGAATCTGAAGAGGCTCCAGGCTCTGAGCTGTCAGCACAGAGCCCGACGTGGGGCTTGGACTCATAAGCCGTGAGATCATGACCTGAGCGGAAGTCGGACACTTAACCGACTGACCCACCCAGGCGCCCCTCTTTTATTTCTGATTTTATTTTTGAGTTGTCTTTCTTATTCTTGATGAGTCTGGTTATATCAATTTTGTTTATCTTTTCAAAGAACCAGTTCTTAATTCCATTGATATTTTCTATTGTCTTTTAGTCTTTGTTTCCACTCTGATCTTTATTATTTTCTTCCTTCTAATTTTGGGCTTTTTTTATTCTTGTTTTGTTCCTTTAGGTGTAAGTTTAGATTGCTTCTTTGAGATTTTTCTTGTTTCTTGAAGTAGGCCTGTATTGCTATAAACTTGCCTCTAATAGAAGTGCTTTTTCTGTGTCTCCTGTAAATTTGGAGCCATTGTGTTTCCATTCTCTCGTGTGTCCAGGTATTTTTTGATTTCCCTTTGATTTCTCCATTGGCCCATTGGTTTTTTTACTAGCACATTTATTTCCAGTTTTTTTCTCATTGATTTCTGGTTTCATATTATTGTTGGAAAAGATGCTTGATATGATTTCAGTCCTTTTAAATTTATTGAGACTTGTTTGGTGGCCTGACATATCCTGGAATGTTCCATGTGCACTTGGAAAGAATGTGTTTTCTGCCGTTTGGGGATGAAATGTTCTGTATATATTTATTAAATCCATATGGTTTAGTGTGTCATTCAAAGCCAAAGTTACTTTATTGATTTTTTTCGTCTGGATGATCTATCCATTGATGTAAATGGAGTGTTAAAGTATGCTACTATTATTGTATTACTGTCATTTTCTCCCTCTTTGTTAGTACTTAATATATTTACGTGCTCTTATGTTGGGTGCATAGATGTTTACAATTGCCGTATCCTCTTGTTAGACTGATCCCTTTATCATCATGTTATGACCTTCTTTGTTTCTTGTTCTAGTGTTTGTCTTAAACCTATTCTGTTTGCTAGAAGTATTGCCACTCCAGCTTTTTTTTTTTCATTTCCATTTGTATGGAATATCTTTTTCTATCCCTTTTTCAGTTTATGTGTCTTTCAGTCTGAAGTGAGTCTCTGGTAGGCAGCATATAGATGGGTCTTGTGTTTTTTATCCATTCAGTCAGTTACCCTTTGTTGTTTGACTGGAGGATTTAGTCTATTTACATTTAAAGCAAAGATTTTGATTGGTGTAGATGTACTGACTATTTTTCTTATTTTTAGTAATCAGAATGATGTTCAAATTCCAGTTTTTCAAAATTTGACAAAATTCTTCATAAGCATTGAGTAGCTATAGTGGGTTTTTGGATTTGGACTCTATTAATTTTTTGAATATTATTTTTGATTTCTATGAAGGATGTTCATGTATTTGCTTTGGAATACAAAGTGGGTGATGGACAACGTATTTATCTGGTAACAACCTACACTCAACTTTGGTTTTACTATAAATCCCGGTAAGTCTGTAAAGCACAGCATGTTAAAGTTACATTTCCTTCATCTAGTTATGTTTGTGAAATTGATTCTGGCTGAATTAACTGTTACAGTTCTCAATCACACAATAGTCCTTTACTGGTAGAATTGAATTCTGGAGCTTCCTTGTCATGGCAACACTGAATGATCTCACCAGGTGTTGGGAGCAGAGTACTACGTAACCAACCGTGTGTGTGTGTGTGTGTGTGTGTGTGTGTGTGTGTGTGTTTTGAGTTCCTAAATAATCTGTGTCACATGATGACCCAATCCCCCCATCACTTTTCCGTGTTGAAATTACAAACCTTTTACTTACATAGGATGCCATCTGAACTTCACTTAGCACAAGTAATCATTTACTTATCAAGTCAGTATCTGTTCTTATTAACCCGTGTTAAAGTCCTATCTCCTGATCCATGTGGGAGCATTGAAAGCTCCTTGAAGTCAGGTGATTTAGAATATGTTTTTAGCCAATTTTGAAAAGCCTGTTTTCCTAATGAAAATACAAATCTTAAAAATTCTCAAAAAATTTATCGAATCCCAAGAATATATGTGATCTTGGGATTCCGGTGTGAGAAAGTTCTTTTCTTAGACAGGATTTGCTTTATCATGACACCAAAAAGCCAAGAATTGTCATACAATGTGAAAATTATCAGCACTTGAAAATATTTTCAAGTTAAATAATGTTATGAATACAATTATTACATGTTGTGTGATGGGAGCTCTTGATAATATGATCCATAAACCTACTGTGAGCAGTTTACTTTGTCATGCCTTCACTGTGCCATAGTTATATGTCATTAAATCACAGTTAATACAGTATCTTGAAATATAAAAGCAGCTATTATGATTTAAAAGGTATAAGATGTAAACCTAATAATCTTGCATTATTCAATTAGAAAAAATCTCTTACACTGCTATGAAGTCATTCCTGAAAACGCTGTGTGCAAGCTTTATTTTGATTTGGAATTTAACAAACATGCGAATCCTGAAGCTGATGGGAAAAAGATGGTTGCGTTACTCATCGAGGTACATTAATAACTTGGGTTTTTCTTCTTATATCTGTATATCTCTTCATTCATTTATTCATTCATTAAGTGCATCCAACCTATGTAATATTTGGCTTCTGTGTTTCAGCTCCTTTTTTTTTTTTCCTCTTCCTTTTGACCTTCATTTCTTAATGTGACTTTTCTGAGTAAAGTTCCACAGAGACCAAAGGTTCAGTTCTGGTCCATATGTTTTGTGATATTAGCACATCTATAAAAAATAGCCTTGAGAAAGATGGCAATTTGGACACTTTTTAAATTATATGTTAATTCTCTTTATATTATAAATAGCTGACTCTGGTAAAAAGGCAAAGTAATTGTTACTGTAAAAATCAGGTAGTAAGATGAATTTCTTTTTTTTTTTTTTTTAATTTTTTTTTTTTTCAACGTTTATTTATTTTTGGGACAGAGAGAGACAGAGCATGAACGGGGGCGGGGCAGAGAGAGAGGGAGACACAGAATCGGAAACAGGCTCCAGGCTCCGAGCCATCAGCCCAGAGCCCGACGCGGGGCTCGAGCTCACGGACTGCGAGATCGTGACCTGGCTGAAGTCGGACGCTTAACCGACTGCGCCACCCAGGCGCCCCAAGATGAATTTCAAGAAAACTTTGATTAAAAATTGTGTCATAGGGGCGCCTGGGTGACTCAGCCAGTTAAGCATATGACTTGGATCTTGGCTAAGGTCATGATCTTATGGTTCGTCAGATTGAGCCTCAAGTCAGGCTCTGTGCTGACAGCCTGGAGCCTGCTTGGGATATTCTCTTTCTCTCTCTGTCTCTCTGTCTGTTTCTCTGTGTCTCTCTTTCCTTCTCTGTCCCTCCCCTGCTGGTTCTCTCTCTCTCTCAAAATAAATATAACTTAAAAAAAAAAATAAAAAAATTTGTATCACAGGGGTACCTGGGCGGCTCAGTTGGTTGAGTGTCCATCTTGATTTTGGCTCAGGTCATGATCCCAGGGTCATGGGATTGAGCCCCACATCCGGCTCCATGCTGGGCTGCTTGAGATTCTCTCTCTCTCCCTTTGCCGCTCTCCCCTGCTTGCTTCTCTCTCTCTCTCAAATTAAAAAAATAAGGGGCACTTGGGTGGCTCAGTCGGTTAAGTGTCCGACTTTGGCTCAGGTCATGATCTCACGGTTCATAGGTTTGAGCCCCGCATCAGGCTCTGTGCTGACAGCTCGGAGCCTGGAGCCTGTTTCAGAATCTGTGTCTCCCTCTCTCTCTCTCTGCCTCTCCCCCCACTCGCACTCTGTCTCCCTCTGTCTCAAAAATAAATAAACATTAAAAAAAAAAATTAAAAAAAAAGGTATAATTTTTTTTGCTCACAATGATTTTGGAAATTATTGTGCCATCATAAGTGAGGAAACTAAGGTCTAGAAAGACTTAATTCTTATTCCAGGTCTTATACTATTGGTAAAACATGGTCTAGTAATTGTTTTTAAAGGAGAAAAAACTGTAATTCTAGGATGTTTTTGATTTAGCAGTGTCAACCAGGAAGTTACTAACAAAAGGGATAATATGGGCTTGTTCAACTGAACACTATTATGTATGTTTATAAAATCTTTTAATATTTTATTACATTAAATTACATTAAACTTGGTTTTTATTTGGGCCCAGAGTAGGCATTAACATTTATTGATTAACTTTTTTCTTTTAGATGTTAATTGTAGATGACACATTTTATAACTTTAAATATATCTCAAGGGTGCCCAGGTGGCTTAGTCAGGTAAGTATCCAACTTGGGCTCAGGTCATGATCTCACAGTTCATAGGTTCCAGCTCCATTTCGGGCTCTGTGCTGATAGTGCAGGGTCTGCTTGGGATTCTCTCTCTCTTCCTCTCTCTGCCCCTCCCCCACTTGTATTTTTTCTCTCTCTCCCCCCAAATAAATAGATAAAACTTAAAATTAGAAAAAATATATCTCAAAATGTTTTTGGTAGAGAATATCTGCCCAATTAGGTTGAATCACTATATGTTTTTAAAATTTTTTGTGAAAAATGTATGCAAATACTTTTTTTAAAAGTGTGTATTTATCTTGAGAGAGGAAAAAAAGCATGAGCAGGGGAGGGGCAGAGAGAGGGGCGAGCAAGAATCCCAAGCATGCTCTGTACTGTTAGTGCAGAGCCCAATGGAGCCTCACAGAGCCCCATGTGAGGCTCAAACTCATGAACTGTGAGATCATGACCTGAGCCAAAGTTGGACGCTTAACCGACTGAACCCCCCAGGTGCCCCACCCCGCAAATATTTAAAAAAAAAAATCATATGTTAGCTTTTTTTTGGCTTTGCCTCCCCCCCCCCCACCTTACTTAGGTTTGTTTGTTTATTTATTATGAAGTATAGTTGACATCTAATATTGGTTTCAGGGGTATAACACAGTGACTTGACATCTATATACATTATATAGGATCCATCAGGATGAGTCTAGTCACCGTATAAAGTTATTATAATATTAATGACTATGTATTCCTATGAGTCTATTTTGGTTAGTTTTGTTTGTCTTGTTTTTTAGATTCCACAGGTAAGTGAAACCATGTGGAATTTGACTTTCCCTGTCTGACCTATTTCACTTAGCATAACACATGTGCTGGCAAATGGCAAAATTTTATTGTTTTTCATGGCTGAGCAATCGTATTCTTTATGATTACATCTTCTTTATCCATTCATCTATCAGTGGACACTTAGATGTCTTCCATATCTTGGCTATTGTAAATAATGGTGCAGTAAATATAGGAGTGTGTACATCTTTTTAAATCAGTGTTTTTGTTTTCTTTGGGTAAATCCCCAGGAATGGAATTGATGGATCATACGGTAGTTCTGTTTTTTACTTTTTGAAAAATCTCATACTGTTTTCCAGAGAGGCTGCACCAATTTACGTTACCATCAACAGTGCAAAAGAGTTCCCTTTTCTCTACATCCTTGCCAATACTTTTTATTTCTTGTCTTTTTGATACTAGCTATTCTGACTTGTGTGAGGTAATATCTTATTGTGGTTTTGATTTGCGTTTCCCTGATGAGTGATGTTGAGCATTTTTTTTTTTTAATTTTTTTTTCAACGTTTATTTATTTTTGGGACAGAGAGAGACAGAGCATGAACGGGGGAGGGGCAGAGAGAGAGGGAGACACAGAATCGGAAACAGGCTCCAGGCTCTGAGCCATCAGCCCAGAGCCCGACGCGGGGCTCGAACTCACGGACCGCGAGATCGTGACCTGGCTGAAGTCGACGCTTAACCGACTGCGCCACCCAGGCGCCCCAGATGTTGAGCATTTTTTAATGTCTGTTGGCCATCTGGACATCTTCTTTGGAAAAATGTCACTCAAGTCCTCTGCACATTTTTAAAATCAGAGTTTTGTTTTTTGGTGTTGAGTTGTTAGGGGTTCTTTAGACATTTTGGCTATTAATTTCTTATTCGATACATCATTTATAAATATCTTCTCCCATTCAGGAGATTGTCTTTTTGTTTTGTTGATTGTTTCCTTCTCTGTGCAAAAACTTTTTGGTTTGATGTAGTCCTTGTTGTTTAATTTTGCTTTTGTTACCCTTACCTGAGGAAACAGATCCAAAAACTAATGCTCAAATATCCTAGAGTTTACTGCCTATAGTTTCTTTAAGGAGTTTTTTGGTTTCAGGCATTACATTTAGTTCTTCAATCCATTTCGAGTTTATTTTTGTATACGATGAAAGAAAGTGAATTCTTTTGTGTGTAGCTAGCTATTCAGTTTTCCCAGCACTATTTATTGAACACAGTGTCTTTTATCCATTGTATATTCTTTCCTTCTTTGTTGTAGAATGATCATTTAATTGTGGGTTTATTTCTGTGCTCTGTGTTCTGTTTCATTGATTTATGTGTGTACTTTTGTGCCAGTACCACACTACTTTGATTACTATAGCTTTGTAGTATAGTATGAAATCTGGCAGTGTGATACCTCCAGCTTTGTTCTTTTTTCTTAAGATTGATTTATTTATATGTGGTCTTTTGGTTCTATACGTCCTTATGACCATTACTTGGAAGTCTTTATCAGGTAGATTGTTTATCTTTCTTTTGTTCGATGCTTTCTTTGAGGTTGTTTTTTTTTTCCCCCTATTTGGGACATATTCTTTCTCATTTTTTCTGTGTTTATTTCTATGTATTTGGTAGTCTGCTCTGTTTCCTGGTCTTGAAGGTAGTATCCTTATGTAGAAGGCATCCTACTGGCACCAGAAGCGAAATCTCTCCTGCTCACTAGAACCAGGTACTCCAGGGGTGTCCCGTGTGTGGGTTGTATGTGCCCTTCTGTCGTGACAGGGCCCTGACTCCTGTCAGGGGCACTGGTGGGCAGGGCGGGTGGGAGGATCAACGGACCCAGTGGTGTGGCTACAGCTGCTGGGGACGTGCTTGTGGGTGGAGTTAGCCTCTGCTGTAGCTGGCTCTAGGGCTTGGCTGTGACTGCTGTGCATGTGCTGGTAGGTGGGGTTGACCCTTCCCCCTTCTCCTTGGGTAGGAGTTTCTTTACAGGGTTGTCAGTCCCGGCCTGGGCTTACCTGCTGGGTATAGCATGTGGGAAGCCACTTTGGAGGAGCACCTGATGGGGTGGGCAGGTTGGACGGGCTGAGTCCACAGGGTGATGCTGGGGCTCAATGAGTGGTACTAGCAAGGTGGAGAGAGAGTGTTTGGAAATTGTATCTGCCAGGGAACAAGAAAAATGATGCTTACTAGTGCTTCCATTCCCAGAGAAAGTTCCTCTTCTCCTCTGATACACACACTAAGATTAATACATCTCCTCCTGTATGGACCAAGTGCTTTTTTTTTTTTTTTTTTCTTTTTTTAGTGTTGTTTGTTTTTGAGAGAGAGTGCATGCACACAAGTCGGGAGGGGCAGAGAGAGAGAGGGGGAGACACAGAATCCAAAGCAGGCTCCAGGCTCTGAGCTGTCAGAGCCCTAGGTGGGGCTAGAACTCACAGGCCACGAGGTCATGACCTGACCTGAAGTCAGAGGTTTAATCAACAAGCCACCCAGGTGCCCCTGGACCAAGTGCTTTTGAAATCTGTTATCTTTGTGCTGTGTCTTGGAGTAAGATTGCTCACAAGCCCTTTAAGAGTAGAGTCTTGGGGCACCTGGTGGCTTAGTTGGTTAAGTGACTGGCTCTTGATTTCAGCTCAGGTCTCGAGCTCATGGTTGGTGAGTTTGAGCCCCACCTTGAGCTCTGTGCTGATGGTTTGGAGCCTGCTTGGGATTCTCCCTCTCCCTTTCCCATTGCCCTTCCCTGCTCGCGTGAGCACTATCTTTCTCTCTGTAAATAAACATTAAAAAAAAAACAAAACAGAGTCGAGTCTTGGTTTCCTAACCCTCCAGCTCTCCAGCTCTCCTGGAGTTCTGCTCCTTTTCTATGTCCTTTTCTGGTGGCTGGTCTTCCTGGTGCACATCTCCAGGGCAGGCAGGGCTGCTCGGTGTGGGCCTTGAACCCATGGCTACTCAGGGAAGACCTGTGCCTCGTGATGTCTCTTCCTCCTGTTGGTCACCGTGTTTAGGGCTTGGTTCCTGAGCCAACCTGGTCTTTGCCCCTCCTACCCTTATTTATGTGGCTTTTCCTTTATATCTTTAGCTCTGTTCTTCTAGGTCATCAGGCTGCTCTCAGAGGACCTGTTCTGTATTTAATTGCAGCCTTGGTGTATCTGTGGAAGGAGTGAACTCAGGATCCTCCTACTCCATCATCCTTCTCTCCTAGCTTTGATGCAGAAGAAATGTACATTAGTCCCTCTTCCCCCAAAGAAACCAAACAAGAAGGATACTTTTCTTAAAATAACCATTAGACCCTTAAAAACAGATTCCAAAGTTTTATTTCATTGTATTTGGTAAATTATAACATGCGTAATTGTTTTGAATTTAATTTAATTTTATTTTTTTCAACGTTTTTTTTTTTTTAATTTTATTTTTGGGACAGAGAGAGACAGAGCATGAACGGGGGAGGGGCAGAGAGAGAGGGAGACACAGAATCGGAAACAGGCTCCAGGCTCCGAGCCATCAGCCCAGAGCCTGACGCGGGGCTCGAACTCACGGACCGCGAGATCGTGACCTGGCTGAAATCGGACGCCTAACTGACTGCGCCACCCAGGCGCCCCTAATTTTATTTTAAAATAATTCATAGATACTGATTTTTCCCTGATGTATGATACACTTTTAAATTCTCAGGTAAGATTTATTACACAGCTATTGTATAGCTAAGAAGGAATTAAGATTCAGAGATTTTTACTGGCACTTTAATACGGCATACCATTAAGAAGTAGCACATTGTATTATAAACCAGAAATACCCCGAATTGAACCAACACTAGTGCAAATCCTGTTTGTAACATAGATTAATAAACACTGGTGTGGCAGAAATGGTGTAGGTATTTAAAATTTTTTCCTCCTAATTTTTTTAAATATTTACATATTATTATTATTTTTTTTTAATTTTTTTTTTCAACGTTTTTATTTATTTTTGGGACAGAGAGAGACAGAGCATGAACAGGGGAGGGGCAGAGAGAGAGGGAGACACAGAATCGGAAACAGGCTCCAGGCTCTGAGCCATCAGCCCAGAGCCTGACGCGGGGCTCGAACTCACGGACCGCGAGATCGCCGGACGCTTAACCGACTGCGCCACCCAGGCGCCCCTACATATTATTTTTTAATGTTTATGCTTGAGAGAGAGAGAAACAGAGTGTGAGTGGGGGAGGGGCTGAGAGCGAGGGAGACACAGAGTCTAAAGCAGGCCCCAGGCTCTGAGCTGTCAGCACTGAGCTGATGTGGACCTTGAACTCACAGACCCCGAGATCATGACTTGAGCCGAAGTTGAACTCCCAACCAACTGAGCCACCCAGGCGTCCCTCCTCCTAATTCTTTATATAATTTTATCCAACTTAGTCTTAAATAACTAATCTTCTACATCAGCAAAAGTTGGAAAAAATTGTAGAAATGTGAGCTTAGAATTATATAGCCTTTTATTTAACATGTTTACTATTTGGTAGAAAAGTTAGTAGGATTATTTTAGATAATATAACCTTCATTCATATTTACACTGAGATTAATTTCATTTATTGGTTACTTTGTATAATAACTGTGTATTCCAGTAAGTACTTTTCCTCTTGAATCTCCATGTGAAGAGGCATAAATTAGATTAGGTCTTGTCTTAACAGGTGGTTAAGAAATAACTGGCTAATGATAACTAGTGATAACCTATCACCCTTTGAGTCCATGACTTAACTGAAAAATTTTAGTAAGCCCCTTTTGCCAAATGGTATGAGCCCTGGTGCTAATGCATTTTATAAAACTATGCTGACAGGTAACATTGTTCAAATAATCATATATTTTTAATTTGTGGATTTTGTAATTTTAATATTTAAATAAATATTTAAAGTTTAGCTTAGGAAAGTTAACTTTGATGATTAGGACTACTCTATTGTTTAACCCATGGAGTCATTCCATTTATTCTGTACAGCTCCAAAGTACATAACTAGATTTTATTCACTTACCAAAATCTTTTCAGCCTCTGCTGTGTCAGTGCGTCCAGGCACTAGGAATACAGTGGTTTAGCCCATAGGACATGGTTTCTGCCTTCTTAGAATTTATAGTCTAATGGAGGATAGCAAATTAGGATAGGTTTAGTTGCCATAATAAAAAACTTAATGTGGCTTAGACAAGATAGAAATCTATTTCTCTCATGGAGTATCTGGATATGGCTCCATTGTTAAAGACTAGGCTTACTGCTTTTGCTATTTCCTGAGATGTTGCCTATTTTACCTTGTCCAGATGGCTCACTACCACTGTCTGCTTTCTAACCAGTAGAAAAGGGTGAAGGGATGGGCATGCCCCTTGCCTGTAAGAGTATAACTTAGAAGTCCAGTACCTTCCCTCTGTTCACATCCCATTGGCCTGAACTGAGTCATGTGGCCACACACCTTACTGCAAGGGAGTCTGGGAAATGTAGTCTTTATTCTGGATGGCCTTGTATCTAGGTAATGAGCGTTCTATTTCTACAGAAGGAAGAGAGAACAGATAGTGAGGGATAGCCTCTGTAACAGAGGAAACTGAAGTCAAAGTAATCACACAAGTTAAAATTGTAGCTGTGTAAGTACTACAAATGGAGACAGAATATGAAGGGGGAATTGATGTAAATAGGAAACTGAGGAAGTCTCTGAGAAAGTGAGAATATTGAAGAATACTATCAAAGAGGGTGGGAGGGGGATAGCTATAATAATGCTCAAATAACATTAATAAATAAAACTTATTGTATAACTATTAGGTGTCTAAGTGCTTGCCAGTTTATAACATTTTGCTAATGTCAGGATAACCGTGCATGGTAGTTCTTAGTAACTTCATTTTGCAAATGAGGAGGCTGAGGTTTCAGGAGAAGTGACTCATTTTGTAGCTGCTTTTAAGCAGGTATATATGCCAGGCACTGGGCTAATTCTTTACTTTCATTTTGTCATTTACTCCTTACAACAATCCTCAAAGTTAGGTCTGATTATTATCCTATTTTGCACTAGGAATGTAAGGTTTGGGCTTGACCAAAGTCACAGAGCTGGTAAGTGGCAAAGCCAGTACTCAAACCTAGATCTTTCTGTTTCCAAATCTTGTGCGCCTATCCTGCTTGCTGCCTTCTTATAATGCTTAACTGCCTTCAATATGAGCAGCATCTGGGGGCATCTAGGTGGCTCAGTCGGTGAAACATCCAACTTTGGCTCAGGTCATGATCTCATGGTTTGTAGGTTTGAGCCCCACATTGGGACATGTGCTGACAGCTCAGAGCCTGCAGCCTGCTTGGAATTTTGTGTCTCCCTCTCTCTCTGCCCCTCCCCTGTGTGTGCGTGCTCTTTCTCTCTCTCACAAATAAACATTAAAAAAAAATTTTTTTTTTAATTTTTTTTCAACATTTATTTATTTTTGGGACAGAGAGAGACACAGCATGAACGGGGGAGGGGCAGAGAGAGAGGGAGACACAGAATTGGAAACAGGCTCCAGGCTCTGAGCCATCAGCCCAGAGCCTGACGCGGGGCTCGAACTCACGGACCGCGAGATCGTGACCTGGCTGAAGTCGGACGCTCAACCGACTGCGCCACCCAGGCGCCCCCCAAAATTTTTTTTTTTTTAAATATCAGCAGCATCTAGCCCCAGAGGGCTATGTCCTTGGATGTAGATTTGGGCTCAATATGTGTGAGGAACTTCCTGAAAACTAAAACTATAAAAAAATAGAATTAGTGACTTTAAACTCATAGATGATATTTAAAGAGATGCTTAAAAAGAAATATTTTTACTGTGATTTTAGAGGATATTAATATATAAGGTAAATTGTTCGAATTTTATGAGGTCTTTACTCCTGAGAGCCTATGATTCTTTGAACATAAGTGTGTCATAATTTTTTTATTTTTTTATTAAAAAAAATTTTTTTTTTAACGTTTATTTATTTTTGAGACAGAGACAGAGCATGAATGGGGGAGGGTCAGAGAGAGAGGGAGACACAGAATCGGATGCAGGCTCCAGGCTCTGGGCCATCATCAGCCCAGAGCCCGACGCGGGGCTCGAACTCACAGACCGTGAGATCGTGACCTGAGCTGAAGTCGGACACTTAACCAACTGAGCCACCCAGGCGCCCCAAGTGTGTCATAATTTAAATACTATGTATATTTCTATACATCAGTAATTTGATGAAATTATTACACAGTAAGTATACAGATAATAAAATAAAAAAGATGAGTTTGAGTTGTACCACGGTATTTGAACTTTGCTCATGGAAAAATTTTAAAACAATTTGAAACATGAATTATTTTACTTGTATTTTTAGCATGTTTGTAAGGCACTTCAAGAACTATATAGGGTTAACTGTTCAGCCGAAGATGTTTTCAACTTGGATTCTAGCACCGAGGAAAAATTTAGCCGCCATCTAATATTTCAGCTCCATGATGCGGCATTTAAAGATAACATTCATGTTGGTAAGTACACCATTTTTTAAAAAGTCAAGGAATTCTATTAAAATTTCATATTTTCCTTTACCTCTTAAAGTTTTGTAAATACTTGCCAGGTTTTAGGGTTCTTACCTATCCTGAATAACGAAATGTGGCTTTTCACATCTTCAGGATCTCCTTTAGTTCTAGACCTACCTTCCTGTTCTAGACACATTTTAGACACATTAACCTCCTCAGGATATCCTTGGCATTAGTGCCTCTTGCTAGACATTTTGGGATGGCCGTCCCTTGCCTGGGACTGGTTTCTGCTACAACAGGAGTCCTTTCAGAACTTTTCTGGGTAATGCATTGGAGGCCTAATTCAGGTCTTATCCTTGATGCCTCAGATCTGTATCTGTCCTTCACTTCAGCCTTGCCTTAGTCTTCGTTTTCGGTACATGAGGATGAGGCTGGGGCTCCAGGCCACGTCCGAAGAGACTTTTTTATTGGTTGCTGCTCCAGGCGGACCCTCAAGATTGGGAAGGTGTCTACGTATGGAAGCCTGAGAGTGCAAGGGGGGTGTGTGTCTGGGACTGGATGTTTAGAGACACAGGCCCAGGTATAAAATGAAGTCAGTCTATAGAGGAACAAATTAGGCAGGGGGAAACACTGAAAACCAAGGTCTGAATAGAAGCCCCAGTCCTGAGTGTTTATCAAAGCAGCGATAGAGCTAGTATTTTGAGGTCTAAATGGCAGATGATTAACTGAAGTTCAAGTAATAGGTAATCTGTTTCAGAACTACAGGTGTCTGATAGTTTAGGGGCACCTAGAATAAAAGGCATGAACATAGTCACTCGAGGACTGGCATAGAAGTCAGGAACCTAACTCAGATTAGACCAAAGCTAGATCACGGTGACCTCGTTTGCTATGTCTGAGGGGCTCCTATTATCTCCCTGTTTTCCGTTGCATAGTTGGACATTCCATCTCTTTGTTTCAGCCCTCAGGTATTAATAATTGTAGAATCTATCCTTGTCCCTCTGTTCACTCTGTCCGTAACCTTGGCAATCATCTACTGTCATGGCTTTGATGACCATCTGTGTGTTGATGACTCTTAAGTCTTCATCTTCAGCCAAGATTGTCCTCTTTGATGCCAGACCCTATAAAGCCAGCTGCCTATTAAACATTCCCTTGTAGATATGTCACACCCATCATCCGTAAACCGGACTCCTCATTTTTTTCCTAAATTTGCCCTTTCTCCTGTGATACATGTACCAGTGAGTAGTATCTACCATCTACCCAACTACCCGAGTGAAAATGTTGGTGTCATCTTTGAGCTCTGTTTTCTCTCAGCATGCATACTTAGCAAGCTGGAGTGAGCTGATTCTACCACTTGGATGCTTCAGACCCTTCAAGGATTGCTCGATGCCATCAGGATGACTTCTAGATGTCTTCCTTTACACAGATCCCCACTGTGCTCTAGCCTTCTCTCATACCACGTGACCCTTGTAGTGTAAACCCTGACAGTGTTTGGTTTTGTTGTAATGCAACTGCCTGACTTAAGCTTTGATTCCTGAGGCTCGCATTTCAAAGTGGCATCCATTTCAAAGACCGCTATCTCAATAGCACTCCCCAGACTGAGACACTTTTGATTCAGAAATCTTGGTTGATTTCATTAACTGACATTTTGGGCCACTAGTTTTCTTTTCCTTGCTTTAAATTCCTGCTCTTTTATTTTTTACATTAAAAAAAAATGTTTATTCATTTATTTGAGAGAGAGCATGTGTGAGCAGGGGAGATGCAGAGAGAGAAGGAGAGAGAGAATTCCTAAGCAGGCTCCGCGCTGTCAGTATGGAGCCTGACATGGGGCTTGATCCCACAAACCCTGAGATCAAGAACTGAGCCAAAATCGAAGGTTGGACATTGAACTGATTGAGCCACCCAGGTGCCCCTGCTCTTATACTTTATATCCACTAACAAGGTGTGAGCCTGGGAAACCCTAGGCCTCTGACCCCAAGCCCACTAAAAGCAGAAACCCCTTGCCTGTGCATGCTTTCTCCACCTTGCCGTGTGGCCCCAGGTGTCGTGGGCAGTTTTCAGATCTTGAAAGTAATAGACCTTTATTTTTCTTCAAAGTTTCTTGATAGTTGTTACCGAAAGGCGTCTTGCAGTCGTAACAAGAACCCCAAGCCCAGTCCAAGCACCATTTGTTGTTGATGAAATGCTGAGACCGGCACAGAACAGCCCTTCTCACTCTGACCTTTACTTAGCTCCTGCGGGGGCCACATTTTCTCAAGTCCCTGTGCCTTTGCACATTTTGATGCTGCTGTCTGAAATGACATACTCCAATTATGTGGTCTCTTAAGACCCAGTGTAGATATCATCAGATGAGAAGCCATGCCTGTCACATCTCAAACGCTGAGACTCTGGGTTATGGACAGCCCAGTGCTTATCACATTCACCACTTCCTCATGTAATTTTCTGTCGTCTTTATGTTTCACTGAATGTTTCCTTAGGGCAGGGACTGCTTGTTTTTTTCTTTTTCTTTTTTTTAATTTATTTTGAGAGAGAGAGAGAGAGAGCGCGCACACGCATGCACACAAGTGGGGGAGGGGCAGAGGGAGAGAGAATCCCAAACAGGCTCCAGCTGTCAGCTTGGGGCCCGATGTGGGGCTTGAACTCACGAACTGTGAGATCATGACCTGAGCAGAAACCAAGAGTTGGACACTTAACCTACTGCACCACCCAGCGCCCCAAGGACTGTTTCTTATTCGCTGTTTATTTCCAGAGTTCGTACATAATCATATCTTTATCACTATTTGTAAGCTAGTAGTAGCCAGCCACAGCAATAAAACAGAAGTAGGCATTTGATAAGTATTTGCCGAATGAAAAACTATTCAGTGGGCTCTACGGTCAGGGTATGGGGGCAGAGCCTTCAGCAAGATATTTCCTTGATTCTGTGGACTCCTCATAGTCTGCTGCATGGCTCCCAGCCACAAGGCTAAAAGTGGAGATTGGTTGCTAGGGAAGAAGGGAGAGTAGAAATTTGTCAGGGAATTAGCAGTCGCTGCTACAGATGTCTTCTGAAAGCAGATTGCCTTCAAGCTGGCTTTAAACCTGATTCCGTGGCATAAACTAAGTAAAAAGTGCTTTACTGTCAGAACAGCATACACAAAAGTGTGGAGGTACCTTGGGGGAACAGAGGGGGTCTGAAGCTCCTTTTCTCTAAAATTATGAACCGCCAGAACCAGAGATGCAAGGATGAAGAAATTAGTCCAAAATTTGCCCTTCATTTCCCATCCCTCCATGGATGTTTTGGTGACGTTTCTAGTTCCTGTCGTCAGCCTTTCGTAAAGTAGAATTAGAGTGAGTGTAAAAGAGCACAGAATGTTCGCAAAATGTGTAAATTTGATCTGCCTAAACTACACCTCTGCCAGCCTGCCATAGGACCCGAAATTCCTATGATTGACACGTTCTTTCGAGGTATTCCCAGCCAGTAAAATTCCTGTCCCCATAGTAATGATGAGGGCGAGGGTGATAAGATTGGGGAAGGGAAGTAGAAAGCAGAGTAGTTGCTGGAAGCCTGTGTTGGAATTCATGCTGGTGATACTGTCCTTGTATCCTGGCCACGTTAGCTCCCTGCCAAAGGTTTTTAAAGGCCTACCTGGCCTGCTTAGCGCTCCCTTTGCAAGTCGTTCTAGAACCATGCCTTCTGTCAAGTAGATGTTATCTTACATTTCCAGGAACATTAACTTTATTAGTTTATGTTTGTACTGCTTTGTTGTTTTTTGATACATCGTGATTTCTTTTTACTCGGTGTTTACCCTTATTTGCCTCATTCCAGAGATAATCACATCTGTATATCATTGCAAGGATCAGATGCTTTTGCTTTCATTTTGATGTATAGCGTTTTATGAGCTACTGGATTTGTTTCATTGAGTAGAGAGTAAATCATTAATTTGGAGAAAGAGAATTTTGAAGTCAGAGCATGTGTGTTACACGATTTCAGGGTAAATAAAGTGACAAACCCAGACAATACCAATATTAGAAATTAAATTTTTTTTCTTAAAACACTGCCTTTCTCCAGTATTCATATACATGAAACACCTTAACCAAGTTATTGCTTGATTTTTATGGTGTAAATAACATACAAGAGTTAAAGAAGTTCTAGATTTGCCATATCATCTTTTCTAGGTAGAGATAGGACCGCTAATGGTTAGAGCTCTTTGTGGCACCTGGGTGGCTCAGTCGGTTAAGCATCCGACTGTTGATTTCCGCTCAGGTCATGCTCTCCTGGTTCGTTGGATCAAGCCCCATGTTGGGCTCTGCGCTGATAGCACAGAGCCTTCTTGGGATATTCTTTCTCTCTCTCTCTCAAAAAAAAATAAACTTAAAAAAATAGAGCCCTTAGAGTAAGTATTGAAATCTATGTATTTAATTGCTTTCGATCTGGACTTTACTTATGATGCCACAGCCCGTCCGGTGACCAGTTATAGGGAGAAGCCGGAGGAGCAACGACTTTGGAACCGCTGGCTGCAAATGTCACGATTCTTAGGGCATATCATGACAGGTAAAGGCGAGAGCGTGAGCTCCAGAGAAGTTTGCTGACATCCTGACTCAAGGGGAGTGCGGCCGAGGTTCTCGTGGTATTTCTGGGCATTATCTTGGCAGCATTGTTTATGCATAAAAACCTTCCTTCCATTCTTTAATCCGTCGACGGTCAAGATAAGTTTTACTCAATTTGTATTAGCAAAAGTGGTGCTGGGACACCTGGGTGGCTCAGTCAGTTAAGCGTCCGACTTTGGCTCAGATCGGGATCTCATGGTTGGTGGGTTTGAGTGGGGGTTGGTGGGGTTGGGCTCTGTGCTGACAGCTCAGAGACTGAATAAACATTAAAAAAGAGTTTTTAAAAAAAGTGGTGCTTTCTTGGTGACGGTACGTTAGGCTCAGGCTCATGCTAGCAACGTCAACACATCTTCTCAAACTGACCTTCCCTTCTAAGATGATCTGTTTATTGTGACCTCATGCTACCCTGTCGGTGGGAATCGAAAAAGTATAAAGATTGCATAAAGAGGAAGGAAGTAACAAGAGAAGCACGTTACAGTTGGTAATAACAACTCAGTTTTAAAACCAGAAGTAAAAAAAAAAGAAGCCTTACTGTATAAAATTGTCATGTGGAGATTTGTGCCTAGATCTTATACTTTGTGGAAAAGCAGAGTTAGATTAATCATAATACTTTTTTTTTTTTTTTTTTTTTTAGGTAATTTTGTGAGAAAAATATTGCAGCCTGCTTTTCACTTAATTGCCAGTGAAGACGATAGTATTTCAGAGAAAACGGGCCATGGGTTTTCCCATTTTTCTGAAACCCCAATTAAACAAGGAATTTCCTTTGGCAAAATGTCCCCAGATCAGGATGGAGGAGAGAGCTGGACGTTGAATTCAGAGGAACTGGAGAGGCTGGGGTCAGCTAAGCAAAGCAGTCCTGATCTTTCATTTTTAGTTGTGAGGAGTAACACAGGAGAAAAGCAACTTTTTGTAGACCTGGGTAAGTAAAGCTGGCAGCTGTCCGCTGGACTGTCCCCTTGTACTCCTCTGAGAGACCAGTCGGTGCCCACGTGTCACTCTGCTTGGGATTCTTCCTACTGCCACTGCTCCATGGTGACCGTAGAATCACCAGCAGACTGTGATCAGTGAGCTAAGGTGCTGGAACTCTGCCTGGCTTCCATTCAGAGATCGTAGAGAGGCCCCGTGGGACAAAAGCCCCAGACCGGCCTGAGTTCCAAAAAGAAAATGGTTGTGGCTGCCGCTACTTCTGAAACGTCTAGAGACTTGTGTCAGGAGAGTCTTAATAGGGGACAGTTGCCCCAGCACTCTCCAGCACCGGTGAGAAGTTTCATAAGATGAGATAAACATTAGAGCCCCTGGGTGGCTCAGTCAGTTAAGCGTCTGACTCTTGGTTTTGACTCTGGTCATGATCTCGCAGTTTCACGGGTTCGAGCCCTGCATCCGGCTCCACGCTGCCAGTGGAGAATCTGCTTCGGATTCTGTGTCTCCCTCCCTCTGTCTCTCTCTGTCCCTCCCCTACTTGCGCTGCCGTGTCTGTCTCTCTCAAAATAAGTAAATAAACTTAAAAAAAAAAGTTAAAAACAGACACAATATAAAAATGGTACTTTTATGTGGCAAAATGAGGCGGTTGTTTTCTCCACTGAAGAGCTTTGCCGTTAGTGGCAGCGGCCATTTCTTCAGCCGCCTCACTGTGGTCAAACTAGCAGCTGCTTTAACTGTGCTCTCTCCTACCCTACTTGCTTCTGGTCGGTGAACCTGAAGGTGTATGAAGCACGGGGCGAGACTGTAGTCTGTTTAGGTAACACATAGGCCGATCGGGACCCATTCAGCCAGCTCCAGTCTGATGAAAGAAGCCTCATTTAAAAAAAAATTTTTTTTTAATGTTGATTTATTTTTGAGAGACAGAGACAGAGTGCAAGCAGGGGAGGGGCCAAGAGAAAGGGAGACACAGAATCCGAAGCAGGCTCCAGGCTCTGAGCTGTCAGCACAGAGCCCGACAGGGGGCCCAAACCCACCAGCTGGGAGATCATGACCTGAGCCCAAGTCGGACACTTTGGTGACTGAGCCACCCAAGCTCATTTTTCTATTGTGGCCTCCGCTTGCGATTTGAAAGCCGTGAAGAGCACGTTTATGCGTTGCGTGTCAGAGCAACCGAGAGAGCTGCAGTGTCCACGGGCTGAGGGAAGTTAGGTTTAACTTGTAGGCAGGATTATCAAGGCAGCCAGGCCAAGAGGGGGGGCAGTGTCTTGATGCATTCCATATCTCTCTGGCTACCCTGACAGCCGAGCGCCCAAATTTGGAAATACAGTCAGATAAGGGCAATGCCCTGGTTCGGGTGTGAACAAGCACGAGTTAGGAGTAGAGGGGCATTCTTCCAAATGACAAGTTTTGTCTTGTTAGCAGACTGTTCTCTCCAGGTCATGCTAGCATGCAGTAAAATAGGGGAGACTGCCGAACAGGAAGTGACTCGGGGCGGGGCTGGGGGGTGGGGGTGCGGCATAGCTGATCTCTATGCTCCACCTCTACCCCAGTAAAAGACACAAACAGAATACCCCAGTTTGTGACAGCCTTAAAAGTTAGTTTCCTGAACTAGCAAGGAAATTTCTGTGATCTGCTTGAAAGAAATATTTCAGGCCTCTGCCTAGAATTATTGATGCAGCAAAGAGGACATTCCTTAAGGCATCTGTTGAAAGGTCAGAGATTTAATAGTAAGTTTTTGAGGAAACTTTTTTATTGAAGTAAAACATTCAGAGCCACGAGTGACTGGTGAGTGCCCAGGTCAATGGATTATCACAAAATGAACATACCCTTGTCACCACACCACCCTAGGCAAGAAATAGAAGGTTATTGGGATTCCCGAACCTCCTCTATGTTTCTTCTAGGAAGTACCCTTCCTCCTCCCCACAGGTAACCAGTAATCCATCCTCTAACACTGTAGATTAGTTTTGCCTATTTCCGAGCTTTTTAAAAAATGCTTATTTATTTTGAGGGCGAGAACACGCTCGATAGGGGAGGGGCAGAGAGAGAGGGGCAGGGAAAGAATCCTGTGAGTGGGGGCTCGAACTCACGAACTGTGAGATCATGACCTGAGCCAAAATCAAGAGTCAGATGCTTAACTGACTGAGCCGCCCAGGCACCCCTGAAATTTTTATTATTGGAATCATAGTACTTATGGCTTGCCTTTTCACTCTGTTATTGGTGTCTTTGATGAACAAAAGTACCTTTAAATAGTGGTAGTCTGATTTATCAAATGTTTTCCTCTTAGTGCTTCTTGTATCTTGTTAAATCTTTTGCTATCTCCACTTATGAAGATATGCTCCTAGTTACCTTCTAGAAGACTTATATTTTTACCTTTTATACTTAGATCTACAATTCACTTGGAATGGATTTTTGCTTATCGTGTGAAGAGGAGTCAAGATTGTGTTTTTTTTTCCTGTATGAACATCTGTTTGTCTCAACACTATTTGTTGAAATAACTGTCCTTTACCTAAAAGGACATCTTTGTCATAAGTCAAGCGTCTATCTATGATCTTTTTCTGGATTATGTTCTGCTCCATTGTTGTATTGATCTATTTTTGTGCCAGTACCACTACTATCTTAATGTTGCTTTTTTATTTATTTTTTTTAATTAAAAAATTTTTTTTATTAGAGAGTGTATGCTAGTGGAGGAGAGGGGGAGAGAGAGAATCTTAAGCAGGCTGCATGCTCAGTGCAGAGCCTGAGGTGGAGCTCGATCCCGCAACCCTGGGATCATGACGTGAGCCAAAATCAAAAGTCAGATGGATGCTCAACTGACTGAACCACCCAGGTGCCCCTTAATGTGCCTTCTTAAAAAGTCTTGCTGTCCAGTAGAATAAGTCCACCATCTTTGTTCTTTGAAATTTCTTGGCTGTTCTTGACCGTTTGCACTTCCATTTAAATTTTAAAATCACTCTATCGGGTTACGTGCGCGCGCGCACACACACACACAGAACTAGAATTTTGATTTAGTTTGGATTGAGTCTATTGATCAACATTGACATTTTTACAATATTTAGTGTTCCGATTCATGAGCGTGGTTTGTCATTCCACTAACATCAATGTTCTCTAATTTCTCTCTGTGTTTTATAATTTTCTGAATAGAGAACTTGTACTCTTGGATTTATTCTAGATATTTGAATTTTTTTTTTTTTTTTTTTTTTTTTTTTGCTTAAACAACAAACATTTATTTCTCACAGTAGCAAGATTGGGGTACCAGTGTGGGTGGCTTCTGGTGAAGGTCCTGTTCCTGGTGTACAGATCCCTGTCTTCTCATTGTAGCCTTCCATAGCGGAGAGAGAGCACTGCTTGATTTTTGGATGTCTCCCTTCTTTGAGATTTTGGCACTAGAAAACCTCACTGCGTTAGCAGGTCTTCAGTAGTCTCAAACTTTTTTTCCTAATGGATTTCCCCAGGTTTTCTATTTATTTACAATAGGAGGGTTACCCACAAATTGAACAGAATTCGATTTCTGTTTCTGGATGTGGCATTCTTCCAGGCCAACTCTACTCTATTTTAATTTATACATTGATTTTATTTTGTTTACAGCTGGTTGAAAATAATTCTTATTCTCATTTTTATTTTTGTTTACATGAAGGTGATTTTTTTTCACCCTCATTTTTTAAATTGAGGTATAACTGACATACCACATTTAATTAGTTCCAGGTGTATAACATAATGATCTGATATTTGCACATATTGCAAATTGATTACCACAGTAACTCTCATTAACCTCCATCACCATACATACAATAGAGTTGTTTTTCATATGATGGGAATTTCTAAGATGTACTCTCTTAGCAACTTTCAAATATGCAATATAGTGTTATTCACTATATTTGTCCTGCTGTACATTACATCCCCATGACTTATTTATAACTGAAGTTTGTGTCTTTAGACTCCCTTTATCCATTGGCCCACCCCTGCCTCCCCACTTCAAGCAACCATCAGTCTGTTCTCTGTATTTATTAGCTTTTTTTTTTTCTAACTTTTTAGATTCTGTATATAAGCAATATGGTATTTGTCCTTCCCTGTCTGACTTATTTCACTTAGCATAATGCCTTTAAGGTCCATCTATGTTGTTGCAAATGGCAGGATTTGTATTTTTTTTTAATGGTTAAATATTCCGTTTCATAGACGTGCAGATTGTTTCCATATCTTGGCTATTGTAGATAATGCTGCAGTGAACATGGTGACCACATATCTTTTTGAATTAGTTTTGATTTTCTTCAGATAAATACCCAGAAGTGGAATTACTGGATCATACGGCAGTTCTATTTTTAATGTTTTGAGGAACTTCCATACTGTTTCCCACAGTGGCTGCACCAATTTACATTCCCACCAACAGTGCATGAAGGTTCCCTTTTCTCCACAGCCTCACCAACACTTGTTATTTCTTGTCTTTTTGAGACTAGCCATTTTGACAGGTGTGAGGCGGTATCTCATTGTGGTTTTGATTTGCATTTCCCTGATATTAGGGATGTTGCACATCTATTTATGTGGCCATCTGTATGTCTTTTTATGGAGAAACGTGGATTCAAATTCTGCCCACTTTATTTTATTATTTATTTAATTTTTTAATTATTTAAAATATAATTTATTGTCAAATTGGCTTCCATACAACACCCAGTGCTCATCCCAATGGGTGCCCTCCTCAATGCCCATCACCCACTTTCCCTCTCCCCCATCCCCCATCAACCCCCAGTTTATTCTCAGTTTTTAAGAGTCTCTTATGGTTTGCCTCCCTCCCTCTCTGTAACTTTTTTTTCCCCCTTCCCTTCCCCCATGGTCTTCTGTTAAATTTCTCAAGATCCACATATGAGTAAAAACATGAATCTGTCCTTCTCTGACTCATTTCACTTAGCATAATACCCTCCAGTTCCATCCATGTTGCTGCACGTGGCCAGATTTCATTTTTTCCATTGCCAAGTAGTATTCCATTGTATATATAAGTCACATCTTTATCCAGTTGTCAGTTGATGGACATTTAGGCCCTTTCCATAACTTGCCTATTGTTGAAAGTGCTGCTGTAAACATTGGAGTACATGTGCCCCTATGCATCAGCACTCCTGTATCCCTTGGGTAAATTCCTAGCAGTGCTATTGCTGGGTCATAGGGTAGTTTTTTTGAGGAACCTCCACACTATTTTCCAGAGTGGCTGCACCAGTTTGCATTCCCACCAGCAGTGCAAGAGGGTTCCCATTTCTCCACATCCTCACCAGCATCTATAGTCTCCTGATTTGTTCATTTTAGCCACTCTGAAGGGCATGAGGTGGTATCTCAGTGTGGTTTTGATTTGTATTTCCCTGAGGAGGAGGGACGTTGAGCATCTTTTCATGTGTCTGTTGGCCATCTGGATGTCTTCTTTGAAAAGTGTCTATTCATGTCTTCTTCCCATTTCTTCCCAGGATTATTTGTTTTTCGGGTGTGGAGTTTGATGAGTTCCTTATAGATTTTGGATACTAGCCCTTTATCTGATATGTCATTTGCAAATATCTTCATTTTTGCTTTTAATTCCCTTGCGTTTGATTGTGATTGCATTGAATGTGTAGATTGCTTTGGGTAGTATTGACATCCTAACAATATTTATTCTTCCAATCCACGAGCATGGAATGTTTTTCCATTTCTTTGTGTCTTCTTCAGTTTCCTTCATAAGCTTTCTATAGTTTTCAGCATAGAGATCTTTTACATCTTTGGTTAGGTTTATTCCTGGGTATTTTATGGTTCTTTGTGCAGTTGCGAATGGGATCAGTTTCTTTATTTCTCTTTATGTTGCTTCATTATTGGTGTATAAAAATGCAACCGATTTCTGTACATTGATTTTGTGCCCTGTACCTGTACATTGATTTTGACTTTGCTGAATTCATGTATCAGTTTTAGCAGACCTTTTGTGGTCTGTCAGGTTTTCCATGTAGAGTATCATGTTGTCTGCGAAAAGTAAAAGTTTATCTTTGCCAATTTTGATGTCTTTTATTTCATTTTGTTGTCTGATTGCTGATTCTAGGACTTCCAACACTATGTTAAACAACAGTGGTGACAGGACATCCCTGTCATGTTCCTGATCTCAGGGAGAAAGCCCTCTGTTTTTCCCCATTGAGGATGATATTAGCTGTGGGTTTTTCATAAATTGCTTTTATGGTGTTTAAGTATGGTCCTTCTATCCTGACTTTCTTGAGGGTTTTTATTAAGAAAGGATGCTGTATTTTGTCAGATGCTTTTTCTGCATCTATTGACAGGATCATATGGTTCTTTTCTTTTATTAATGTGATGTATTACATTGATTTGTGAATACTGAACCAGCCTTGCAGCCTGGGAATGAATCCCACTTGATCATGGTGAATAATTCTTTTTGTATGCTGTTGAATTAGATTTGCTAGTATCTTGTTGAGAATTTTTGCATTCATATTCATCAGGGATATTGGCCTGTAGTTCTCTCTTTTTGCTGGGTCTCTGGTTTGGGAATCAAAGTAATGCTGGCTTTATAGAATGAGTCCGGAAGTTTTCCTTCCATTTCTACTTTTTGGAACAGCTTGAGAAGGATAGGTATTAACTTTGCTTTAAATGTCTGGTAGAATTCCTCAGGGAAGCCATCTGGTCCGGGACTCTTACTTGTTGGCAGATTCTTGATAACTGTTGCAATTTCTTCACTAGTTATGGGTCTGTTCAAATTTTCTGTTTCTTCTCATTTGAGTTTTGGTAGTGTGTGGGTGTTTAGGAATTTATCCATTTCTTCCAGGTTGTCCAGTTTGTTGGCATATAATTTTTCATAGTATTCCCTGATAATTGCTTGTATTTCTGAGGGACTGGTTGTAATAAATCCATTTTCATTTGTGATTTTATCTATTTGGGTCTTCTCTATTTTCTCTTCGAGAAGCCTGTCTGCCCACTTTTTAATTAGGTTTCCTTTTTCTCTTGAGTTGTAGGAGTTCTTTATATATCTTGGCTAGTAACATCTAATCAGATCTATAATTTGCAAGTATTTTTTCCCATTCAGCATGTAACCTTAGTTTTGTTGCTGGTTTTCTTTCTCTGCAGAAACTTTTTACTTTGATGTAGTCCTGCTTATTTGTTTTTGCTTTTGTTGCCTTTGCTGTTGGTGTCAAATTTAAAACACCATCGCTGGGGTGCCTGGGTGGGTGGCTCGGTCAGTTGAACGTCCGACTCTTGATTTTGGCTCAGGTCATGATCCCAGGGTTGTGGGATTGAGTCCCACGCTGGGCTCTGTGCTGAGCATACAGCCTGCTTAAGATACATTCTCTCATTCTTTCTCTCTCTCCCCCTCTCTTTCTCTCTCTCCTCCTCTGCCCCTCTCTCCTGCTCGAGTTCTCTGTTTCTCTCTAAAATAAAAAACAAAAACAAATAAAAACCACACCGTTGCCAAGATCCAAAACCACTGGTTTTCTAAGACTTTTATGGTTTCAGGTCTTATATTCAAGTCTGTAATTCATTTCAAATTAAGTTATGGATATGGTGTGAGAAAGTAGTACAGTTTTATTATTTTGCACGTGGCTTTCCAGTTGCCCATCTCATTTCATTGGAGAGACTGTTCTTTATTGTATATTCTTGGCTCCTTTGCTGTAAATTAAATGAACATATACATACATGGCTTTATTTTCTTGCTTTCTGTTGTGTTCCATTGATTTATGTGCCTGTTTTTATTGCTGATATCATACTGTTTTGGTAAGTATGGCAGTGTGATATACTTTGAAATCAGGAAACATGGTGCCTCCAGGTTTATTCTCTGCCTGTGTTGCTTTGGCCATTCGGGATCTTTTGTAGTTCCATTCAAATTTTAGAATTCTGTGTTCAGGTCTGTGAAAAGTGTCACTGAAATTTTGATAGGGTCGGCACCAAATCGTAAATTGCCCAGGTATTATGGACATCTTAACAGTATTCTTCCAGTCTGTGAGCCTGGAATATCTTTCCATTTCTTTGTGTCCTCTTCAACTGCTTTCATGAGTGTTTAATACTTTTCAGAGTACAAGTCTTTCACCTCCTTGGTTACATTTATTCCTGGGTATTTTACTCTTTCCAATGCAATTATAAATGGGATTGTTTCTTTTTTTTTTTTCTTTTTTTAATGGGATTGTTTCTCAATTTCTTTTCCTGATAGTTTGTTAGTGGTTGTACAGAAATGCAGCAGATTGCTATACAGTTGATTTTGTGTCCTGCAACTTGACTGATAATAGTTGTAACAATTTTTTTGGTGGAGTCTTTGGAATATTCTACATAATATGTTTCTATACATACACATCTGCAAATAGTGACAGTTTCACTTCTTCCTTTCCAATTTGGATGCCTTTTATTCCTTTTCTTGCCTACTTGCTCTGGCTAGGACATCTAATACCATGTTGGTAAAAGTGATGAGAGTGGGTGTTCTTATTCCTGATTTTAGAGGAAAAGCTTTCAGCTTTTCACCACTGAGTGGGATGTTAACTATGGGTATGTCATAAATAGACTTTTATGTTGAAGTACGTTTCCTGTATACCCATTCTGTTGAGAGTTTTTATCATAGGTATAAAATACTTTGAGTATTTTATCATAAGTGATGTTGAATTTTGTCAGATGCTTTTTCTCTATTGAGATTGTCATTTTTTTTTTTTGGTTTGTTTTGCTTGTTTGTTTACAAGAGAAATCTACACCTTTACCTGTTTACTTTGCAGTAAGTTTAAATCCTTGAGGGGTAGAGCATCACATGTATTCTGTGGCCAATGACTTTAGCAGGAAGGTTGCTTTGGAATTTGCCACGAGCCATATGCCGCCGTGTGTGTCCATGAGCATGAGTTACTTTTCTCCAGATTACTCTGGTTTTGTTCAGTTTGCCACCAGGAGTCATCGTGTTGTTCTTTGGTTTGTACACAAAGCCTAGATAGAATTCATTTCATCTAGAGCATAAACACCTTCACTTTTAAGAAGAGCTGTGTTCCAGAGACTCTCTGGCTCCAGAGACCTCGCTTACAGACAGCAAAAATGGCCTTGGATCACAGCCTTCTAGACGTATTTGTCTTTTTAGGAGTCCTGTTCCCAGCCAGACTCCACAGGTTCCAAGGTGGCGGAAAGAGCAAGATGATCATTTGGTTTTTATGAAGCCACTCTGCTTTTATGAAAGACCTACATTAGTATGATAATAGCTTTTTCCATAAGAGTGGAAATCCTCTTTGGAATCTTACAGGTAGTGAAAACAGGTAGTAATATAGGTCTTTCATAAAAGCAAAGTGTTGTAGTGTGAACTTTCAGAAAGTGGGGAGATTCCTGTATTGTTGAATTTGGTTTGCTGTTACTTTGTTTTCTTGTTGATTTAGTTATTTTCTTGATGACTTTTATATCTGTGTTCATCAGGGATATTGACCTGTAATTTTCTTTCTTGTGCCCCTGTTTATTTTTGGTGTCATGGTAATGCTGGCTGTGTAAAGTGAGTTTGAAGTGTCTATTTTTGGGAATAATTTGAGAAGGGGAACATATTATTCTTTAAATGTTTGGTAGAATTTACCTTTAAATCTGTCTATTCCTGGGTTTTTGTTTGTTGGGAGGTTTTTGTTTACTGATTCACTCTCCTTACTAGTCATCAGGCTATTTTCGATTCATGATTCATCCTTGGAAGGTTATATATTTTTTTAAGGTTTTATTTTTTTAATGTTTATTTTTGAGAGAGAGAGAGAGCACGAGCATGAGCTGGGGAAGGGCAGAGAGACAAAGAGACACAGGATCTGACGCAGGCTCCAGACTCTAAGCTGTCAGCACAGAGCCTGACGCGGGGCTCAAACCCAGAAGCTGAGATCATGACCTGACCCAAAGTTGGACACTTAACCGACTGGGCCACACAGGCGCCCTGGAAGGTTATGTTTCTGGGAAGTTGTGCATTTCTCCCAGGTTTCCCAATTTGTTGGAGTGTAATTTCTCATAGTAGTTTGTTATGATCCTTTGTATTTCTGCAGTATCACTTGTAATGTGTCCGCTTTCATTTCTGATCTTGTTTTAGTCCTCTTTTTTTCCTTGGTGAGTCTAGCTAAAGGTTTGTCCATTTCATTTATCTTTTAAAACAACCACCTCTTGCTTTCATTGATTTTTTTTTTCCTGTTGTTTTTTAAAGTCTCCATTTCATTTAGTTCTGCTTTGATCTTTATTATTTCCTTTCTTCTACTAACTTTGGGTTTATTTGCTGTTCCTTTCCTAGTTTCTTGAGAAATAAAGGTGTTTGAGATTTTTCTTTTTTCTTGATGTAGGGATTTGTCATTGTAAACGTCTCTCTCAGAATTGCTTTTTGCTGCATCTCATCGGTTTAGATTTGTTTTATTATTTTTTTTTTTTTAACTTGGCTCAAGGTCTTTTGATTTCTTCTTTTTCAGTAGCATGTTGCTTACCCTCCATATGTTTGTAAATTTTCCCATTTTCTTCTTATAATTGATTTCTAATTTCACAGTATTGTGGTCAAAAAAGATGCTCAATGTGATTTCAATCTTAAATTTATTAGGACTTATTTTGTAGCCTATCATGTGATCTGTCCTGGAGAATGTTCCCTATGTACTTGAGAAGAATGTATTCTGTTGCTTTTGAATGGAATGTTCTATATATATTGTTATTCCCATCTGGTCTAACATGTCATTGAAGGTTGATGTTTTCTTATTATTGATTTTCTGTCGGGATGATCTATCCATGGATATAAGTGGGGTACTAAAGTCCCCTGCTGTTATATTTCTATTTCTCCCTTTAGGTCTGTTAATCTTTGATTTATATTTTTTAGGTGCTTCTGCATTGGTGCCTAAATATTTGTAAATGTTCTATCCTCTTTTTGTATTGACCCTTTTATCGTTACGTAATGCCTTTCTTTGTCTCTTATGCAGTCTTTGTATTGAAGTCTTTGTGTTTTGTCTGACATAAGTATGGCTATCCCAGCTTTTGGCTTCCATTTGCATGCCACATCTTTTTCCATCCATTCCTTCACTTTCAGTCTGTGTCCCTATGTCTGAAATGAGTCTCTTATAGGGACCATATAGATGGCCATTGTTTTCTTTTGTCCTTTCAGATACTCTTTTGATGGGTAAATTTCATCCATTTAAAGTAATTATCGATAGGTACGTATTTATAGCCACTTTGCTCATTATTTTCTGGCTGTTTTTTAGTTCTTTTTCTTTCTACTTCTCTTGCTTTCTTCCTTTGTGGTTTGATGACATTTTTGGTAGTATGCTTCCTTTCTTGTTAGCTTTTGTGTATCTGCTAGAGGTGTTTGTTTTGTGGTTACCGTGAGGATTACATATAACAGCTTATATTTATAATTATTTCAAATTTATAACAACTTAAGTGGGAACCCATTCTTTTTTTTTTTTTTAGTTTTATTTATTTTGAGGGAGAGAGAGCACGCGCGCGCGTGCGCGTGTGTGTGAGTGGAGGAGGGGCAGAGAGAGAGGGAAAGGAAGAATCCTAAGCAGGCTCTACATTATCAGTACAGGGCTGTACTGGGGCTCCATCCCACAAACTGTGAGATCATGACCTGAGCTGAAATCAAGAGTTGACCGCTTCACTGACTGAGCCATCCAGGCGCCCCACGTGTGTATGCATTCCAAAGCTGAACATTTTTACCCTTGCCTCCCATGTTTTATGTTTTGCATGTCACGTGCACTTTTTTTTATATTATATGAAATTTATTGCCAAATTAGTTTCCATACAACACCCAGTGCTCATTCCAAAAGATGCCCTCTTCAATGCCCATCACCTACCCTCCCTTCCCTCCCACCCCCCATCAACCCTCAGTTTGTTCTCAGTTTTTGAGAGTCTTTTATGCTTTGACTCTCTCTCCCACTCTAATCTCTTTGTTTTCTTTTTTACTTTTTCCTTCCCCTCCGCCATGGGTTTCTGTTAAGTTTCTCAGGATCCACATAAGAGTGAAAACATACGGTATCTGTCTTTCTCTGTATGGCTTATTTCAGTTAGTATAAGACTCTCCAGTTCCATCCACGTTGCTACAAAGGGCCATATTTCATTCTTTCTCTTTGCCACGTAGAACTCCGTTGTGTATATAAACCACAATTTCTTTATCCATTCATCAGTTGATGGACATTTAGGCTTTTTCCACAATTTGGCTATTGTTGAGAGTGCTGCTATAAACATTGGGGTATAAGTGCCCCTCTGCATCAGCACTCCTGTATCCCTTGGGTAAATTCCTAGCAGTGCTATTGCTGGGTCATAGGGTAGGTCTATTTTTAATTTTCTGAGGAACCTCCACACTGTTTTCCAGAGTGGCTGCACCAGTTTGCATTCCCACCAGCAGTGCAAGAGGGTTCCCGTTTCTCCACATCCTCACCAGCATCTGTAGTCTCCTGATTTGTTCATTTTGGCCACTCTGACTGGTGTGAGGTGATATCTGAGTGTGGTTTTGATTTGTATTTCCCTGATTAGGAGCAGTGTTGAGCATCTTTTCATGTGCCTGTTGGCCATCTGGATGTCTTCTTTAGAGAAGTGTCTGTTCATGTTTTCTGCCCATTTCTTCCCTGGATTATTTGTTTTTCGGGTGTGGAGTTTGGGGAGCTCTTTATAGATTTTGGATACTAGCCCTTGTCTCATATGTCATTTGCAAATATCTTCTCCCATTCCGTTGGTTGCCTTTTAGTTTTGTTGATTGTTTCCTTTGCTGTGCAGAAACTTTTTATCTTCATGAGGTCCCAATAGTTCATTTTTGCTTTTAATTCCCTTGCCTTTGGGGATGTGTCAAGTAAGAAATTGCTGCGGCTGAGATCAGAGAGGTCTTTTTCTGCTTTCTCCTCTAGTGTTTTGATGGTTTCCTGTCTCACATTCAGGTCCTTTATCCATTTTGAGTTAATTTTTGTGAATGGTGTGAGAAAGTGGTCTAGTTTCATTCTTCTGCATGTTGCTGTCCAGTTTTCCCAGCACCATTTGTTAAAGAGACTGTCTTTTTTCCATTGGATATTCTTTCCTGCTTTGTCAAAGATTAGTTGGCCATACATTTGTGGGTCTAGTTCTGGGGTTTCTATTCTATTCCATTGGTCTATGTGTCTGTTTTTATGCCAATACCATGCTGTCTTGATGATGACAGCTTTGTAGTAGAGGCTAAAGTCTGGGATTGTGATGCCTCCTGCTTTGGTCTTCTTCTTCAAAATTACTTTGGCTATTCGGGGCCTTTTGTGGTTCCATATGAATTTTAGGATTGCTTGTTCTAGCTTCAAGAAGAATGCTGGTGCAATTTTGATTGGGATTGCATTGAATGTGTAGATAGCTTTGGGTAGTATTGACATTTTAACAGTATTTATTCTTCCAACCCGTGAGCATCACGTGCACTTTGAATATGTTCTTCTGGCCTGTAGCATTTCTGCTGAAAAATGTGCTCATAGTCACATGGGGTTTTCCTTGTATGTAACAAAGTTTTTCTTCTTTTTGTTTGTTTGTTTTTTCTTGTTGCCTTTAAGGTTCTCTGTCTCATTTTTTTTTTTTTTTAACTTCTGACATTTTATAATGTGTCTTGGTGTGGGGTCTCTGCATTTATTTCATTTAGAACTCGCTGTCCTTCCTGGATCTGTAGGTCTTTCCTTACCCAGGTTATTGGAGTTTTCAGTTACTATTTCTTAAAATAGTTTTCTGGCCCTTTCTCCTTCTGAGATTCATTTAATGTGAATGTTGGCCTGCTTGGTGTTGTCTTCTAAGCCTCTTAAGCTGTCTTCACTTTATTTCATTCTTTTCTCTTTTTGCTGCTCTGCCGGGTGAGTTCCTCCATCCTGTCTTTGAATTCATTGATCCTGCTTCATCTAGTTAGCTGTTGAACCCCTACAGTGTATTTTTCACATCAGTTTTTGCATTTTCAGCCCTGTGACTTCTGTTGGGTACTTTCTTATATTTTCTTTTTGTTGACGTTCTCACTGTGTTATCCATTCTTCTCCCGAATTTGGTGAACATCTTTATGACCATTAGTTTGAATTCTTTATCAGATAAATTCCTTATCTCCATTTCATAAAGGTTTTTAAAGAGTTTTAAATTGCTCTTTTGTTTGGAACTTGGTCCTTTGTTCTTCATTTTGCTTGACTCTGTTTGTTTCCCTGCATTAGGTGAACTAGCATCCCTAGTAGTCTTGAAGAGTTGGCCTGAGAAGGAGATGAAATCTATCCTTCAACCCTGTCCTAGCTCTTGGTTGTTTCTCAAACTTTTGTAATTTTCCAAGCAGCCTATTTTATTTTTAATAGCTCCCAGTACTTTGGGGTATTCCAGGACCAGTTAATGTCCCAAAGGGGAGGATCTCATTTAACACCTAGATTCAGGCTGATTGGAAGCCAGACCCTCAGGCAACAGCTTGCTTGCTTGCTTGCTTTTTTTTTTTTTTTTTTTTTTTTTTTAATGGTTATTTATTTATTTTGAGAGAGAATGCTTGAGTAGGGTAGGGGCAGAGAGAGGGAGACAGAGAGAATCCACACTGGTGGCTTGGAGCCTGACATGGAGCTGGAACTCATGAACCGTGAGACCATGACCTGAGCTGAAACCAAGAGTCAGATGCTTAACCTACTGAGCCACCCAGATGCCCCATGGCAGCAGCTTTTAAGGAATAGAGAGCATGTGCAGTTGTATTGGACTACAAGCGTAAGTCCCGCTGAGCAGCACAGCCAGGTCATATGGAGGTGCCCACGGTGGCAGTTGTAAAAATCAGGACTTGTTGAGCATGTAACCTTCTTTCTGAGAGATCCTGGGGAGCGATTGTGAGGTAGAAGGAGAGTACACAGATAGCGCCTCTGGCTACGTTCCTTGCGAGCAGCTCTGTAGCTTCTAGATGTATGCCAAACTTGAAGACTGCCCCTCAGGCTGAAGCTCCGGGACAAGCAGTTAGGCGTCTTTCCCAGAAAGGCTGGGGGTGTTTCAATCCGCTGCCTGTGCGGTGCACTGGTGGTGGTTGCCATCTCAGAACTGTCTCCCTGACCGTTACAGTCCCATGACCCCCAGGGCCGGGTGATCGAGGGTTAGGCCCTGGGAGGCAGCCACGAAAAGCAGGGTACCAGAGGTCAAAACTGGGGCACCAGACACATACAGAAGCTCCCCTCTGAGAGATGCTGGTGCTGTGAGACACAGCAAAAGCCAGGAGGAGAAGGGTGCCCACCCTCCAAGGTCTCAGGAAAGGTTTCCAATTAGCCCCTGGATGTGTGTTCAGTTAGGGTCCTGTGAGGAGAAGCTGGCAGGCTCTTGTACAGAGGGACTGAGCTGACTGAGCTCCTGGGTCTGTTGCCTCACTGTGCCCTAGGGACGCCCGCTGTTTAAGAACCCTTTCTCCATTGGTGACAGTTCTGTAGGACCTGTGAGGGTAAGTCCCACCGGCCAGCAGAGCCAGGTGACAGAGAGGAGTCCCCAGGCCGCAACTGCGAAAATCAGGGCACCAAGCAAAGGGCATAAGCTCCTTTCTGGAAGATACCAGTGAGCTGGAGTGAGGCAGAGGGAGAGTGCAAAAATTAGGTCCCCTGGACTCCATTCCCTGAGAGCCCTTCTGTAGGCCCCTGGGAGTGTGCCACAGCAGAAGCCTGCCCCTCGGGCACATGAAATCGGCCTGTCAGAAACTGGGGATGGGTCTCAGTCTGCTCTCAGTGCCATGGCCTGGGAGTGGTGGTCTACCGAGAACTGTGCCTCCAGTTGTTAGGGTCCTGTGGACCCAGGAACGCAAGCCGCCCTGGCCTTTAAGGCCAGGTGATCAAGGGGGTTACCTGACAAACGGTTTGGCGGATGTAAAACTGCGGCACCAGATGCGAGTAGACGCTTTCCTCCAGCAGATTCTGGTGGTCTGGAGCACGGCAGGCGGGGAGCCAAAGATTGTGCCCCCCGGCTGGCGGGGGGCAGAGGGGCTTGCAAAGATGGCACTCGCTGGAAAGGGGGGGGGAGAAAGGAGAAAAGATGGCGCCCGCCGGATTTAGCAAAGCAGAGAAGATGGCACCGGCCACCTCCATCTCTGAAGAAGATCTCTCAGTCCAACGCTTGAAAGTTTGGAAATGAGCCTCTTTCACATAAACCCTGGGTGCTTTTCGGAGAGCTGCTTCTGCACTCGGCCCTGGGGTGAGTGAGTCTGCACGCAGGCCCTGAAGGAGTCTTTCTTCCCCAGTTCGCCACGGCCCGCAGGTCTCCTAGGCCCCAGCCCGGCTGGTCTTCAAAGCCATATGTTCCTGGGGCTCATCTCCTAGGCTCAGGTCTTAAACGTTGGGCTGTGAGGTGTGTGAGGTATGACTCCTCCGCCTTTCAGGGAGAAGCTCCGGGTTTGAATTCCCTCCCAATGGTGGGGGTGGGGCTTGCGGTGAGGTTGTCTCAGCCTCTCCTACCTGCCTTGACGGGCTGTCCGACTCATCCTCCACGCGGAAGGAGTCAGTTGGCCAGCTTTTAGGCTGTTTTTCAGAGGAGATTGTTCCATATATAGCTACAGATTTGGGGTGTTCACCCGAGGAGGTGAATTCAGGCTCTTCCAACGTTGCCATGTTGGACCGGAAGCACTGGTTTCCCTAAGAGCGCCGTACAAAAGGAATCTAATGTTTGCTGACTATAAAACCAAATGGCTGAAAACGTGCGTTCGTAATTATTCTTAACTTTTGACATAGGAGTTTATACAAGAAATAGAAACTTTCGGCTGTATAAATCATCGAAGATAGGGAAGCACGTGGCTTTGGAGATTGCTGAAGATAACAAGTTTTTTCCTAAACATTCGGAGACTGTATCTGAAGAAAATCAATGTTTCCTGTCTTCTTTGGTCAGCAATGTCAGGTAGGTAGTATATAGTACCAACATCAAACTGTTGCATATTCGTGAATGCTTATTAAGCAGTGAACAGCATTGGATAGTACTATAATGTGAGTTGGGTAAATTCATTCCAACTTAAGGAAAAGGAAGTTCTCAAAATTCTAGGGTAACGTATTTTTATAAAGAAGAAAATTAAAACTGTTCCATGTGCAAATAGAGTTACTGTTAATATCTACTTTTCATATATGCATGTTCATACGTACTTATATACGTCCTTCATTCAAAAAATAGTTGAGATCATTATTTATGTGGTTATATCTGTTGTTTTATCCACTCGACATTATATCATGAATATCTTCCAAGTTAGTAATTTGCAACAGTTAGTTGTAATGAAAACTTAAAATTTGTTTTAATGTTTCTGTGTTCTTGATAGAGAGACAGCACACAAACTGGAGGGGGGCAGAGAGAGAGGGAGACCCAGAATCCGAAGCAGGCTCCAGGCTTGGAGCTGACCGCCCAGAGCCCCACGCGGGGCTTGAACTCACAAGCTGTGAGATCCTGACCTGAGCTGAAGTTGGGTGCTTAACCAACTGAGTTACATTTGTCAGAAGTAATGTCAGGGTCTTAGTTTCCTTACCTTTAAAATGGAAATAATATGGGGCGCCTGGGTGGCTCAGTCAGTTGGGCGTCCGACTTCACCTCAGGTCACGATCTCACGGTGTGGGAGTTCGAGCCCCGCGTCAGGCTCTGGACTGATGGCTCAGAGCCTGGAGCCTGCTTCTGATTCTGTGTCTCCCTCTCTCTCTGCCCCTCCCCCGTTCATGCTCTGTCTCTCTCTGTATCAAAAATAAATAAACGTTAAAAAATTTTTTTTAAATAAAATGGAAATAATATTAACACCTATCTTAGGGAGTTGTGAAGATTAAATGAGGGAAGAGGTACACACAAAATTATAGCTGGGCCTGGCACGCGATGTCTGCTGGGTAAGTGTTAGTTGTTAGCAGCTGTTCCTGAGATTCTGGAAGTACAGTGGTAAGTGTAAGAATTGTATCCCTGTGGTTGGCACAGGAGTGGCCTCTAATACAACCTGAAGTCATCTCCTGATTACCAAATCCTATTTCTTTTGTAGTTTCGGTATTAATTTCATACAAGTGGAGAGTTCTTCTACTCAATGGGGTTTCCTTAATTTTCTTTTGTGTAGCCAAGTAATAAGTATTTCTCTTCCTGAAATAAACGCTAAATTTTTTATGGCTATGAGTCTGTCTTTCAGTTAACTTTAATTCATTTTTTCCTTTGCTCTCATCCCTCCTTCCTTCTTTTTTTTTCACACTTTTCAAATTATTTTTAGACTTATTCACACTTTTCAAATCATTGTAACAAAAATGTCAAAGGCTCTGTCTGTATGTTTGGAGAATAGAATTGTACTTCATTCTATAGCTTCAGCAGTCCCAGAGTCCTCTGGTTCACTCTGTGGTTGAAGAAAGTATTTTAATTTTTAAAAATTTATTTGAGAGAGAGAGAGAGAGAGAGAGAGGGAGGTGGAGAGGGGCAGAGGGAGAGAGCGAGAATCCCAAGCAGGTTCCACACTCAGTTGCTCAGCGCAGAGCCTGATGCAAGGCTTGATCCCACGACCTGGATCATGAACTGAGCCAAAATCAAGAGTCAAGAGTCAGATGCTCAATTGACTGAGCCACCCAGGCAGCCCAAAGAAAGTATTTTAAGTGATCACCAAACTACTCTTTTCTATATGGATAGGATTGGTGTTTTTGTAGGCAAATGTAGCTTGATTGTCCTAGAACAATTAGCTGTTGAACAAAGGATTTTAATGTGGAACTCTTTGAAATTCAGTCTCCTTTCCGTAGCCATGTCTCTTTAATTCTTACATAATGTTAACTGTTTCTTTCACCTATTTTCTTCAGATTCTCAGACACTTTACGAATTCTGACATGTGACACATCTCAAAATAAAGAAAAACGAATTGAATGTTTTAGCAGCACCAACACTAAAGGTAATTTTAAGAGAACAATTTCCTATGAAAATTTAAGGATACAAAGTCTGTTTTGCCTTGAAGATTTTAAATCTTCAGTATTCATATCTACTGATCATTTATTATTTTTTTTGCACTTTATTTATTTAGAGAGAGAGCTATTAGGGGAGGGGCAGAGAGAGGGGGAGAGAGAGAATCCCAGCGGGCTCTGCACCAACGAGGGGCTTGAACTCATGAGCCATGAGATCATATCCTGAGATGAAACCAAGAATCAGACAACCCAACTGAGCCACACAGGTGCCTCAGTATCTACTGATCCTTTAAAACAACTTAGTTTCTATCCAAAAGGGAAAAAGTGTAAAGAAAAGATATTTATATTTTTTATTTTTTTTTAATTTTTATTTTTTTAAATTTTAATGTTTATTTTTTGAGAAAGCGTGAGCAGGGGAGGAATAGAGAGAGGGAGACACAGAATCTGAGGCAGGCTCCAGTTTCTAAGCTGTCAGCACAGAGCCTGACGTGGGGCTTGAATTCATGAACTGAGAGATCATGACCTGGGCAGAAGTTGGATGTTTAACTGACTGAGCCACCCAGGCTCCCCAAGAAAAGATAATTTTTAAAGTGTATTCACTAATTTTCATCTTATGATGGTTTGGGGGGCAGGAAATGGGAAAATAGAGTAGATTGTTGGTAGAAATAAACCATTATTAAAAGAAAAACCTAGGGGGGACTTGGTGGCTCAGTCGGTTAAGCATATGACCTCAGCTCAGGTCATGATCTCACAGTCTGTGACCTTGAGTCCCATGTCAGGCTCTGTGCTGACAGCTCAGAGCCTGGAGCCTGCTTCAGGTTCTGTGTCTCCCTCTCACTGCCCCTCCTCTGCTCACACTGTCTCAAAAATAAAAGGAAAAAAAAGAAAAACCTAAAAGTCCTCTTCCCTTCTGTCCACAACCAAAGATGGGTAGCCACCATCAGTTTCCATGGAACCCCGTGGAGATTTCCCTTGCATTTCCCTGTTCTTGGAATGGCTGCATGGTTTTCACGCATGTCCTTCATTTTTATATTGAAAAACATAGAGGTTTTTTTCTAGGATTTCATATATTCTCCCGTAAACAATTTTGTAAATGCATTTTGGATTATCATTATTTATAGCAGTGAAAAACTGGAAACAAATCTAAATGTAAAACAAAATGGCATTGGTTATATCCTATAACATACTCTATAACCAATTTATAAAATTTATAAAAACCAATATAACATGGGAAATGTCCATTTATAAGAAAAAAAGTAGACTCTGAAATTGGAAGGTATGATTACAGCTTCATTAAAAACATGGATAACATTTTCTTATGCTTATTTTCTTCTTGTTTAACAGTTATTTCTAGGTACTGATTTGGAGTTTATTTCTCTCATTTCTGCTTTAGTGTATTTTCCAAAGTTTCTCCAATTATGTATATTATTTTTGTAAGTGAAATATAGGCATTGTTTGTTTATTTGCACACTTTTTTTAAAAAAGTGTATTTATTTTGAGAATGGGAGGGAGAGAGAGAGTGAACACCTGAGAGTCTGTCGCTTAACCGACTGAGCCACCCAGGTGCCCCTATTTATTTATTTAGAGACAGAGAACACAGTGGGGGAGAGGGGCAGAGGGAGAAAGTCTGTAATCAGCCTTCACTCTCAGAGCAGAGCCTGACTCAGGGCTTGATTCCATGACCCTGGGATCATGACCTGAGCCAACATCAAGAGTCAGACACTCAACCGACTGACCCACCCCGGCGCCCCAATATAGGCTTTATTTTAAGAAAAGTAGATAATTCTGTGTTTAAAAATGAAGTGAGATTTTAAGTAAATGATTGTAAATTATCCCAGTAGATTCTTAGATACAAGATAGAACCAAATTGTCAGAGCCCTACGGCTGAAGGTCCTGCGAGAGCACACCTGCAGTGAACCAGTGGCGTGTGTTATGTGTGGAAAACACGTACCACCGGGATCTGTGGGGGCAGCTCAGTAAAAGGGTGTTAGAAACGACTTCTAGGATTCAGGCTTGAGTTGGGTGTTTTGAGGAATGTCCAAGGCAGCGTGGATTTGTTTTCAGCTGGGTACTGTCGGAGACAATTCTGCGCTTGACTATCTTCATAAAGTTTATCTAGAAGGAAGGCAGACTACAGTGGGACTAAAGCTAGAAATTGGCAAAGCAGCCCCCGTTATGAATAAGATGGGCGGCGTTTAGTCATTTTTGTGGTTTGGAAATAGTTCATGTTTTGTTTGTGATTGCAGAGCGCTCTTATTTTTGTCTTGAATCATCTTGGCCACAGAGTGACCTTATGTGATGTTGAAATTCTGTGAAATGGTTACTCATCAGCAGGAAAATACAGGGCTGAGCCGTGTGTGCCCAGCCTGTTTGTCACAACACCAAGGCCGATAGGAGTAGGCCAGCTCCGGGGTGTAAGGGGTTGCTTTTCTCTTTGTAAGAATGAAGAAAGCAATCAGAATGATTATAGGTGCTTCTTGTGAAAATTAGTTAACATTGGGCTTAATTGAGAGGTTTGAATATTACTTACTTGTAGGATAAGCCAGAACCCATGACTGACTAAAAGACAAATGGAGAAATGGGAGGGCGGGGGGAGGGACCTGGAGAGTTTCCAAAACGTGTAATTGTACTAAAGAACAACTTAAAATTTAACTCTTCAGCTTTTAGCCACTTTAATTATAATGAATTTTTCTCTCTGTTGCAGCAGAAAACATTGAGGGTTTTCATTGTTCGCCCTACCCTGAAATTGATCAATTTGTTCTTTCTTTGGTGAATAAAAATGGCATTCAAGGAGGTAAAGATAATCTTATTCCTTATTCACTGTAATATGATGGAGTTTTAATAGCTTCAGAAACATTATTTGCATTTTAGGAATTCGGCGTTGGAGCTACTTTTTCCCAGAAGAGTTACTGGTTTATGATATTTGTAAATATCGCTGGTGTGAAAACATCAGAAGAGCGCACAAGAGCAATAATATCATGTAGGTAATGTTGTTTATTGAGTTCCATGTATTTAACCAACATTACATTTTAAATTTTTATAATTTTTACAGTTGAGAATATAAACATGATTTTGTTCTTATAATGAATGTAGTTACATCAGATACTGTATTTGGTTTATGTTTGAAAATATTTAATTTGACCAACTTAATTATCACCTTAGCACATGTCATTTTCATCTGTACTTTATTTGGTAAAATAATCCATTAGATAGTATAATCTTGAGAAGAGTAAGGTAGAATTGAGTGGGGCTAGAAAGAAATTAGAGGCAGTAGACCGGAGGAAGGAAGTATCTCTCCCTTGTCTGTTTCCATTGGTCCTTGACATGTTATATGGAGTAAATTGAAATCAAGCAAACTTGGGTGAAAAGGAAACTCTTCGGTGCTAAGAGTTGGAATTAAGGTTAACATGTTCAAGACAAAGAATGATATTGAGAGGAACAAATATTTATTGAATGCTTGCTGTATGCACCAGGCCCTGTTTTAGGAGTTTTCTGTAAAATCCCCCTGGTAAAAGGAGAGGGAGTGAAGGATGAAGTGAAACCAGAAATAGAATTTTAGATAATACAGGGGCACCTGGGTGTCTGTTGGTTCAGCATCTGACTCAGGCTTTCAGCTCAGGTCATGATCTTGCAGTTCGTTAGTTTGAGCCCTGCATTGGGCCCTACACTGACAATGAGGACCCTGCTTGGGATTCTCTGTCTCTCTTTGTTCCTCCCCCACTTGTGCATGCTCTCTGTCTCTCTGTGTCTCCGTCTCTCTCGCTCAAAATATATAAACTTAAAAAAAAAAAGAATTTTACATAATACAAAGGTATGGTTAGAATAGGGATGAGATAGAAACCCAGCAGTTACTGGTTATGATATGGGAAGTTTTGCTGTGTTTTATATTTAACACAAAGCTGAGACTTCTGTGTATCAAGTGTAAATAGCACGTGTGCCAGACATGAGAAAAGACTGTGAAGTTCTGCTAGGAAGCTAGTGAATACATTGGGTAGCATGACTCAGTGCTATACTTACATATGTAGGTTAACCCAGTTAAAAAAAAATAACATTTCAAAAATTATATGCTCAATACACAAAAGCTATCACGTAGAATAGCTCAAAGAAAAGATTACCCATAGGCCCAGAACCAGTGATAACTGTGGTTATAATTTTGGTATATCTTTCTAATTTTTTACTCTATGGATATATAAGTTTACCAGTAAATCATTATCATAAGATGATCATCTTTTTTTTTTTAAAGAATTTTTTAATTTTAATTTTATTTTTTATTTTAAAGTTTATCTTTTTGAAATTTTTTTTTAACGTTTATTTATTTATTTATTTTTTTGGGACAGAGAGAGACAGAGCATGAACGGGGGAGGGGCAGAGAGAGAGGGAGACACAGAATCGGAAACAGGCTCCAGGCTCTGAGCCATCCGCCCAGAGCCTGATGCGGGGCTCGAACTCACGGACCGCGAGATCGTGACCTGGCTGAAGTCGGCCGCTTAACCGACTGCGCCACCCAGGCGCCCCAAAAGTTTATCTTCTTGAGAGAGAGCATGCGAGTTGGGGAGGGGCAGACAGGGAGAGAGGGAATCCCAAGCAGGCTCCACACTGACAGCACGGAGCCCGACGTGGGGCTGGAACTCAAGAACCGCAAGATCAAGATCTGAGCTGAAATTAAGAGTTGGACGCTTAACTGACTGAGCCACCCATGTGCCCTCCCCCTTTTTAAAAATTGTTTATTTACTTTGAGAGAGAAGGAGAGAGAGAATCCCTAGCAGGCTCCGTGCTGTCCTCACAGAGCCCGACGCATGGCTTAATCCCATGAACTATGAGATCATGACATGAGCCAAAATGAAGAGTCGAACGCTGAACCAACGCAGCCACCCAGGCGCCCCCCCTTTTGACTAATTCTCAAATACGGACTCTTATTAATGGGATATGTGTCGTTCTGAGCATCACATAACCTCGTAAACCTTGGAATTAGATTGGACACTGTCACCCTCACGGTTCTGTCTTATTCTGCATTGAGGTTAGTGGTCCTTTTTATCCCAGTCACCACCAAAAACCTCAGCTCTACAAAGACAGGACAGGACCGAAAGGAATGAAGGCTGTTACAGTTCTGAGCCTGTGAACCGTAAGCAAGTAGTTTGCAGGGCGCATGACGGATGTCAAGTATCACAGTTACCCTTGGGAACATGTAAATATTCTTCATGACCCTGGGACAGTTTGATGTGAAGTTTGGGAACTGCAGCATTAATGCGTTTATTAGGATTGTTCAGGTTCTTCATAACTTTTTGAGTTTGCTTAGTTGGGTGTCTTTTTATCTAGTACTTTGTCTATTTTACCAAAATGCTTAATGTTACTGTCAGAAATTGTTCATAATATTCTTAAATTTTTAGTATATTCTACTTTTGTAGTTATAGCTGCACTAAATTTTGAGTAACACTTATGTCTTTACCTTATTTATTTTTTGATCAATCTGGCAAGAATTGTATTAGTCTTCACATTTTGGCCTTGTTGATTCTTTTACATTTTGGCTTCTTGGGGCACCTCGGTGCCTCAGTCAACCGGTTAAGCATCCGATTCTTGATTTCAGCTCGGGTCATGATCTCATGGTTCGTGAGTTTGACCCCTGGGTCTGGCTCTGTGCTGAGAGCGTGGAGCCTGCTCCAAAATAAACAGTGTGGAACTTGCTCTCAAAATAAACAAACATTTAAATTTTTGCTTACTTCCTGCCTTTTATTTTATTAGAGTTTATTCTATTGTTCATTTCCCAAGTTAGTACTTATTGGTCTTCAGCTATTCTTTTATGTAAATAAGCTTTTTCTAAAGATCGTTTTAGCTCTATTTCACATATTTTAATACATATTTTCAATTGCATTCAGTTCCATTTTCTAATTTCCATCATGATTTTTCCTTGAATAATTGGTTATTTAGAAATGTTTTTCAGATGTGGCTGGGGCTTCAGTGGCCTCACTATGTATACCGTTTTCGGTTTCCAGAGTCTGTTGACTGCAATCTTGGTGCTTATATGTACCTGTGCTTATATCCTATCCTTGGCACCCGGCCTCCTAGACAGAAATAAGACTGGATTGTTGGGTATATTTTGGAAGTGCGCCAGAATTGGTGAACGGAAGAGTCCTTACGTCGCAGTACATGATGGCCTTCGGCGTTTTCTTCATACAGTAGCTGGGAAAAATATCATAATTTAATTGCCAGCAGATTTCCGTATGAAAAAAGGACTTACCTATAGAACATAATGGAATGAATAGTTAACTCTTTTATCTCTGAACACTGAATGAGATAAATTTCCAGCTGCTGTTCTCTATTTTTGTTATTGGACCAATGTTCTCTATAAACAGGGTGTAACCATTTAATACGCAGAGTTTAATATGTCTAACAATCAATGTGAGCGGTGTCACTACAATATTACATTCTGCAAATGTTACTCTGTCAGATACCAGTTTTTAGTGAGGCATCTCTGAGACACAGAATAGAAAACAAAATTGGGAAATCAATTTACTTCCCTTCACTGTGATTTGGAAATGATAAATCTTTATGGGATGAGACACTTTTCTGGGCTAGCTTTTTTTATTGAGAAAAAAAAGGTTCAATTTGTGTTGGTAAGGACTGCATTCATATTTAATAATGCTTGCTTTTCCTCTGGCCACACCAGAGCATTAACAGAGTGCCTCTAAGCAAACTCTATAGTGTATTACAGACATTTCAACTATTTAAAACAAGCCTGTGCAGTTCTTAAGGAAGAAGGTAAATGAGATATAACTTAAGAGTAGTATTGGGAAAATGTCCATATTTAACATAAAAGTTTAGAATAGCTGACTGGTCCAGTAGCCTCTGAAAACTCTAGATAAGTATGGATAAATATCTTACGAATAAATTGACCAGCTGTCAGTCTCTGAATAAGACTACATTCTTAGAGTGAAAAGAACAAAATAGAACAATTCAGATTAAAAAAAAAAAGTTTTTCATTTCCAAGTTACGTGTTTCTATTAGCTATTTTTCTAATATTTATTTCTAAACAGTTTGCTTTGTGGTCAGAGATGTGTTGTATGAATACTTTTTTTTAAATTCAGTGAAATTAACATGATACCTGGCACAGTCAGTTTTTATCATTGTTTTGTGTTGAAGTTTATTTATTTAGAGAGCATGTGGGAGGGGCAGAGAGAGAGGGAGGGACAGAATCCCAAGCAGGCTCCACACTGGACCGCGCAGAGCCCGACGTGGAGCTAGAACTCACAAACTGTGAGATCATGACCTGGGCCAAAACCAAGTTTGGACGCTTAACCAACTGAGCCACCCAGATGCCCCTGTAATTGTTGTATATGTGAGTGTAAAGAACTTCCAACTATCTGAAACAATATTCATGTATGCCTGTTACATCAAACTTGGTAATTGCTTTTTAATTTATGTCATTCAAATTTTCTATATCCTTTCTGAATTTTTTGTGCCTATTTGTATCAAATACTAAAAGAATGTTTTTTAAAATCTTGATTCATGGGAGATTTATTTATCCTTGGAGTTCCATCAGTTTTGCTTATGCATTTTTGAAGTTTTTTTTATTTGGTGGGTGCAGGTTGAGAATTAGGTCTTCCTGGAAGAACTTTTGTCTATAGATATACGTATAGATATGTATATACATATATACATGTTATATACATATGTACATATACATATGTATATACATATCGATACATATATTGTATATGTATCTATATGTATATAGATATACATATATTTTCCCCCTAAAGTCCATTTTGCATGCTATCTTTGACAACCACAGTTTTCTTTTGGGTGGTGTATATTTATTTCAATGCTTCTACTTTCTACCTTGTCTGCATCTTTAAGTCTTAGTTAGGCACATCTCTGGTAAGCAGCATGTAGATGAATTTTGTTTTCCATCCAGTCTGGGAATCAAGTTGTAACTCTTTTTCCTTTCTGGTTTTTTCAATATAAAGGATTTTGGTTGATCTGAAAAATGAAGTTTGGTATCAAAAATGTCATGACCCTGTATGTAAAGCAGAAAACTTCAAATCGGACTGTGAGTTGTTAATTTTTACATTTATACCAAGTGAAAATAGGAGGTCTATATAAAACAGTTTTGCTCTTTTTCTTGTTCAGGTTTTCCATTACCTGCTGAAGTTGGTCTCCTGTTTCTGCTCAAGGAGGTAAGTGCAGGTTTTAGTTTCTTTCTCATTAGTAATCAGTTCTTGGTACAACAGTATCCATGAGCTATTAGTAGTGTTCAGACGTGTCCACATAGCCTTTAAACACACTCTGCAGTACTTAGTTTTCACTTAGGAGCGTGCCGTAGTGATTGTGCCTTGTGAGCACGTACCTGGTAGGATGCACCTCACTGTCACTGCCGCGGAAGAAATTGTGTAGATACCTAGTCAACCACTCCCAGACAGTTAACAAGTTTCTCATGTTTCGTTTTACAAAGCGTACCAAAATACTCATCTTTGTGTTTCTTTAAACAACTCTTTCTGTAGGGAGAATTTCTGGAAGTAAATTATGTCAAAGAGTGTATACATTTTTAATTTTGGTAGATATTGCTAGATTGCCAAATTAACATTTTCCTGTTAAAAACCTTTATTTGCCCAAATAATTCACATTCACTCTGAGAAAAAATTAGAAAATATATGAAAAGCCAAAGGGGAAAAACTCCTCCTCACATATAATTTGACCACTCAGAGATAACAGATGTAAGTGCTTTGGCATAGATCTTCCAGAAATTTCTATTTATGGTGCTCCCGTGTATATTTTTAAAGTCATAGTATGCGTACTATGTTAGAGGCTTTTTTTCCTACTTCAGCTCTCACAAATGTTTTCAGTAGTATGTATTACCAGTTGGTACCAATAAAAATGATACAAAATTAGGCTTCACAATTTAAGAGAGCACCTGTTTACACCTTTGCCAACATTGTTTATTTTTACCTTTGACCTTTACCAACCTATTTGGCCAAAAGTGATATTTCAGTTGTTTTTGTTTACATTTCTTAGTCTTAAGGAAGTTGAACTTCTTTCAGATTTACGATTTGTATTTCTGTTACCGAGTGTTGGTAACTGTCCTATAGAAATGTTGTACAAGGACAACAAACTCTCTCTTCACCTAGAGTTGCCCTTTGTTAATATTGGTTACATTAGTGTTTCTCCCTCTACTGTATGCACACACATTTTTGATGAATTTTGTCTTAGTCATTTTAGGCTACTATAAAGAATACCACAGGCTGGGTGGCTTTTTTTTGTTGTTGTTTAGTTTTTATTTATTTTTGAGAGAGAGTGCAAGTGGGGGAGGGGCAGAGAGAAAGAGAATCCCTAGCAGGCTCTGCGCTCTCAGCAGAGCCCGACGTGGGGCTCGAACTCACAAAACCGTGAGATCGTGACCTGAGCTGAAAACAAGAGTTGGACACTTAACCAACTGAGCCACCCAGGTGCCCCTGACTGGATGGCTTATCAGCAACAGAAGTTTATTTCTCACAGTTCTGGAGGCCTAGAAGTCTAAGGTCAAGGCCCTGGCAGATTTGGTGTCTGGTTGGCTTCCTGGGTTATAGGGAGCCACCTTCTCGCTGAATCCTTGTGGGGGATAAGTTTAAAAATTCTCCGAGCTTGCACCAAGAGTTAACAAGGCTTAGGGCGGAAAGCCGCTTCCACAGGACCAAAGCATAGGAGAACAGGTAGAGGTGGAAAGCTGCCACAGGGTGAAAGCACCCAGGGCTAATTATTGAGAAAAACACCTTGTTAACCCTGAGGTAGCATGCTCTGTCTTAGCCCCTAGAAAAGTTAAGATAAACAGATGTGGTGCCTGGTGCCTTTAGTAAACAGCTGTCTGCTTGGTGTCGAGATTTTGATTTGTCTTGACCCTAACCCCACACATCTTCAAAAACCCCTTTTCTCTCACACAGGAGTTAATGGTTACTGTATTATTGTTTGTTTCTGCATGTCTATCACATATGCGAGCCTTCTAATCCTAATAAATACGGAGCTAGGTCCCTTACTCGGGGCTCTTGTCTCCTCCTGGACATTAGCCTCTCTCATATTCAATTCTTCATCTGCTCTCTTGATGGAGAAGAGAGAACTCCAGACTGAGAGTCTGCGACAAGTCCTCGCATGTCAGAGGAATGAAAGAGCTCTCTGGGGTCCCTTTTGTATGGTTTCTAATCCCAGTCATAAGGGCTGTACCCTCGTGCTTAATCACTTCCCAAAGGCCTCCCTCCTAATACCATGATATTGGGGGTTTGGGTTTCAACTTATGAATTTGGGGTAACAGTCTACAACAGATCTCTTGAAGGGAAGTTGCAGCCATCAAAACCCTGTATCTCTTCACTTAAGTATACTACTAGAGAATAAGGATACTCTTAAATATGGTAAAATTTTTAAACTCAGAAAATGTACATAACAATACTGTTATCTAATACACAAATCTGTATAGCCCTATCTTGACATTTGTCTCAGTTATTTATAGCGGTTCTTTAAATTCATGTTAATTCTTAAAATTCTTTATAAATAGGATAACAAATCTTTTAAATCTTTTAAGATAGCAGGTGTATTTTCTAATTTGGCTTGAGCTGCACTGTCTGCTTTTTAAAAAATTCCATCTACGATTGTTCCAGTCCCATCTGTGAATACTGAAAAGAATGTACCAGAGGAATTGTGGGCATTTCCAAATTTAGAGTGTTAAGTGTCTGAGTTACAGTGGCAGCAACATTTGAATTAATGAACTCATTCCCATGGTGACTGTATTGAAGACCATATCATCCAGCATATTTATTTTAGTATCTGTTCAAGAACTGGTTTTGTACTTAGTACTTTAACATAAATCGACTGTTTAGTGAAATCATCACATATTCTCATTGAATCGCCTGTACTTTCTTCCTATCTCCCTCTCCCTTATTTTCCCCCTTTGAACTAAAGGAAGAAGAGTTCACAGCAACTGAAACAATGAACAGTGAAACCGAGAATCCTCATAAACCACCATCTAGTACGTTGTCAAAAGGTGTAGCTTCTGATGCTGACTGGGATAATGGCATTGATGATACTTATTTTTTGGAAGCTACCGAAGATGCTGAATTAGCAGAAGCTGCAGAGAATGGCCTTCTCAGTTATTATAGTGGAGTGGATGAAATTCCTGATGAACTAATTTTGCAAGTATTGCAAGAGTAATTAACTCTGGACTGGTATATAAGTAGGCTGTAATTTTGCCTGAAGGCGGTTTAGTAACATAAATATATTGTTATAGTAACTTTTTATTAAAACCGTCTATATCAACTAAGTTTTATCACTCTGCTTCTCAATTCTTGTTTTTTACTGAAGTAAGCCAGTTTTATTGAAAATTAACTTTGAAATCGTAACTGACCAGTGTTGGTATAGGTTCATATCAGCTTAATTTTGCATGTTTATTTATAGGTTAAAACTCATTACAAATTTTGTTTTAAATTGAGGTATCATTGACATACAGTATATCCGGGTGTATATTGTAGTGATTTGATATCTTTATACATTACAAAATGATCCCCATGAGAAGTCTAGTTACCATCTGTTATCACACAAAGTTAGTACAATATTATTGATTATATTCTCTGTACTGCATATCACATCCTCACGACTTTTTAAGTTTATTTATTTTGAGAGAGTGAGTCAGTCTGGAGGGGAAGAGAGAGAGAGAGAGAGAGAGAGAGAGAGAGAATGAGAATATCCCAAGCAGGCTCCATGCTGTCAGCACAGGGCCCAGTGTGGGACTGGATCCCATGAACCGGGAGGTCATGACCTGAGATGAAATTTCAAGAGTCAGATACTCAACCAACTGACCCAACCAAGCACCCCCCTCATGACTTATTTTGTAACTGGACATTTGTAGCTCTTAGTCGTCTTCACCCCTCCTTCTGGTAACCAACAATTTTTTGTATCTATGCGTCTGTTCTGCTTTATTTTTAGATTCCACGTGAAAGCGAAATCATATGGAATTTTGTCTGACTTATTTCACTTAGCATAATATACTCTGGTTCCATCCATGTTGTTACAAATGGCAAGTTTTTATTCTTTTTTATGGCTGAGTGATATTTCAGTGTGCATGCGTGTGTGTGTGTGTACATGTGTGTGTACCTCATTTTCTTCATTCATCTATCAGTGGACACTTAGGTTGCTTCCATGTCTTAGCTGTTATAAATAATGCTTCAATAAACGTAGGTACATACATTCTTTTGAATTAGTGTTTTCATTTTCTTCAGGTAAATACCCAGAAGTGGGATGATTGTATCACATGCTATTTCTATTTTTAATTTTTTGAGGAACCTCCATACTGTTTTCCACAGTGGCTGCTCCAACTTACATTCCCACTAACAGTGCATGAGGGTTTCCTTTTCTCTACATCCTCACCAACACTTGTTTATCCTTTTTCATAATAGCAATCTGATGGGTCTGAAGTAATACCCATTGTGGTTTTGATTTGCATTTCTCTAAGGACTAGTGTGCTATTGCACCATCTTTTCATGTGTCTGTTGTCTATGTGCATATCTGCTTTGGAAAAATGTTTATTCAAATTCCTTGCCCATTCAAAAAAATTTTTTATATTAAGTTTTTTTAATATGTTTTGGATATCAATCCCTTATTGTAAGATATATGACTTGCAGATATTTTCTCCATTTCAGTAGGTTGCCTTTTCATTTTGTTGTTGGCTGTGTAGAAGCTTTTGAGTTTGATACAATCCTACTTGTTTATTTCAAAGCTTTTGTTGCCCTTGCCTAAAGAGACTAGTTCAAAAATATTCATAAGGCTGATGTCACAGGGCCAACTGCCAGTGTTTTCTTCTGGGAGTTTTATGGTTTCACGTCTTATGTTCAGGTCTTTAATCCATTTTGAATTTTTCTACATGGTGTAAGATAGTGGTCTAGCTTCATTCTCTTGCATGTAGCTGTCCAGTTTTCCCAGCACCATTTATTGAAGAGACCGTCTTTCTCCATTAGTATATTGTTGCCTCGTTTGTCATAGATTGATGGACCACATTAATTGAATAGCCTATATTTTCTTCCCATCTCACTCTCCCTTATTTTCCCCTTCTGAACTAAAGAAGAGGCCACAGCAGCTGTGAATGGGTCTTTTTCTGAGCTATTTCATTGATGTATGTTTCTGTTTCTGTGCAATTACCATACTGTTTTGATTACTGCAGCTTTTATAGTACAGTTTGAAATCAGGGAACACGACCCCTTCAGCTTTGTTCTTCCTTCTAAAGACTGCTTTGACTATTGAAGGTTTTTTACGGTTCCATACCAATTTTAGGATTCTTTATTTTAGTTCTGTGAAAATGCCATTGGCATGTTGATAGGGATTGTATTGAATATGTAGATGGCTTTGGGTAGTATGGCCATTTTAACAATATTACTTCTTCCAGTCCACGATCAAGGGTATCCTTACATTTATTTGTGTCCTCTTCAATTTCTTTCATCAGTGTTTCATAGAGTCTTATAGGTCTTTCACCTTAAATTTATTTCCAGGTATTTTATTCTATTTGATGCAACTGTAAATGGGATTGTTTTCTTAATTTCTGATAGCTTAATATTAGTGCACAGAAACTTAATTTTGTATCCCGCAACTCTACTGAATTCATTTATTCAAATAGTTTTTTTGGTGGAGTCTTGAGGGTTTTCTTTATGTAGTGTTAGGTCATCTGCAAATAGTGACCGTTTTACTTCTTCCTTTCCAGCTTGGATGCCTTGTATTTCTTTTTCATGCCTAACTGCTGTGGCTAGGATTCTAATACTATGTTGAGTAAAAGGTGAGAGTGGGCATCCTTGTGTTGTTCCTGATCTCAGAGGAAAAGCTTTTCGCATTTCACTCTTGAATATGTTTGCTGTGGGTTTGTTATATATAGCCTTTATTATGTTGAGATATGTTCCTTGAAGTATGTTGAGGATGTCAAATTTTGTCAGATGCTTTTTCTGCATCCATTGAAATAATCATGTGATTTTTGTCTTTTGTTAATGTGGTGTATCATGTTGATTTGCAGATGTTGAACCATCCTTGCATCACTAGAATAAAACCCACTTGATCATTAGTAAAGGTCCTTTTAATACATTATTACATTTGGCTTGATATTTTGTTGAAGACTTTTGTATCTATGTTCATGAGGTAAATTGGCCTATAACTTTTTTTTTTTTAATGGTGTCTTTCGTTTTGGTCCTCAGTTTGTGCTGGCCTCGTAAAATGAATTTGGAAGCATTCCTTCAAGTTTTTGGGATAATTTGAGAAGAACAGGTACTACTTCTTTAAATGTTTGGTAGAATTCACCTGTGAAGCCACTTGGTCTTGGGCCTTTTGGGGGGGGGGGGAGGTGTTAAATTACTGATTGTTTCATTACTTGTAATTGATATATTCAGATTTTCTATTTCTTAGTGATTCAGTCTTAGAAGATTGGGTGTTCTAGGAATTTATCCACTTGTAGGTTGTCCAATTTATTGCTGTATAATTATTCATAGTAATCTCATGAGCCTTTGAATTTCCGTGATGTCAGTTGTACCCTCTCCTCTTCCATTTCTGACTTTATTCATGAGCCCTCTCTTTTTCTTAATGAGTCTGGCTAGAGATTTATTAATTTTTATCTTTTAAAAGAACCAGCTTCACTTTCACTGATCTTTTTAAATTGTTTTTGTTGTTGTTGGTTTAGTCTCTATTTCATTTATTTTTCCTTCTGCTCTTTATTATTTCCTTCCTTCTGCTAACTTTGGGCTTTGCTTGGTCTTTTTCTAGTTCCTTTAAGTATAAAATTCGATGACTTGGGAGTTTTGTTTCTTGAGGTAGGCCTGTATCCGTATGAAATTCCCTCTTAGAACTGCTTTTGTTGTGTCCCAGATTTTTGGAAAGTTGTTTCCATTTTTATTGTCCCATGGTATTTTTTAATTTCCTTTGATTTCTTTATTCAGTAGCATGCTGTTTATGCTCTGTGTTTGTATTTTTTCAAGTTTTCTTCTTGTAACTTGTTTCTAGTTTTATACTGTTGTAATCAGAGAATAGGGTTAATAGGATTTGTTTCCCTGATTTATTTCTTGGGGAAAACTCCATGAGCACTTGAAAAGAATGTGTATTCTATAGTTTTGCAATGAAATGTTCTGTATATATTAAGTCCATCTGGTTTAATGTGGTAAGGCCAATGTTTCCTTATTGGTTTTCTTTCTGTTCAATCCATTAGTTTAAGTGGGGGTATTAAAGTCCCATACTATTATTATATTGTCATTTTCTCCCTTTGTTAACATTTGCTTTATGTGTTTAGGTGCTTCTGAGTTGGGTAAATAGATGTTTATAAATGTTATATATCCTCTTCTTGTATTGACCCTGAGTCATAATGTAATGCCCTTATCTTTTGTTAGTTTGTTTAAAGTCCATTTTAGTTAATAGAAGTATCGCTTTTCATTCCCTTTGCATGGAATATCTTTTTCCATCCCTTCACTTTGTGTTTAGGTCTGAAGTCTAGGCAGCACATACATGGGTCACTTCCTTGATCCATTTAGCTACACTGTATGTACTTACTGCCATTTTGTTAATTGTTTTCTGGTTGTTTTTGTGCTTCTCTGTACTTTCTCTTCATCTCTTCCCTTGTGGTTTGATGGCTTTCTTTAGTGTTTAGGTTCTTTTCGCTGTCTTAGAGATTTTTGGTTTGTGGTTATCATGAGGTTTGTATGTATTGATCTGAGGTTTGTATGTATTGATCTACATATATATAGCAGTCTATTTGAAAATTTTTTTAATGTTTATTTTTGTGAGAGAGAGTGCGAGCAGGGGAGGGGCAGAGAGGGAGGCAGACACGGGATCTGAAGCAGGCTCCGTGCTGACAGCTCATATGCGATGCAGGTCATGATCTTGTGGCAGGGCTTGAACTCACGAACCACGAGATCATACCCTGAGCTGAAGTCTGGATGTTTAACCGACTGAGCCATCCAGGTGCCCCTACAGCAGTCTATTTCCAAACGATAGTCACTTAGAGTTCTTGGCGGGATAGCTGAGGCTGGCCAGGTGGCCCCAGGGTGCCCTGTGCCCTGGCAGGACTGCGGCAGTAGGCACAGGCCAGGGTGTCCGTGTTCTCCAGCGAGATGGCTGGGGCTGGAGTGGCCCCAGGCTGAGGGGGTCCCGGTGGGGCGGCTGGGGCAGGTGCAGGCCTGCACTGGAGCCGCTGTGGGCTGGAGGCCCTGGGCTCACTGGGCCAGTCCTCGGAAGAGTGGAATGCCTGGGCCCGGCTCCTGTCTGGCCATCACGGTGGAAGGGAAAGTAAACAATGGTGCCCATCAGCCCTTCGGCCCCAGAGAGTTTTAGCAGTTCTTCAGCAGCTTGGTGGATGTGCTAAGCTTAATAAATGCGTTTCCTTTGCTTACAGTCCATTTGTCCTTTAAATCGATGTTTTGGGTTTTTTTTTTTTTTTTTTTTTTTTGCTGTGCCCCAGGACTGGTGAGCGTGCATGCAGGCCTCAGTGCTATTCCTCCCTGCTGCTGGCCAGCACTTGGGGGTGAGGAAGGTGTCCCTCTAGCATCGTGCAGAAGCTGTTCCATCAGCCCTCGGTGGTGCAGGAGGAGCTGCTCTCTATGTAGGTGCAGACTCCGCGTGGCCAGCGGAGGAGGGGAGTTAGGGTCTTCGGTGCCCGTCTTAGAACACCTCCCTGTGCTACTCAGGGCAGAGCTTTCTGTCCACCTCTGATCAGGTGTCAACGTTTTAAGTCTTGTTACTCAAGACTTAGCCAGAGAAGATAACTAATCACACTGTTGCCACTTAATGCGATCAAATTAAAGGACCATGAACAAAGTACTAAATTTTGGTGACAAACCAGCCCAAACAAGGAGACAAGTTAACTTTTCAGGGAGTTTTTATTTACAAAAGTATGGATCGGAAGACCACAGGCTGCAGCAGGGGACTGATCCTTCTATTCGGCATGTTTTAGTCGGCTGGCTTCATTTCCGGTCAAGGAGCTTCTCTAATTGATGGTTGATGTTTTGCAGATGGGTCTCAGCTCCTAAAAGGGTTCTTGCCTGAACTAACAGAGCTGGAAGGCTGGATGAATCATACTGTCAAAGGCAAATTATTTGGATTAAGTATAACAAACTTTTATAACCCTGTTATACAGCTCCATGCTGAATAGAGCTTTCCACTACTTTCATTTTTCAAACGATCATTGGTTTAATCCTTTTCCTTAGGGCATAATTAGTAAGGTTACAAGGGACCCCTCTCTAGAAAGTTTTAGGCTGATCTCATCCCGGAAAAAGTTCCAAGAACTGTGGCATCTAAATCATGTACAACAAAATCACTTCCTGGTACATATTGAGACTGGGTTTGGGCAAGTCTGCTTGATCTCATGCTGGTTTTAAATCCAGAAAACTGTAAGGCAGATGGACTTTTCCTGGAAGAATTAATGGAATGAAAATACCAGGCCCATAAAAGTTCATGAGGGAAAAATTAATCACGTAGAAAAACTGAAGACAAAATTAGACAACCCAGCATAAACTCGTGATTTTGAAATGACAAAGCCAGGCTCCATGTTGTAACTTGTATCTACGGATGAGTGACTAAAGTCCTCTTCCAGTCTGTCATACTTACAACAGTTTGTTTAAAATCACGTTTTCAAGGGGTTTTTCTTAGTAATGAAAAGAGCAGCTTTGAGCAGAAAAGCCATCAGACGATTGCTACCACTCACCTAATAATACAGTTGTTTCTAGCCTATCACGTACCCTATTACTGGGGAATTCAATTTCACAGATATTTGAGAGCCTGCTGTGTTCAAGCTACCATGGGGCGCCTGCTCTCAGGGAGGCGAGAGAGGGAAGAACTAACATCTGGTGTTAGATTTCTGGTTTAGGAAAAGAAGTAGGACATAAACCCAAATACCTACTTTCCCTGAAGGAAGAGATGCTGCAAGAGTACAGAAGGCCCGTGGGGCAAAGTACAGCTGCCACATCTGTTTTCACCAGTTATGCTCAAATTTAGTGCTCAGGATGTCTCCAAGTTAGTAACCAAATCCCCAACTCCAAGCAAGCTTTGGGCCAAGTGTGTGTGGGCACAGAGAACAGTAATTGAAAAGCATTCCTTGTCCGTATCTAATACACAGACAAGCTTAAGGCTTTTAGATTGGTGTAAGAAAACTCAATTTAGAAGTGAAGTCTAATGCTGCTCTGCAGGCCGACTGTAATGTTGCATCCACCTTTCTCCTCAGAGCTGCTAATCCTCAACAGGCAAATGCCCCCTCTTCTCAATCACAGTGAAAAATAAAAATCAATGTTACCGTTTCTTTTACATGTGGTTCTTTCTCTCGAGTATCTGAATAATCTCGATGAAGCTGTTTTAAGTTAGATAAGAAACACGCTGCATTCCTAAGGGAAGATTTTCTCTCCTCAAGCTCGACGTATTTTATTTGTAGTTGTTTCATCTGTGGCTCTAACCTACAACAAGAAAAAATATTTCCCCACATATGAATGGCACATAATGGAGACTGAGGACGCAGGTAGACGGAGCGAGGTAAGACCATGCTGTGAGGGGGGGCTAGATCTTTAAAGGTATCTTCACTTCTGAAATTACGAATGTGGGACAGAGTCTAGATTTCAATTTGAAATACAATACACAATGAAGAATTAGAAATGACATCCACAGACGAAGAGGTCTTCTAGATCCTAAAACCTGTCCATATTGTTGGGAACCACTGAATTAAGACACAGTTTGGTTAACAAGTCATAGCCTCAGGTGGGAGGAGAGAGGCTGCGCAGGTCAACAGCAACGGCAGGGAAAAAGGCCTTTCCTTCGCCCCTTCCCCTCATCACAGCCTTGTCCATTTTCTAAGATCCAATAAAACCAGTGGAAAAATTATCCAAGTGCCTGGATGGAAAATGTATAGGTAAACCACTATATCTTTCAGTGTCTTCTTTCTTACCCTGGAAAGAAAAAACGGATAACTTGGATTTTATGGACAAATAAAGGCGGGGGAGGAGGCTGCCGATTTTTTATTCTCTCAAAGATAAAAGGATTTTTCTAAAAGGATATTAGAGTTACTTTTTCACAGTGGTGTCTGCTGAACAAATGCAGCACTGTGGGCAAGCTGGCTGGGGCAGGAGGGCGGGGTGCGGAGGCAGTCTGTACCCAGGAGATCCTGGCCCCGACTTCCTGGGGGTGGGACTGGGGGTAGGTTACCTCCCTCGGCCTTGGGGTTTTCCACATGTGAAGTTAGAATAATGATACACTGCAGGTTTCTATGCCTTCTCAAGACATACTTTTCGACTTCTAGAATTGTATCTAGAAAAGGAACCAGAGGCGCTGGTCTGTAAGAGGTCTGATTCTCACTATCCTGCCATAATAACCCACCTCCCAGGACCACGATAAGGAGCTAATACATAAAGCATTTCAGACAGTGAGCGGCACACACAGGAAGCTTGTTTAAGTGCTATTTTCTTTGGGCCTGAGCAGACGCTCCGCCAAGGGCCAGCACCTGCCCACAGACTGGACTGGAGAACAGTGAGCTGGACACCCAATCCCACCCTCTCCTAGGCTTCTGGCATTCTCTCCTTTAAAACTTAGTACTATAATTGTAGGCCATCTTTTCCAGTAATACCACTTTCTTGCCCTATTTTAAAACGCCTACAAAGAGCAGAGAGGAGATCTGCTTCTCTGGCCACTGCTCTCCCCCAGCCCTCAGCTCACACGACGGTCCCGTCGCACAGAAGACCACCCACAACTACGAGCTGGTTGACTGTCAGCGGCAGCAAACCCCAGGCTTCGTAACCACACATGGGGACAGCCCCGACTGTGTTCCCGGCCCCACACGTGGGGACGGGTTCACAGGAGGGCTACGCCAACAAGAACACGAACACAAGCCGTTAACACCTACACAGCACTTACTGGATACCACTGCGAGGCACATTGTGTATATTTATTCACTGAATTCTCTCAACACCCTGGGGGGGGGGGGGCAGGTATTGTGCTCGTTTACCAAGGAGGCGCTGAGGCACCGGGCGGTTGCACAGCCAGTAAGTGGCAGACCCTGGATTCGAACCCAGGCAGTCTCGTGCAAAAGTCCATGCGCTTCATCTGTAACTGGGCCACCTCTCAGGCTGGAGTTGAGACAGCTGATAGAGACAGATGAAGGCTGAACTCTTCTTTGCTAAAAGCTTCTACTCAGCCACATAACCTACCTTCACTGAGCTTCCGGGCACAAAGAAAACCTGGAATTTCAAGGTAATAAGGCAGATTTTCACAGCCCCACGTGACGTACTGTGATTCAATCCTTGCAGCTAAGTTCTCAGAGGAGTCTGACATTATCTTACCGAAGCAGTTCATCCTGGAGTTCGAGCAAACGCTGCCTTTTCTTCTCAATATCTGAAATAATCTAAAGTAATACAATAATTTGTTAAAATAACTCCCTCAATGTTTGAGCACCGCTATGTACACTGTACCAGATTCTAGAAAAACAGTGGGAAAGAGACTGCATCTTCCCCCTCACGGAGCTTCGGTCTAAGGGGAAGACAGACATATGAACAGCAGGTAACTACGACCTGTCATGTGCTATGGATAAAAACAATAGGGAACTCTGGGAAGTAGGGTATCTACCCCAGGACAACTCTGAGGAGGAAGTGGGGGCCAGATCTTTACTACCCTGTGAGTTACTCAATAAGGAGTCTGGATTTTATCTGGGTACACTAGGAAAATACTGAAGCAGGAGTGTCCTGATACAACCTGTATCTAAGAAAGAATACTTCCACAGAACAAATTTTATTATCTCAGCCATCACCTTTAGTGACTACCAGATCCACGGCTGGACCATTCCCAGGGGCTTGGAAGCCATGCGGAATTGATCAGTATGAAAATAAAACTGAGGGAAAAAAAACCCAACAAAGGCTTGTAATCACTGAAATGAATATGCATTTCAAGTCTATTTCTATTAGAAATGTAGAGGGGGGCTGCTCTTCAGTCCTGGATTCCTGCAGGCTTAGAGCTCAGAGGTCATCTGGTCCCACCGCACACTGGTGTTCATGGGCTTGCTTCTCCTCACATACCTAGTGCTAGAGTTTGCAAGAGAGTGGTACAACATCAATACAGCAGAACCAGGATGAGAACTGAGGTCGCCTAACCCTTAATGCTGTATTCTTCCCAGGCTGTCCCTTTACGTGGGCCATGGGACAGTTCTTTATCCCATAAGGTTTTACTTCTTTGACAGCCACAAAATCAATACATATATATTACTTAATACTTAATAACTAGTAACAACTTAATACCTTGTAAGTGTCATCTTGGGCTTGATGGCCATTTTAGGCAAGTTAGGATCCCCATCCCTTCGCATGCATTAGGACCCAACCACAAGATCAACCAGATACAAGCCTGACTAAAAAAAACATCTACAAACTGAAGATCATAAAATCGAAGGAGTCACGGCTTTTCTTAACCCTGCACATGCTAGAGTTCTATATGACCGTGTGCTTCTAATCACACGAGGGATATACCTTCGTGTTCTTCCTTTTCAGGGTTTTCGACGTCTGGATGTCTTTGAGCTGCACAAAAGAAAAAAAATACATATTTGTGTGTGTTTTCCAAAATTAAAATGTTTATTAACTTACCATATATCACATTGAAAGACCACATGTGAAACACGAATAGTTCGAGTGAGTTCTTTACCACACTGCAATCTTTTCTTAGATAACTAACCGTATGCTGCCCGCGACTGGCAAAAACAATTCAGACCGACAAACTTATGGTCTGTGAGCTTACCATTTTGAGGAGTTCTTCTTCCATATGAGCATGAAATTTTTTGATGGCTTCCTTACAGATTTTAGATTCTACTTTTTGTCTACAGCAGGAAAAAAAAAAAACAAAGAAGAAAGGATCACACTAGGTATCATACAAAGGATTTTGAAAGGTGTGTTTCATTTGCTTAGCACATCAACAAACCACGATTTGGCATATACTATTCCGAAGAAGACGGCCTGGCTAGCGTGCTGCCTTTTCTCAGGCTAAAAAAAGAAAAAAACTACCGGACAGAGTCTCAACAAAAGAGAAAGAACATGTTCCCCTAAACCTTCAGGTACATGGTTACCTGAACTTCCTGATACGGGCCACGCCCACAGGTGAAGGCGTGAGACGCAGGAAAGGCTCACGGCCCGTGTTCACCCTTTACTGTCCTGCCACTAGTGTGGTCATCGGATGACCAGCAAGCCGACCCCTCCCTGCCCGCTGACAACCAGAGGAATAATCGTGTCACACGTCCGGACTAGCCAACAGGCGGCGAGAAGCCAGCCGGACTGGTAGCCACAAGTCTGGTTCTTCAAACACTTAGAAAGCTCACCCACACAAAGTGGTTCCGGTCCGTCTTCAGGACAAAAGCCTCCGAGTCTCCCAGTTCGGCGCGCTCATGGCCGAACGGCAGAGCCACAGTGCTACGCGGCAGCGGGACAGCAGCTAAGCCCCGATGCTGCCTCCACGCAGGATCCTAGAGTGTGAGTGTGTGCTTCCAGCCGGAAGTAATAAATACCTGGTATGAGTGACAGGTCGTTACCAAATGGTTTCTTTCTTGGGGGAAATCCATGAGGAGGCAAAGTCCCTCAGAAGAAGGGGACTGAGCTAAGCGCTACACAAGAGAAGGCCCGTAGGTCTGAATATAGATCTCTGTAGTTCTCATCAAGACTGTTAAAAGGTATGTCTAGTAACATCGGCAAGATAGTGGAATAGGAAGCCCCCCACATCAGACTCCCCCACAGGGAAACCAACTTAATAACTATATATGGCCAAAAAAGCCCTGTGACAATTTCAGAAACCAACTGAGTCGCAGGCAAGTTCTAAGTCAAGAACAGTCATACTGAAACAGGTGAGAAAAGCTGTTTCCTATCAACTTCAACAGCCCTTCTCCCAAGCCAGCACAGCTTGGTTGAGCCAAGAAGCTCCGTGCATGGTTTCTCCCTTGGGAAAGGAAGAGAAGAGTGGAACGTATGTCCAATGTCATGGCTTTTCGGGGGGCTGCCCAAGGGACACCTTTCCACCTTGCCTGATTTGGAACGCTAACGGAACCAGCATACTTCAGATGCCTGACTGCCGTGGAGAACAAAGTCCAATGGCTTTCTACAGCGACAGAACTGGCAATGCTGCGGACAGGGGATCAGGAAAAATGGCCCAGCTCATGCCTTCTCCCTTGGTTGCGGGGGGCAGGGGGGGCAGGGGGAGAGAAGAGCAAGAACGTTATCCATCATTTGGAATGGTTTCTGTGTCACCTGAAGTATGACAATGGTGGGAACTGAACTAGTTTGGATGCCTTTGGTCACAGAGACCAAAAAAGAGCTCAGCAGCCTGTTGCAGAGAGCTCTAGTCTTCGGAGATTACAGATTCTTAAGAAAGAAAGAAGCAAACCTCTCCAGTTGGCAAATCACATGCACAAGCCCAAAGAAGATACATCTCTCAGAAAGGACTGAGGGACCACCAGAACTGAGGGACTGCCTAGGCTGACTGGTGAAGGTACAAAGCCTGTACAAGGCCGGTATGTAAAGACCAGGAGAGGTGGCTGCTTTTTAAATGTATACAACACAGCAAAAAATAACAAGGCACTAGAAGAAACAAGAAATCATAACCCAAATAAGTGGGGGGAAAAATCCCCAGAAACAGACCCTAAAGAAAGATATGGACATCTACGAATTTGCTAACAAAGAACTAAAAAATGATCACCTTAGTGAAGTTCAATGTGCTACAAGAGAACACAGATGAATAAACTAAATCGGGAAAATGACGCATGAGAGTATCAACAAAGAGAGAGAACCTATAAAAAGAACCAAACAAGTTCTGGAACTGAATAAGCTAACTGAATTGAAAAATTCACTAGGTGTGTTCACAGCAGATTTGATCAGGCTGAGGAAAGAAATGGGAAACTTGTGGATGAGTCATTTGAAATTATCAATCAGAAGAACAAAAAGAAAAAAGAATAAAATGGAAAAAAGCATGTGGGATTTACAGAAAACATTCAACACACCAAAATGTGCATTATGGGAAGCAGAGAACTTATTTGAATAATGGCCCCAAACTTACCAAATCTGAGGATGAAAATGGACACCCAAATTCAGAAAGCTCAAAAAGCCCCCACCTAAGAGGAACCCAAAGGGGCCCACACTGACACACATTATATTCAAACTGTCAAAATTCAAAGGCAAAAACAGAATCTTGAAAGTAGCAAGAGAAGAGCAACTTGTCATGTACAAGGGAGCTCCCACAACACCACCAATGGATTTCTCAGCAGAGACACTGAAGAACAGAAGGTGGCACGGTCTCTACAAAGCACTGAAGGAAAAGTGCCAACCAATAATACCATACCTGGCAGAACTGTACTTCAACAATGAAGGAGAAGTAAAGACTTTCCAGGTAAACAAAGGCTGAGTGGGTTCATCATCACTAGAACTGCCTTGTAAGAATTACTAAGGGGAACCTTTCAAGTTTAAACAAAAGGACACAATACAGTAACACAAAGGCATATGAAAATATAAAGGTCTGCTAAAGGTATATATACAGATGGATACAGAACCCCATAATATTGGATAGTGAGGCATAAATCACTCTTCATACTGACAATAGATTTTAAAAGCTAGAAGCATAAAAATACCATGAAACTGTGTCAATGGTTAAAAATATAAGAAGGTGAGGGGCACCTGGGTGGCTCAGTTGGTTAAGCGTCCGACTCTTGATGTCTGCTCAGGTCATAATCTCATGGTTTTGTGAGTTTGAGTCCCGCATCAGGCTCTGCACTGATAGTGTGGACCCTGTTTGGGATTCTCTCTCTCCCTCTCTCTTTTCCCCTACCCTACTTACACTGTCTCTGTCTCTTTCAAGATAAATACATAAAAACTTAAAAAAAATATGTAAGAAGGTGAAACCTGCAACATCAGTAACAAAGTGTTATCCCCATATGGTGGGGGAAGGAGACATAAAGAAGTAGTTTTTTTAGGTGACTGAGGTTAAGTTTTTATTCTTTCTTTCATTAACTAATTCATTTATTTTAAGTAGACTTCATGCTCAGTGCAGAGCCCAATGCAGGGCTTGAACTCACAACCACGAGATCAAGACCTGAGCTGAAATCAAGAGTGAGATACTTAACTGACTGAGCCACCCAGGCATACCTAAGTTGTTACCATTTGAAAGCAGACTGCTATAAGATGATTTATGTCATTCCCGTTTGTGTAAGTGCCCGTGTGTGCACACGCGTGCGCGCACGCACACACACACACACACACATACCCACTCTACAGAAGCACAAAAGAAAATAGAATCAAGGCACATCACTACAAAAAAGAAATCAACAAAACACAAAGGAAGGCTATAAGAGAGGAAAAGAGACAAAATAACTATAAGACTTAGAGAAAACAAAATTTAGTAGTAAAATAAGTCAATCACTACCAGGAGTCCCCCCATTCAAAAGCCACTGAGTGGCTGACTGGATTTGAAAAAAAGGATCCAACTATATGCTGTCTATAAAAGATTCTAGTTAGGTATAAGGAAATACACAGGCTGAATATGGAAAAGATATCTCATCCAATGATAACAAAAAGAACGGTGGTGACCATACTTACATTGGACAAATTATACTTTAAGTCAAAAAAAAGTCACAGAAGGAGATGATATGATGATAAAAGTGTCAATTCACCAGGAATATATAAAAGTTATAAATATATATGTACCCAACACTGGAGCACCCACATATGAGTTAACAGAACTGAAAGGGAAAATAGGCAGTAACAGTAATAGTAGGTGATTTCAATACCTCACTTTCTTTTTTTTTTTAATTTTTTTTTTCAACGTTTATTTATTTTTGGGACAGAGAGAGACAGAGCATGAACAGGGGAGGGGCAGAGAGAGAGGGAGACACAGAATCGGAAACAGGCTCCAGGCTCCGAGCCATCAGCCCAGAGCCCGACGCGGGGCTCGAACTCACGGACCGCGAGATCGTGACCTGGCTGAAGTCGGACGCTTAACCGACTGCGCCACCCAGGCGCCCCTCAATACCTCACTTTCAACAACAGATCAAACAGAAGCTCAATAAGGAAACGAGATTTGAACAACACTATAAACCAAATGGATCCAACAAACCTACATAGAACATTCCACCCAGTAAGAACAGAATATACATTCTTCTGATAGGCACACAGAATATTCTCCAAGACAGATCATGTTAGATGATGAAATAAGTCTGAAACAATTTAATATGATTGAAATCATACCAAGTATCTTCTCAGACCACTGTGGAATAAAACTAGAAATCAACAACAAAAGGGAAACTGGAAAACTCACAAATATGTGGAAATTAAACAACATAGTCTTGAACAACAAATCATTCAAACAAGAAATACAAGGGAAATTGGAAAATATCTTGGAACAAATGAAGACAAAAACATAATGCAGCAACACTTATGGGATGCAGCCAAGGAAGTACTAAGAAGCTGATAGCAGTAAATACCTACATTAAAAAAGACGAAATATCTCAAATCAACAACCTAACTTTACACCTCAAGGAACTAGAAAAGGAATATCAAACTAAACAACAGCATAAGACAGAACAGTAAAGATTATAGCAAAAATAAATGAAATGAAAAATAGGAAAAAAAATTAATGAAACTAAGAGTTTTTTGAAAAGATCAACAAAACTGACAAATCCTTAGACTAATACAAAAGGGAAAAGATGCAAAAAATGAAAGGGGAGGCATTACAAGTGACGCTACAAAAATAAAAAGGATCATAAGAGACTACTATAATCCTACTAAAGGATTATAAGCCCACCAATTAGGTAACCATGAAGGAATGCATAAACTTCTAAGAACATAAAACCCACAAAGACTGAATCAAGTAGCAATAAAAAGTATGTTCAAACCTATAGCTAGTAAGGAGACTGAATCACTAATCAAAATCCTCCAATTTAAGGCCCACAAACCAGATGACTTCACTGAAGAATTCTACCAAATATTTGAAGAACGAACATTAATCTTTCTCAAACTCTTCCAAAAACTTTAAGAGGGGGAAACACTTCCAAACTTATTTTATGAGGCTGGCATCACCTTGCTACCAAAATCAGACAAAGATACTACAAGAAAAGAAAACTAGAGAGCAATATCTTTGATTATGGATGCAAACACTTAATAACACACTTAAGTGATTATACATCACAAGAAAGTGGTATTTATGCCTGGAATGCAAGGATAGTTCAACAAACGAAATACAATCAACATAACACAATAACAGAATGAAGGACAAAAGCCTCATGCTCATCTCAATTGATACAGAAAAAGCATTTGACAAAATTCAACACCTTTCATGATAAAAACTCTCAGCAAACTAGGAATAGAAGGAAATCACATCAATGTAATAAAGGTCATATATTAAAAGCCTACAGCTAACATCATATTCAGTGGTGAAAAGTTAAAAGTTACTGCTCTCAGATCAGGAACAAAATGGAGATGCCTCTCTTGCCATTTCTATTCAACACAGGACTGAGAATGCTAGTCAAAGCAATTAGGTAAGAAGAAGAAATAAATGTATCAAAATTGGAAAGGAAGAAGTAAAATGATCTCTGTTCACAGAGGACATAATTTTATATGTAGAAAATCCTGAAGATTACACACACACACACACACACACACACACACTGTTAGAATAAACAAATTCAGCAGGATTGCAGGATACAAAAATCAACAAAGAACAGTTGCCTTTCTATGTATCAACAATGAACAATCCAAAAAGGTAATTAAGAAAACAATCCCAGGGGCGCCTGGGTGGCGCAGTCGGTTAAGCGTCCGACTTCAGCCAGGTCACCATCTTGCGGTCCGTGAGTTCGAGCCCTGCGTTGGGCTCTGGGCTGATGGCTCAGAGCCTGGAGCCTGTTTCCAATTCTGTGTCTCCCTCTCTCTCTGCCCCTCCCCCGTTCATGCTCTGTCTCTCTCTGTCCCAAAAATAAATAAATAAAACGTTGAAAAAAAAATTTTTTTTAAAAAAGAAAACAATCCCATTTACAATAGTATCAAAAAGAATAAAATACTTAGAAACAAACTTAAGGAGGTAAGGTATTTATACACTAAAAACTATAAAACATTGTTAAAAGAAACTGGAGATACAAATAAAGAGAAAGACCTCCTATGTTCATGAACTGGAAGATTAAATTTGAATACTATTAAAATGTCCATACTACCCAAAGCAAACTATAGACTCAATGCAATAATTACCAAATTCCCAATGGCATTTTTTTGCAGAAATAGAAAAAAAAAAAAATCCTAAACTTCATACGTAATATCAAAGGACACCAAGCAGCCCAAACAATCTTGAGAAAGAAAACCAGTGCTGAAGGCCTCACACTTCCTAAGTACAAAACATCACAAAGCTACTGTAATCTAAACATTACAGTACTGGCATAAAGACAGACATACAGACCAATGAAAGAGAAGAGAAAACTCAATGATAAACCCTCACATATATGGTCAAATAATTTTCAACAAGGATGCCCAGGCTACACAATGGGGAAAGAAAAATCTCTTCAACAAATGGTGCTGGGAAAACTGGATATCCACATCCAAAAGAATGAAGATGGACCCTTACCTTGTACAAAAGTTAACTTAAAATGGATTAAAGACCTAAATGTAAGATTTGAAACTACAAAACAGCTGAGAAAACACAGGGGAAAAACTTTATGACATTAGCCTCGGATTTCTTGGATATGATACCAAAGCCACAGGCAACAAAACCAAGAATAGACACAATGCGATGACATCAAACTTCAAACCTTCTATGTAGCAAAGGAAACAATCAACAGAGTATAAAGGTAACCCAAGGAATCACAAAAAATATTTTCAAACCATATGTCTGACAAGTGGTAATATCCAGAATATATAAAGAACTCCTACAACTCAACGCCAAAATAACTCAAATTTTAAAAAGGGCAGAGGATTTGAACACTTTTCAAAAAAAAAAAAAGTATATAAATGGCAAACAAGCATATACAAAGGTGCTCAATATCACTAATCATCGGGGAAATGCAAGTCAAAACCAGAGTGAGCTATCACCTCACATACATCAGAATGGCCACCACAGGGGCGCCTGGGTGGCGCAGTCGGTTAAGCGTCCGACTTCAGCCAGGTCACGATCTCGTGATCTGTGAGTTCGAGCCCCGCGTCGGGCTCTGGGCTGATGGCTCAGAGCCTGGAGCCTGTTTCCGATTCTGTGTCTCCCTCTCTCTCTGCCCCTGCCCCGTTCATGCTTTGTCTCTCTCTGTCCCAAAAATAAATAAACGTTGAAAAAAAAAAATTAAAAAAAGAATGGCCACCACAAGTAAACGAGATGACACGTATTGGTGAGAAGGCAGAGAAACTGGAACGCTGCACCATGGGTGCGATTGTAAAACAGTGCAGCTATGATGGTAAACAGGAAGGAGCTTCCTCAAAAAGTATAAACCCTATGGCCCAGCAATCCCACTACTGGGGACGGATCCAAAGGAACTGCAAACAGGATCTTAAAGAGATATTTGCACACCCATGTTCATTTTAGCATTATTCACAACAGTCAAGAGGCAGGTGGATGAATGGATAAAGAAAAGTGTGCTATATTCATACAATAAAAGATTAGTCAGCCCTAAAAAAGGAAATCCTGTTATGTGCTACAATATGGATAAGCTTTGAGAACATGAGGCTACGTGAAATCAGCTGGTCACAAAAAGAAAAATACTGCGTGATTCCACTCATGTGAGGTATCGAATGTAGTTACGCATAGAAACAGTAAGTAGGTTGCTAGGGGCTGCAGAGACGGGGAAATGGGAAATTGTTTAATGGGTACAGACTTTCAGTTTTACAAGAGGAAAAAGCTCTGGATATTTGTTGCACGACAATATGAATATACTTAACACTAGTGAATTATGCACTTAAAAATGGTTAAGATGATACGTTTTATAATTAAACAAATACATCAGCTCCAGCTTTAAAAAAAAAAAGTATTTCTAATATAAATATGAAATCACGATTTTAAGATGTTAAAAACACAAAAAATTAGGAAAACCGGTTAGGTAGGCCTTTCTGCATATGGCTTATAATGTTGATAAATTGGTAGACTGTACCATTGAAAATGGTGGTGGTCTACATACAAGAGTCAGACACAGCTCTTTCAAATTCTAGTGCCTTAAAAATCTGGTCACTTCGCTACAAATAACTAATTGAATCAGTTATAGAATAGCCTAAGTTTGTAATGTTTGCATTTCATGGCATACTTCCCTAGGTATATGTACATTGGCAAACTGCTTACAATCAATCAGTAAGTCTTTTAACAAACTATTCATGTGTGAGTTCCAGATGAGTATTAAAAATAGAAGACCCTCAAATAGTTAACTTGATTCTGAGAAAACACAACTTTTCACGTGGTCGAGAATACTTTATATCAGGAAAATAAAACAAGATCAGTGATTCTACCAGAATCACTGGGTATGACAGAAACACAAGGGTATTTTATAATTTTAAAAGTCTATGGGGGTGCCTAGCTGGCTCAGCTGGTGGAGCATCTGACTCTTGATCTCAGAGTCATGAGTTCAAGCCCATGTTGGGCATGGAGCCTATTTAAAGAAAAAAAAAAAAGTCTAACAAAAATACTATACCTCTTCTAAATCTTTTTTTCTTTTGAGTGGGGTGGGGAGGGGCAGAGGGAGAGAGAGAGAATCTTGGCAGGCTCCAAGTTCAGCATGGAGCCCAATGCTGGGCTCGATCCCATGACCCTGGGATCACGACCTGAGCCGACATCAAGAATCGGATGCTCAACTGACTGAGCCACCCAGGCACCCCTAAATCATTTTTTTAAGTTCCTTTTTTGCGGGGGAGAAAAAAAACCAGGGGGGGGGGGGGAGGTGGGCAGAGAGAGAGGGAGACCAAGGATCTGAAGGGGCTCCATGCTGACAGCAGAGAACCTGGTGTGGGGCTTGAACTCACAAACTATGAGATCATGACCTGAGTCGAAGTCAGAAGCTTAACCGGCTGGGCCACCCAGGCGCCCCCCTAAATCATTAATTACATCAAAAATATATTATGCTAAAATTCAAGATACTGCCATTTTGCCACAACATCAGAAATCTATAGTAAGTCTCTTCTTCCTTTAGAAGAGATGTATGAATGGGAAAAGGGTAACACAGTCAAGATGGTCTTGGGTATGGTAAGAGACCTTCTGTACCAATTTTAACAGCAAACTGGCTTTAACACATACAGTAAGTACAGAAGAGTAAAACAGAGAATTCCTACAATGATAATGATGAGTTAGCATGACAGGCTGGCTCCTTTCCCTGAGATCAACCCCTTAAGAACCCCAGAGCGAAAATCCCCTCTCAAAATGGGTTGAGCTGTGAAAATCCCCGAGGGGAGAGGAAGAGGTGTTTAGAATGTGTGGTGGCTGTGACCCAGGGCAGGAAAGGAGCTGTCAAGGTTGTCTCCTGCTTCTTCCCCCGCATGATTCTCACAAGCCGCGCTTCCCTAACTGCTGCAGCCAATCAGACCGCTGTCTGCGTCTTGCGAGAGTCAAACCTGGGCTGTGCTTGTGGGGCCTGGAGAGAAACAAGGACTAAGTGGGCAGCTGCCTCCTCCGCCTTCCCCCACCAAACCCCCAGGGCTGGAAAATGATGGTGTAAGGAGCGTATCTGCTCTTAACACTACTTTGTCTGGAGGGCAAGGCTAAGTCCTGACCTGACAGGTTACTTTGTGGGATAAGTGACTGAGGCTTCCCACCTAGGCCTCATCTACCCCCATCCCTTGCACTCCCAGGAACCCAGGGATCAAGACTCGGTCTTCCCTTATACACACTGTCTGACAAGGAAGCTGACTGGCGCAGGGGTAACTAAGCTCACAGGCTGGGGAATGACACACTGGAGGAACACGACTGTGTCAGAGAAAACAAACTATCAGATCAGAAATTGTAACAGAAGCAGGTATTTCATAACAGATGACTCAGTAATTTGACTTTAGCCTAATAAATATTCTAAAGAAGACAGCAGCAACATAAGACATAAAAGAGAACCAAATAGAAATGTTAGTTAAAAACTCATGGCTAAATTTAAGAACTCAGTAGCTGGGATAAATAGCATAATGGATATATCACAGAAATAAGTTAGCAAATTTCTAGTTTCAGGATTGAGGAAATCTAGAAAAAGCAAAGGGCAGGATAGAATAAAGGACAAAAATATATTTTAGAATTAAAAAAAGAAGGACCTTAGATCCAAAAGGTCAGGCCCCATATAGTGAAATTTAAGAATATCAAAGACCAAATATTCTAAAAGCTTATAGAGAGAAAGAACACAGCACATATAAATAAGACTTCGACAAACACCAAATTTTCCAAACCAACACTAGAAGACGAAGGAATAGTACTCCAGAGTATTTAAGGAAATTATTTAGAACCTAGAATAGTATATCCAGCTAAACAGTCTTTCAAGTTCAAAGTCACGACCAAAATAATCAGAAGGATTTAGAAATTTTACAACATAAAAGTTGTAACACCTAAAAGTGCTGGGTGAAGCACTTAACTAAGAGACATATCCAGAGGTTGTTACAAGAAATATATAAAATAAAGGTGATCAGATAAATACCTTAATAAAGTTTATTATCTTAAAAACGGAAAGAGAAAACATTTGTATATCTTACCCCAGAATTAAAAATCTCTATGTATTATAAATATGATGGATTTTTGGGTAGGGGAAGGGAGAGGTGAAAGTTTTTATTAGTGAGGAGTTAAAAATTCTATTTTTAACAAAAGTTAGAATTAAAAACCTCAAAAAGGAGAAAAAAATCTAAGAAATCAAAATAATAGATCAACACATTCTTCTAAATGTATTGATAATTATAATACATGTAAATGGATTGAAGTCAACAAAGATAGACACACTGGATTTAAAGCTTAATATTTCTTATTAAAAATTTTTTAAGGTCAGACAAAGGCTATGCAAATTCTGGCAAATGCCAGCAAAAGAAATCCAGTGACACAATAGTAGTATCAGATAAACTAGATTTTAAGCCAAAAAAACAAAAAAAACAAAAAACATTTTTAGGAATGGAGAGGGTACTAGAGAAGTATAAAATGTTTCATCTATGAGACAGAGCAATTTTAAACACGATGTCCTAACAAAATAGTCTCTAAGTATATATAGCATAAATTGATTAAAAGAATCAAGAAAAATATTCATTCTACACAGATCCAATAATTAGAGAGTCTACATAAACCCATGAATTAGAGTCCCCAGATTTTGTGCTAGGCCATGAAGAAAGCCTCAAAATTACAAAAAATATCACCAATCAAATTTTCCCACAACATATTTAAGATGTAAGATAAATACAAAGAAGTCACATATTTGGGCGTATAAAAACATACTACTAAATAATTCATAGGATTAAAGAAAAAATTATAACGGAAATGTAAATATATGTAAAATTACACGATGATGAAAATACGAGGTGTCAAAAGCCATGGGATGAGCACAAGTCGTGCTTTAAGGACAATGTATGAGGTGCATGTATCACAACATCAGAAGACTTACTTATACTCTAGGATGGTTTTCTCAAATGCAGACAAAACAACATCTAATTCCATGAGATCACTGGCTTTCTTTCCTTTTAGACACCAAATATGAACACAGTCGGACGTATCTAGAATATTAAGAAAAGTCAATTTAATATACTGATTATCAATCTTTTGGCTCTAGGTCCAGGGTTCTGAAAGCCCCCAACAAAAAAAACTGTCCTACCCAATTGCCAAAAATAGCTTCAGCTGAAGAGGCACATAAGGGGAGGCATGACTCACTTCCTATCCTGGTGCAGAGTCTCACAGATCCTGTCTACACTGTCACTCTACCTGCTGTCTCCTTATTTCTACTGAAAGAGTCTGAAGTACTGCTGACTCTTAACTACTTCGTTGTACCTTTTATGTAACAGTCTGTTGTTACCCAACACTACTGGTAATAGAGCTCTTTTTGGTTACCTGTGATTCCTTAATTTTAATCTACCTAATAGGCCACTTCTAGCACACGTAACGATCACTCGATGTGATTTAGTCTCAGTAGTGTATTGTAAGACATTAAGTTCTGGTACATCTGTGGATGAAAGGTCATGCGTTCGTTAAGATGGAATTGTAGAATACTTAAACATATGATCCCATTTTGGGTGAGAAAGTGCGGTAAAAGGCTTGAAGAGTAGAGAGCAAACAAAAAGCATGGCGGCTCTTTTTGGGTTATGGGTGATTTTTATCTTCCTTTCCATACTTTCCAAATTTTCTAAACATAAAGGACTTCTCCTTTAAAGAACTGTAGGAGAGGGACAAAATGGTTTTCCACCCATTTTTCAATAAACTTTTATTTGTATCGATAAAAAAGTACAGAGTCAATCTCAAAAAAGTTATGCTGACTAGAAAAAGTCTATACAGAAGAGTATATGCTACATGATGTATCAAAAGAATATAGACTGTGTGATGAAAAATTAAGGTGATAAAAGGAGGTATAACAGTAAAATCTAGGTGTATAAATACATACCGTAAGATTCTTTCACCTTGGCTGTAGGTTGAAAATTTTCAAGATAGATGTTGGAAAAAATCAGTTACTACAAAGTCTCATATTTTCAGCTTTTTAAAGTAGCAATTTTATTGACTTACAATTTACTATTTTAACAACAAAAAATAGGTTTTTAAAATGAAATTCTTGAATGACTGACAAAGTATAAAACACTATTCTGTACCTGAGTCTATGGCTTCACTTCTTGATTTCTTCCTTTTGCCGGGAAACATCTTCTTTTTCTGAGTTTTCTACAATAAAAAAAAAAAGCAAAGATTTTTATTTAAAAATTTTCCTTCTCTTAAAACATCCGTATTATAACAACAGTATCAAACACTCTCCATTCTAGCTATTACTCTCATTTAGTTCTAAGTGGTTCATTATGTATACTGGCTAAATTAACATAAAAGAGACCCTGGAAAAATTAAACTGTCTCAACACAAAAAGTAAATATAGCTCTTCATTGGCTTTTAACAACGATCGGCTTGGAGGTAGCTGAACTTTTCTTACTTAAGGTAATGTACTGCGTGGAGGCCGGCTGATCTCACTCCAAGCCGGGATGAAGTATCGGCTTCCGAACTAGCTCTCTTGCCACAACCAACCACGGAGTGGGGGTGGGGATGAGGCGACTTGATTCAGGTGCTGGAGAGCGGTCACCCAGGACTGGAAGACCGGGACCCCGTGAACTCCCAGTTCCCCACCCCGCCCGCGCCAGCGGGCAATTTCGACAGCAGCACAACAAGCTAAATTCAAACAGAGCACGTAGTCCCACTCTGCTGAGGCAGCAGAGACCAGACTGGAGCAGGTGAAGCACTTGGAACCGGAGCTCAGAGGGAGCACAGAAGTCCAGGTGCGTGTTCCCTGCGGTCCCGGAGTCCTCCGCATGCGCAGAATGAGACTATGTCAAGCTTACTAGAAAGCAGCCGGCATGGGATTCAGAACACAACAGGTAATAGGGGACAAGCCACTGGGGGGAAATTACATGCAGAAAATGCAGAGATCTCATTAAACCTCATTAAAACCTATCTATCCAGGGGCGCCTGGGTGGCGCAGTCGGTTAAGCGTCCGACTTCAGCCAGGTCACGATCTCGCGGTCAGGGAGTTCGAGCCCCGCGTCGGGCTCTGGGCTGATGGCTCAGAGCCTGGAGCCTGTTTCCGATTCTGTGTCTCCCTCTCTCTCTGCCCCTCCCCCGTTCATGCTCTGTCTCTCTCTGTCCCAAAAATAAATAAACGTTGAAAAAAAAAATTAAAAAAAAAAACAACAAAAAAACCCTATCTATCCAGTTGAGCTGGGAGGAAGACTGCAACTTGGGGCCACAAGGATACTCTAGAGCGTGCAAGCCTCAACAGGGCAATAGTTTTCCTAAGGAGCAAAAATGGGATTCTTCAGGAGAGGATGCAGAAACAATTCTTAGGTATTAAAATGGTCTGTGACTCTCCAAAGGGCCCCACTTCATAAAGAGTAATACAGTATATTTTGGTATTAAAATTTAATTGGGGGAGGGAGTGGTTAGCAGAGAAAGTGTCTAAAAGGCTTTTTAGTCAGGACAATAATGAAAAGGATTGAGAAACACTACCCTAGAGGAAGGCCTACCCTGGACCCACCCTCACAAACCCTAAACCCAACGTCTGACCAGATTCACTAGAAAGACACATTGTAGGCTCTCAGCAGAATTGGAAGATGATCCTCAATGATCTGGGGTTGTAACTCCTTCCCCTTGAATGTGGGGGGCACCTGAAGACAGGATGGGATAGTTGCTCCCTGGATGAGGTCACCTTACAGAAGACTCCACTGTAGCTGACTGGAGAAAATCCTCTGGCTCTGAAGATGTTTGCCGCCATACTGTGAGAGAGCCGCATGACTAAGACCTAAGGAGGACTCCCAGCTTCCCCCACGGAGAAGCCAAGAACCTCAGGTCTACAAAGGCAAGGACTCAAATTCTACCAACAATCGGAACGATCCTAGATGAGAACTAGGTGACTCAGATCAGATTTCTGTCCTGGAGAGCACCTTGATTTCAGCCTCGTGGGACCCTACGTAGAGAATCTGGCTAAGGCTGGCCTAGATCGGACCTATAGAAACTGTGAGATGTAAATATACATGAAGTCACTGAGTTTGTGGGAGGTAATTTATTATGCAGCAACTGAACACTAATACAGAGGTTGAGTCCCAGTGAGTTAGAGCTGCTTGAAAAATCCCTTAGGCTTTTTGCAAATTGACCCTAACCAAAGATAAAACAAAGCTTTCAGAAGCTAAAGATGATCAGCCAATAAACAGGCTACCAATGAGAATAAAAACTCAACATTCGTAAGAGAATTCAGAGTCTCAACAGCCTGTCAACAATTTCCAATACAAAATTTAAAAGTACTAAAATACAAATGTTACACAAAAAAATGTGACCCATAGAAAAAGCAAAAAAAAAAAAAAACATACTCAAGAGAAACCGACCCCAAGTTAGCCCAGAACAAAGACTTTAAAGCAGCTATCATAAATATGTCTCAAATGGGGCTCCTGGGTTAAGGATCCGACTCTTGATTTCGGCTCAGATCATGATCTCTTGGTTCGTGAGTTTGAGCCCTGAGTCAGGCTCTGTGACAGCGTGGAGCCTGCTTGGGATTCTCTCTCTCTCTGCCCTTCCTCTGCTTGCACTCTCTTGCTCTTGCTCTCTCTAAATAAATAAACAAACTTAAAAAAAAAAAAAGTCCCCAAAAGTAAAGAAAATGATGGCTTAATGATAGCAGAAAAAGAGAAACTACATTAAAAACAAAAATAAGCTAAATGGAAATTCTAGAACCAAAGAGCACAAAACTAAGAAGTCATTGAATAGTGTTTTAGTTTTCTGTAGCTGTTGTAATAAATTGCCACAACTTGATGCCTTAAAACAGAAATGTATTCTCTCACGGTTCTGGGGGACAGAAGTCTGAAATCAGTTTCAATGGGCCAAAATCAAGGTGTTGGTAAGACAGCATTCCCTCCAGGGACCTGCCCGGAGGGGGGGCTGGCGGTTGGTAAATCTATTCTTTGTTTCGTCCAGCTTTTGTGGCTCTGGCATTCCTCAGCTTGTAGTCACATCACTTCAATCACCTTCTCCATCTTCACATCATCTTCTCCTGTGTGTGTAATCTCCCTCTGCCTCTAAGGATACTTGTGATGACACTCTTGGGCCTGAGCATGGACACATCTGTAGGGGGCACCATTCACTAATTGGGGGCTTAACTGCAGGTTTTAGATGGCAAAAGACTGGTCAGTAAAATTGAAAACAAAGTGATAAACATTTACCGAATTTGCAAATCAGAGAGAAAAAGTCTGGGGGAAAAAAAAAATCAGAGCATCTCAGGAACCTGTGGGACAATACTAAAATATACATAATAAGAATTCCAAAAGAAGAGTCAGAACGGGATAGAAAAATTAAATTTTGAGGGGCGCCTGGGTGGTGCAGTCGGTTAAGCGTCCGACTTCAGCCAGGTCACGATCTCGCGGTCCATGAGTTCGAGCCCCGCGTCAGGCTCTGGGCTGATGGCTCAGAGCCTGGAGCCTGTTTCCGATTCTGTGTCTCCCTCTCTCTCTGCCCCTCCCCTGTTCATGCTCTGTCTTTCTCTGTCCCAAAAATAAATAAACGTTGAAAAAAAAAATTAAAAAAAAAAAGAAAACTTAAATTTTGAGAAAAAAAAAATGACTGGAATTTTCCAACTTCTAGATCCAAGAAGCTCAGTAAACCCTAAAGCAAGATAAAACCATACTTAAGCACATCATAGTTAAAATGCCAAGAAACAAAAAAGATAAACAGGAAAATCTTGACAGCAGCCAGAGGAAAGGGACAGAGTCAATATACAAATAAACATGGGAACAATGACCCATGTCACGGCCTTCTCCCAGAAACAAGAGACACCACAGAACAACACAGACACCTAATTAAAGAGTGGAGGGGATAAAAATGTCAACCCAGAATTCTGCATCCAATGAATCCATCCTTTAAAAACAGGGGTGAGGGCGCCTGGGTGGCTCAGTCGGTTAAGCAGGCCGACTTCGGCTCAGGCCATGATCTCGCGGTCCGTGAGTTCGAGCCCCACGTCGGGCTCTGTGCTGACGGCTCAGAGCCTGGAGCCTGTTTCAGATTCTGTGTCTCCCTCTCTCTGACCCTCCCCCGTTCACGCTCTGTCTCTCTCGGTCTCAAAAATAAATAAACGTTAAAAAAAAAAAAAGTAGACATTTAAAAAAAATAAAAAATAAATAAAAAATAAATAAATAAAAACGGGGTGAATAAAGACACTTTCAGATCAAGAAAATGAGAGAATTTGTTGCCAGCAGACCTGCACTAAAGGGTTGCTACAGGATGTTCTTTAGGCTGTAGAGAAAAGGTATTAGAAGGACACGTAGATCTATAGGAATGAGAAAAGACAACTGGAAAAGAAAAATCAGTGGGTAACCATAAAAACTAGATATTTTTTCCTTTTCATAATTTCCTTAAGAAATAGCTGTTTCAAGCAAAAATGACAATATCGTAAGGTTAGGTTTACAACGTATGTAGAAGTAAAACATGTGACAAAAACAGCACAGAGGATGACGGATGGATAAATGGAATAATATTGTTATGTAATTAGATTCATGTAGTGGGAAATGGTGAACTGTCAGGAAGCAGGATGTATGGTAGGAAGTGGTAACATACTGATTCTAAGTGGACTTTGCCAATTGAAGGATGCAAAGTTTTTAGTTTTATGTTTATCAATTTTTGAGAGACAGACAGAGTGTAAGCAGAGGAGGGGCAGAGAGAGTGGGACACAGAATCCGAAGCAGGCACCAGGCTCTGAGCTGTCAGCACAGAGCTCGATGTGGGGTTCGAACTCACAAACCGTGAGATCATGACCTGGGCCGAAGTCAGAGGCTCAACCCACGGAGCCACCCAGGTACCCCAGACGGATACAAATTTTTAAACCCAGACGCAACCACTTAAAAAAAAAAAATACTCTTAAAAAAATTAAGAGGCATAGGGCGCCTGGGTGGCTCAACTGGTTAAGCATCCGACTTCGGCTCAGGTCATGACCTCACGGCTCGTGAGCTGCAGCCCCCGCATCGGGCTCTGTGCTGACAACGTGGAGCCTACTTCAGATCCTCTGTTTCCCTCTCTCCCTGCCTCTCCCTCCCCGTCTCTCTCAAAAATAAATAAACATTAATAAAAAAAAAATTAAGAGGATAACTGAGAAGTCAATAGAGGAGAGAAAATGGAATACCAAAATATATTCAGTTAATCCAAAATTAGCAACAGAAAGAAAAAAAACAAAGGGAAAATGGAAAACAGTAATAAGATGGTAGACTTGAACTTGATTATACTTAGAAATTACATCAAAAGTAAATGGGCTTGGGTGGCCATTTACTGCGTGGCTCAGTCGGGTGAGTGTTGGACTCCTGATTTTGGACTCCCTCTGCCCCTCCTCCACTTGTCTGTACACATGCCCGAGCTTTCTCTCAAAAAAAAAAAAAAAAAAGCTGAACTCATAGACACAGACAGAAATGGTGGTTACTAGGAGCTGGGGGAAATGGGGAGGTGTTGGCCCAAAGATCCAATTATAAGACGAATAAGTTCTGGGAATGGAATGTCCAACAGAGTGATTATAATTAACGATACTGTATTATATACTTGAAAGCTGCCAACAGAATAGATCTTAAATGTTCTTCACTTCCAAAAAGAAATGATAATTATGTGAAGTGATAGGGATATTAACGAATACCACTGTGGTTAATTTTGCAATATATAATTGTATCAAACCAACACCTTAAACTTACACAATGTTATATATCTATTATATCTCAACAAAACTGGAAAAAATAAACAGGTTGTAAACAAATGGGCGAAAAGAGATATACCGTGCAAAGTGAGCATAAGAAAGCTGCTGGGTTATATGAATATCGAACACTATGTATTTCAAGACAAAAAAATATTATAAGAAAATTACAAGGAGACCTTTCCTAATGATAACAGAACATAATGAGAACAGCCACTCATCAAGAACATAGAACGTTAAGTAAGCATGCAATTAAAAACATAGCTTCTGTACTTGAGATAACAGTATTATGTCAAGGTTAATTTCCTGGTTTTAATCACCGCACTTTGGTTATGTAAAATCTAAGAATTAGATTAAGATGGGGGAAAAATGTGTGGGAACTTCCTGAACTATCTGTGCAACTATAAGTCTAAAATTGACAAAACCAAGAACAAAGCTACAAAATTCACAATGCAAAACTTCAGAGAACTAAAGAGAATCCGCAAAACTGGGATATTAACAAACACCTAAAACATCTCCTTTGTAATCAAGTAGACTATCCCCGCACCATAAAAAGACTCTATGGAGACATAATATCTGAACGCATGTCCATCAACTTGACCTGAGAGGACATTCACAGAAAACCTCCAACAACTGCCAACTCAAATTCACGTGGGATATTCACCAGACAGACCAGAAAGAGGCAGATCAACATGAATACGCTTCTGTTTGCGTAGAAAGGGGACAGTAAGAGAAAATAGATCCCTCTTTGTTTATTTGAGCAGAAGGAAACTCAGGAAGAGAACACAGAAACCAGCCGAAATGTTACCTGTTCAGTGGGGGAGGAAGACCGAAAGTGGAGAATGAGGCAGCAGGAACACAATATACTTAGAATTCTTTTTGAACGTGAATGAGAATTATTCAAAGCATTAAGCCAAATGGATAAAATGACATATCAAGAGCTTGTCCCAAAGATAACATATGCCACGAATTTAAAACAGAGTGTTTAGGACCCGGAAATCTTATCTTAGCAATGTTTTTCTACGGAAATGATCGAGGGTGTACACAAAGATTTAGCTAGGAAGAAATTCATGAATGAAAGCACCTGAAAATTTTTGATTGCAACCATTCATTCGTAAGAGATTAAACTGTGGCACATTCATGAAGGAAATGTCGTGCACTTGTGAAAATGGCATCCCAGAACACCAAGTGACCAGGTCGGTCCACTCAGGGGGAGGAAAAAGCTCCGTTAAGGGACTGAGGCGCACAGATCAAAGAGCACGCATCTTTTACGGGGATGGGATCGTGGGTGATCTCATCCTCCTTTCTACACCTTCTGAATTTTCTAAAATAAACATTTTTATAACAAAAATATATATTAGCTTTTTAAAGAATCAAAGGAAAGAGAGGAAATGCTTTATTTTCCTCCTCAACATTTTTCAGTCAGTTTTTCTCCCCAATGGGGATGACAGACGCGCTCTTACCGACCGACTTTCTGTTGCCAGGGTCTCTTTTTCAACACCAGACGTGGCACTAAGGGGTCCTACTCTTTTAGGAGTGGTGGACTCAGCTGGTTTCTCTGGAAGTTCCGAAGATATACGCGGTGTATCTGAAACAGGTTCACGTTGTTCTGTACTCATTTTCTCTGCTGGTTTAACTTTCCTTCTTATATCACCTTCTTCGGGGCTTTCAGATTCATTGCTAATGGGCTTGATTTTTCTTGCTGGCTATGCCAAGAAATCAGCATTACTGGTTTAGAAAACACAAATGCTTACCATCCTTCCTGTAATAGTAGACAGCCTTAAAATCCACATTTCTCATTTCCCACCCTCAAGCCTGAACATAATAGGAAGATGGCAACAAAATTAGTGGGTAAGTGGGGAAACCCAGATTTAAAGGCTCCATGTGAACACTCCAAGTTCACTCTGCCTCTGTAGATCCCGAACTAAACACAGGAATGCTGTGAAAACTGACAGGGTACATGCCGGTTTGAGACCTATGTAATGAAAAGCACTTAAGACATAAAAACACATTTCCCTTTTTACTCTAAAAGTATCTTCTGAAACGTAATATTCTTCCTCTGCGTAAAATGTGCACATTTTCTCTGCTTGCCTCCAATCGAGATAGGATATGAAATATGTTGTAAAAGATAGAAGAGAACATTCCTACACACCTTTTTTGCACTCATTTCTACAGACGTGTCTTCACTTGCTTCGATTTCGTAAGTGTCTGACCTGTGCGAAAGAATAAACCATCAACATCTTACACTTCCTTCATTTTTATTCACATGCTGCATAGAGGTTGCTCATCCAATATGAAAACAAGCTCAATTTAGTGAGATTTCTCACATGTCCAGGATTTATGGGTCACCTCCCACTTCTTCCGACACCCAGGGCAGCCAAGCGTGTGGACCAACATGTGGTCCTGTTACTGCACCACATGACATGTGGTCATGTCTAAGAAATGCCCTTTCCCTGGCGTTCCCACTCCCAGGTACATGGGCCACCAGTTGAACTAAAAGCTAATCCACAGACGCTAGACCTATCATTAGGGGATATAAAAAGGAATACCCTTTTTTTCTTTGAAACGGAAAAAAAAAATAATCCTAAACTTCTGATGAGATGAGAATTCATTTTTTCATTCAATTCAACATTCATTTAATACCAACTTCAAAATGCAAAGCGTAGTGAATAAAATTACTTTAAAAATGAGAGCCTTCACGGGCGCCTGGGTGGCTGAGTCGGTTAAGCGTGCGACTTTGGCTGAGATCATGATCTCGTGGTTCATGGGTTCATGCCCCACGTCCGGCTCTGTGCTGACGGCTCAGAGCTTGGAGCCTACTTTGGATTCTGTGTCTCCTTCTCTCTCTGCACCTCCCCCTCTTGCACTCTCTCTCTCTCTCAAAAATAAATAAACATTAAAAAAAATTAAAAATGAGAACTTTCCTTTAAGTCCACTGTCTGGTAGGAAGGCCAAAGACAGTAGCAGGCCTGGCCATTTCTGCCCACTACGGGGCTCCATGAACAAGCAGTCCCTCGGCCAGGGTTCCCTCCGTGAGTTGGTCAGAACCGCAAGGGCTGCCCTACAGTCTGGGTCCATCTCTGCCCGGTCCCCATTCTTCTACCTTTAAGTTTCACAGAAAGGTCTACTAATAAACCTCTTCCGTTCTAATTCTGCCTCAGTGTACTTACCTGGCCTGGCACAGCGGCCTTCTACGCCGTGCACACAGGCCACAGAGAGCCCCTCAAGGGTGCGAGGCATGCCAGGGAGAGAAGGCTGGCATTTCAGAAGGATGGCGCTGGAAGCCGTATGGTGGGCGGGCCAGAGGGAGAGAGCAATCCCGGAGCCAAGGACAGCAGGCCGGGCTTTGCTGCGGGAGTGCTGGCGAGATCAGCAAGGGCATACGCTGTGGCAGGGCAGGGAGAGGAAAACGCAGGCCCTCTGGGTCATCACAGGCCACACGAACAGGACCGGTCAGAGATAAAAGACACTGGGGATGACGCCCAGGTGACAGCAAGGCCGTTAATCTAGAGAATGCGGAAGGAGCCTGTTGACACCGGGTGAGAGAGGAAGGGACTGAGCTCGGTTTTGCCTTTGTGGAATCCAGGGTGCCTGTGGGCATCTAGGGGTACCCGGCGGAGCCAGGATATGGCATGCCCTGGAGAAAGGCGGGGCCAGACAGACAGACGAGGGGAGCAGAGGTATGACAGTAATATTCGGGGCGGGTGGAGAGAAGAGAGCTAAGGGCAGCATCACCTGTGCACACAGCGGCGAGGGAGCAAGATCAAGGAACAAAGAACGGAACACATCCCTGGTAAGAGACAGCAGGTGCTGATGCCTCCGCAAGTCCTGGGAAATGCCGCTCTCTCTCTCCAATGCCTCCCCGCTGCCTTGACTCCCCTTTGTGTCCACACACAGACCCTAACTTACCAAATAGTTTATTTTTGGGGAGCTTACCTCACGATCAAAACCGAGATTACCAAGGACATCCATATGGTTAAATACAATGCACGCGTTCAGTTCTCGCGTGACTTGCTTCTCAACTGCACTCGGGCCACCTGACCACCCAACACACACTCCCTCTGCTACTCCTGTGAACAAGCGCTGCCCTGGTTTTCTTCTTTTGCCTCCAGATGCTTTTCTTCTCTCCTTCACAAGCTCCTTCCTCTCTTCGGGACGGCAGGTGGGCTTTCAAGAGGGGGGCCCCGTCCTCGCCTGCTCTCGGGCAGCCTCCCCCGCGAGGCCCCACTCGCCCACAGCTCCACACCCCCACCACCAAGAGGCCAACAACTTCAGCCACAAGTCCAGCTTGGCCCTCTCCTCTGAGCGCCAGACCCAAGTACATAGCTTTGCCATGTCTACACCAATTCATGATGGCCTCAGGATGAAGTTACTGCATCTTGTAGGATTAAGCGCTAGTCACGGGCACTGTCATTGACCCACGTGTACAAACCAGAAAGCCAGTAGTCTGCCAGTAACTCTTACCCACCCTCCTAGAGCCAACCCACCACCAAGCCTGCTGGTTGACTTTCTATTGCTTAAGCTCAGTCACTTTTTCCCTCTGTTGTAACTGCCCAAGTCCTGTCGGCCCTGGGCTACTAAAACACTTCCAGACTGGTCTCTCCAGTGCACTCCTGCCTCTCTCAAATCCATTTTCCGCACAGCAGCCAGAGGGACAGTTTTTACACGCAGTTTTTACCTGGCCACGCCACGCTTTCTTAAAATTCCTTAACTACTGAGCGTCAGGACAGAACTCCTTACCAACTACATACGATGGCATTAGGTGTGGCTGCAATGCTAGAAAATATACCCCCAAAATGGTTTAAACAAGACACTTCATTTGCCTCTTAATAAAACTCGAGATCGTTCACGGAAATTTGGACAATCCCACCGTGATCAGAGACCCGTATTCCTTCCACTTCACGGCTCTACCTTCTCTGCCCACAACGCCCGCTCAAGCCTCAGCTGCCACATCCACTTCCACCATCAGGAAGAAGGAAGGAGCAAAGAAGGGCATAATCCTCCCTATAAAGACACTTCTGGAAGCTGCAAAAATTCAGTCACGAAGACACCTTAGGGGCAAGAGAAGCTAGGAGATCCATTCTTCATTCTGACAGCCACGTGCTCGGCTAACATCAAATGTGCTGTCACTGAGGAAGGAGGGGAAGACACTGGGGCGGACAACCAGCACGCTTTACCATCCGTGACAAAGTAATTACTATCTTGCAGTGTGCTCCCCTCTTCAGTCTCCATACCCCGAGTCACCCCAGCTCTTTTCAGTCCCACAGACGCCCTCTGCTCCCTGCCACCACGGGGCCTTTGTGCCTACCATTTCACCTCCATGGAACATTCACTCCTCCCCCACCCCAGCAACCCAATTCCCATCACAGGGTCACCCGCTTCCCTGTGAGGTTCATCAGGGATCCTTCAGTAATATCTACTGTTCCATAAGCTCCAGGACAACAAGGATCATGTCCACTCTGAGTTATTACTGTAAACCGAGAGCCTCACACAGGGCCAGGCATGTGGGCGGTGCTCAATGAATGCTGACAAAATACAAATAATAATAGCTCATGTTTGAAAGTTTACTATGTACCAACCGGTTTTAAGAGCTTAAGAGGATAAATTCATCTTCAACAATCCATGACGTAGATTGTACTACTACTTTATTTTCCAGATGAAGGAATTAAGAAGTTAAAGGTCTGGCCCAAGGCCCAATACCTTAGAAGTGGCCTGACGAGCACAAGAGGTTGAGGGCCAGTTGCCTTAACCAGGGCACTGCACTTACACCTCACGAACAAAGGGTTTCAAATATCCACTGAATGCCTACTGCGTGCCAGGTGGTGTTCTAGGCACCCGAGGAACAGCAGGAAACAGAACAAAGTTCCATTTTTTAAGCTACTCCTATTGCGGAGAGACAATGAACAAATTAAAAAATGAACATAGGGGCGCTTGGGTGGCTCAGTCAGTTAAGCGTCCAACTTCAGCTCATGATCTCACAGTTCGTGAGTTCAATCCCTGCATCGGGCTCTGTGCTGACAGCTTGGAGCCTGGAGCCTGCTTCGGATTCTGTGTCTCCCTCTCTCTCTCGCTCTCAAAAATAAACAAACATTAAAAAAACATTAAAAAATGAACATAAAATATTGGCTTGGTAGAGGTGAATGCTATGAGAAAAAGATCAGAGTAAAGAAAATATACTGATGGAGAAAGGTGATATTTTCTATGAGGCAGCAGAGTGGATTGCTATGATATGGTGACATCTGAAATCTAAAAGGAAGCATAGGAGCAAGCCTTACAGAAGGCCTACAGAAGAGCAATCTGGGCACCTGAGATGGTACATATTTAAGAACTTGATATTAAAATGATGCTGAGGGAAATAAGCCAGTTACAGAGGGACAAATAAATACTGTATTATTCCACCTATAGGAGGTATCTAAAACAGGCCAATGCATAGAATTGTTTTCTTTTATGGGGCGCCTGGGTGGCTCAGTCGGTTAAGCGTCTGACTTCAGCTCAGGTCATGATCTCACGGTTCTTGGGTTCAAGCCCCACGTTGGGCTCTGTGCTGACAGCTCAGAGCCTGGAGCCTGTTTCAGATTCTGTGTCTCCCTCTCTCTCTCTGCCCCTCCCCCACTCGTGCTCGGTCTCTGTCTCAAAAATAAACATTAAAAAAAATTTTAAAAAAAGAATTGTTTTCTTTTTAAACTATTCCAAAAAACAGAAAAGGAAGGAAAACTTCCAAATCCATTCTATGAGGCCAGCATTATCCTGATACCAAAACCAGATAAAGACACCACAAAAAAAGAGAACTACAGGCCAATATCTCTGATGAACACAGATGCAAAATCCTCAACAAAATACTAGCAAACTGAATCCAACAACACGTTAAAAAAAAATCGTTCACCACAATCAAGTCGGATTTATTTCTGGGCTGTAAGGGTGGTTTAATATTCACAAATAAATGTGACACAACACATCAATAAAAGGATAAGAACCATAAGGTTATTTCAATAGAAGCAGAAAAAGCATTTGACAAAGTACAACATCCATTCATGATAAAAACCCTCAACAAAGTAGGTTTACAGGGAACTTTTCATAATAAAGGGCATATATGAAAAACCCACAGCTAACATACTCGATGGTAAAAAATTCAGCTATTCCCCTAGGATCAGGAACAAGACAGGGATGTTCCCTCTCACCACTTTTATTCAACATAGTACTAGAAGTACTAGCCACAGCAATCAGACAACAAAAAGAAAGAAATCCTCATAAGGAAGAAGCGACTCTTTACAGACAAGATACTCTATGTAGAAAACCCAAAAGACTCCATCAAAACACGGCTAGAACTGATAAATGAATTCAGTGAAGTTGCAAGATACAAAATTAATGCACAGAAATCTGTTGCATCTCTATACACCAATGATGAAGCAGAAGAAAGAGAAATGAAGGAATAAATCCTATTTACAACTGCACCCAAAACAATAAGACACCTAAGAATAAATCTAATCACTGGCATAAAAGACCTGTACTCTGAAAACTATAAAACACTGATGAAAGACATTGAAGACGACACAAAGAAATAGAAAAACATTCCATGTTCATGGACTGGAAGAACAAATGTTGTTAAAATGTCTACACTACCCAAAGCAATCTATACATTCAATGCAAACCCTATCAAAACACCAACAGCATTTTTTTAAATGTTTATTTATTTACTTAGAGAGAATACAAGCAGCAGATGGGCAGAGAGAGGGAGAGAGAGAATCTCAAGCAGGCTCCACATTGTCAGTGCAGAGCCCAACGCAGGGCCTGATCCCATGAACTGTGAGATCATTACCTGAGCTGAAATCAAGAGTTAGATGCTTAACTGACTGAGCCACCCAGCTGCCCCAACAGTATTTTTCACAGAACTAGAACAAACAATCCTAAAACGTGTATGTAACCACAAAAGACCCCAAATAGCCAAAGCAACCTTGAAAAACAAAAGCAAAGCTTGGAGTCATCACAACTCTGGACTTTAAGTTATATTACAAAGCCGTAATATGTCATACGCCACTATGGGACTGCACAAAAATAGACACACAGATCAACAGAATAGAAAACCCAGAAACAAACCCACAACCCTGTGGTCAATAAATCTTTGACAAAGCAGGAAAGAATATCCAATGGGAAAAGGACAGTCTCTTCAGCAAATGGTGCTGGGACAACTGGACCACTTTCTTGCACCATACACAAAAATAAACTCAAAATTGATGAAAGACCTAACTGTGAGACCTGAAACCATAAAAATCCTAGGAGACAGCACAGGGAGTAACATTTGGCATTAGCCATAGCAACTTTTTTTTAGACAGGTCTCCTGAGGCAAGGGAACCAAAAGCAAAAATAAACTGATGGGGCTTCATTATAACAAAAAGGTTCTGCAGAGCAAAGGAAAAAGTCAACAAAACGAAAAGGCCACCTACAGAATGGGAGAATTTTGCAAATAACATATCTGAAAAAGGGTTAGCATCCAAGATGTATAAAGCATTTACAAAACTCAGCACCTAAAAAAACCCCAAATAATCCAATTATACACTGGGCAGAAGACATGAACAGATATTTCTCTAAAAAGGCATCCAGACGGCCACAGACACATGAAAAGACGACCATCACTTATCCTCAGGGAAATGCAAATCAAAACCTCGCACCTGTCAGAATGGCCAAAATCAACAACCCAAAAACAATGGGTGTTGGTGAAGATGTGGAGAGAAAGTAACCATCACGCGCTGTTGGTGGGGATGCAAACTGGTGCAGCCACTGTGGAAGACAGTACAGAGGTTGCTCAAAAAGTTCAAAATAGAACTACCCTATGATCCAGGAATTGCACTACTGAGTTTTTACACAAAGAATACAAAAACCCTAATTCCAAGGGTACGTGCACCCCTATGTTTATAGCAACATTAGTTACACTAGCCAAATTACGGAAGCGGCCCAAGTGTTCATCAATTTGTGAACAGATAAAGCGGTGGTACATATATACGATGGAATATTACTCAGCCATTAAAAAAGAATGAAATAATTGCTATTTGTAATGACGTGGATGGAGCTAGAGACTATCATGCTAAGCAAAGTAAGTCAGAGAAAGACAAATCCCACGTGATGTATACAGAAACAAAACAAAGGAGCAAAGGGTTTAAAAAAAAAAAAGAGAGAGAGAGAGAGAGAGGCAAACCAAGAAGCAGAATCTTAGCTTTGGAGAACAAACTGATGGTTACCAGAGAGGAGGTGGGGGGAAATAGGTAATGGGATGAAGGAGGGTACCTGTGATGAGAACCAGGTGATTCGAATTAAAATAAAAACTTGAAAAATCCTTTCCCTCCCTCCTTGTCTTAACCTTAAAGCTAAACTAGCTTCACGAGCATGTTTTCTAGAATAATCAGTTAAATGTCAATTGTAATGACTTTAATTAAACTGGATTTTTTATAAGTGAGGTATAACGGACATATGTTAGTTTCAGGTGTACGACGTAACGATTGGATACTTGTATATACTGAAAAATGATCTCCACAATTAGTTAACGTCTGTCACTAAACAGAGCTACAAATTTTCTTCTTCTTGTGACAACTGTCCAGATCTACTCTCTTAAGAGCTTTCAAACATACAACACAGTATCACCTCTATCACCATGCTGTAATTACGTCCCCGTGACTGTTTTCTTTGACGGGAAAGTTGTACCTATAATTAATTATAAGTAATGTTAATTTTTGAAAATAAGTCTTTATGTACCGGTTCTCTTGAGGAAAAACTAAGTTGGCTCCAAAGATCTTTAAAGAGCTTTAGTTTTAAAAGCCTCTACCTGAGAGAGCGTCTCGGAAATCCTACTAACCCCAAATAAACAACTGCTTAAAGTAGAAGCTTACCTTTTCTCCACTTCTTTTCCTTCAGGAGTTGAAGGGATGGGTGAACCACAGTGTGTGGAGAATTCTTCTTCATCAGCATATATAGCAGTGCTGTGTAAAGGAGGGTCTGCAAAAGACGTTTTTTTTTTTAAGTACAACTTTCAAAGTCTGGCAGCTTGGGCAGCGTTTAAGTTTGTTCCCTTACAACGGCGACCTCAGTTTTAATGGCTACCAATTACACAGGCTACTTCCTTCCCGAATGTTCTTGCGCTCACACCTCAACAATGAGAAATTTAAACGATTTCATTCGTAAATACGTGGGCATTTATCAGTGGTAACCTGTATTACTGTATTTACATGCTATCTGGAAATTTTTTAAGGATATAAAAGAAATTTAAAGAAGCCTGATGTTCTCAGTCCTCACCTGACAGAGCATCACGGCCCTACTTGAGAGATCACTACACTCGTGATCAGCTCCGAGGCTTACAGGGCTTGGCCCACGGGACTCTAGAACCTCATCAAGTTCCTAGCTGGGAGGAGGGGGCCCTCTGGGGAAGGGTTCCAGTCTTCTCCCTCCTTCTCTTCCCCTGCACCGTTTGAGCCTTTCACTAGCACAAGGAGCTAACTTCAGCAAGCAAGATCAAAGGGAGGGCAACCAAATGGCCTTGGTGGAAAGGCACAGAAGAGACCCTGGGGGGAACAGAACACTCCTACCTACTCAGGTAAAAAGAGAGACCTCAACACACCGGGCTGGGGCTGGGGCTGGGCTGGTGGCAAGAGGGGAGAGCTTGGGGGAGGGTGGGAGGCGGCCAGGAATGGGAGAGTTGAATTGCTGCAAGTGGGGGTTGGGGGGGGGGTGCCTGGTAAGAGCCAAGCTACCACTTGTGTTTGAATTTTAGCAATTTTAGTCCGGCAGTGGCAGTGTAAGCACCATGGTGTGGATTAAACGGCATGGGTTCAGACAGACAGTTGCTTAAGCAGTGAACACGTCCATGCACAATTTTAACATCAGTAATATACTCTGTGTTGCCCTCAACTAGGCAAAGGGATTTATTCACTACTGCCCATCACAAAGAGTAAAAGAGAAACAAACCAATCCTGAATCTCCGTGTGTAACCAGTCATGCAAACTGGACCCTCACACCTCAACACATAAAGATACCCCAATTTTAACAAGATGAATACTCCAATTTAAAAATGGATAAATGATTTGAATAGGCAGCTCCAAATACACAAATGGGCCAACAGACACATAGAAAGATGGTCAGCATCATTAGTCACTAGGGAAATAAAACTCGAAGCCACAATGAGATACTACTCCACATCCATTTGGATGGCTAGCATCAAAAAACAAAACAAAACAAAACCCCAAGTGAGGATGTGGAGAAACTGTATTACTAGTGCAAATGTAAAATGAATGTTGTGGCCTCAAAAAAGCGAACACAATTACCTTATATCCAGCAACTCTACTTCCGCGTAGGTGCTCCCAAGAAGTGAAAGCAGGGACTCCCATGGATGTTTGAACACCCGTGTGTATGGCAGCATTATTCCCAATAGTCACAAGGTAAAGGCAACCCCAGCGTTCACTGCCAGATGATTGGACATACACACAGGATGGAATATTACTCGGTTTCAAAAGGAAATTCGGACACAGGCTACAACACGGGGGGACTCTGAAGACATAATTAAGTGGAAAAAAAAGAGGAAAAATATCGTCTGATTCCTCTCAAAGGAGGCACCTAGAGCAGTCAAATTTATAGAAACATAAAGTTGGGCTGGGAGGTGTGGGGAATGAGGAGGTGTGGCTTAATGGGCACAGACTTTCAGTTAGGGGCGAGGGGAGGTTCTGGGGGGATGGGGAGGACAGCTGCAGGACAACGGGAGCGTGGTGATGCCACAGAAATGTACTTTTAAAAATGGTTGGGGCGCCTGGGTGGCTCCGTTGGTTAAGCGGCCGACTTCAGCTCAGGTCACGATCTCATGGTTTGTGAGTTTGAGCCCCGTGTCGGGCTCTGTGCTGACAGCTCAGAACCTGGAGCCTGTTTCAGATTCTGTGTCTCCCTCTCTCTCTGACCCTCCCCCATTCATTCTCTGTCTCTCCCTGTCTCAAAAATAAATAAAACGTTAAAAAAAAAAATTTAAAACAAACAAACAAACAAACAAACAACGGATTACGGAGCTAAAACATTTTTTAGGAATGCAGTATGACGCCTGCTACAGCACACAGGAACCGTGAAAAGACTCTGCTAAATGCAAGAAGCCAGTCACAAATGAACACGGAGTAGGACTCCATTTGTATGAAGAGGCACAAACAGGAAGGAGGTGTATGGCTGGCAGGGGCTGGGGGGGGAGGACGGGTGGGGACTGAATGCCAACAGGCACAGAGTTTCTCACCCGGGTGATTAGGATGTTCTGGAACAGACAATGGTGACGGTTGTGCAATTTGGGGGCCACACTAATGTACCACTGAAAAGGAGGTATTTTCTTTAAAATTTTTTTAAATCTATTTATTTTTGAGAGAGAGAGAGAAAGAGACAGAGAGAGAGAGAGCGCGCGCGCACAGGGGAGGAGCAGAGAGAGAGGGAGACACAGAATCCGAAGCAGGCTCCAGGCTCTGAGCTGTCAGCACACAGCCGGATGCGGGCTCGAACTCACAGACCGCAAGATTCATGACCTGAGCCGAAGTCGGCCGCTTAACCGACTGAGCCAGGTGCCCAAGTTCTGCTCATTTTTGACCTCTGAAGTGGCCAGTGAAGTGAACAGAAGCAGTCCCACCTGGACCAGGTGCCAGCCCTGCTTTCCTCACACTCCAAGAAACACAGATGGAGCTCTCCCCCTGGCTCTCCCGAAGCATCCTCTGCCTGTGTATTTCCGCAAAGGGAAAATTATCCCTCTTCTAAGTAAAACCCCTTACTGAATCACTCTATGGTGTGAGTGGTCATATGGAGTGAGAAGTATAGTTCATATTCCTCTTTCCACAGAGTACTATAACAGGTGTCCTATTAGGACTGGCTTGTGGACAAATGCTCCTAGAAGAGTTCCGCTTTGATAAATGTTTAATAGACTTCTTAATGGGGTGCCTGGGCGGCTCAGTCTGTTAAGTGTCCAACTTTGGATCAGGTCATGATCTCATGGTTTGTGGGTTTGAGCCTGAAGCCTGCTTCAGATCCTGTGTCTCCCTCTCTCTCTCTGCCCCTCTCCTGCTCGTGCTCTGTTTCTCTCTCCCTCTCTCTCAAAATAAATAATGAAACATAAAGAAAAAAAAATTAAAAAAAAAAAGAGTTCTTACTTCTAATGTACTTAAAAGTGAGAAAAATTAACTCAAAATATTAAGTACTCCCCAGAACACTACAGTCATATGCAGACAGCTGATCTTTAAAATCTGAAAAGATGTCCATATTAAAAAAAACCTTTTTTTTAATGTTTATTTTTGATAGAAAAAGAGACAGAGGGAGAGCGCGGGGGAGGGGTGGAGGGAGAGAGGGAGACACAGAATCTGAAGCAGGCTCCAGGCTCCGAGCTGTCAGCACAGAGCCCGATGCATATTTTTATTAGTAACTAGCCCAAAGTTTTTACGATAAACTACGTTAAAGTTTTTGAGATGAAGATTTAAAATACTAACCGAAGATTTCATAAGGTTCTTCATCTTTCTCATGTTCACCCAGTCTGCTGATGCTGGAGATACCAGAATTATCGGGAAAATCAAATACATTAGTAGGCTTCTGCTCTGGGCCAGCTTTCTAAAAGTGAATAAAGTCAAAGTCATTGAATTAGTTGTAACAACCGGGAACATTACAAAGTTGATTTATTTAGAAAGGATAATCCTGCTATCGTTGCTGCCTAAAGAAATGATCCTTAACACTTTTTGAGGGGGGAGTTGGGGGAAACAGACCCCTTTGAAAAACCAAGACAGGGGCTGGCTAAATTCTATCAAGGACCAGAGACTCAATATAGTAGGCTTTGCATCTGTTTCAGCTGCTCAACTCAGCCACTGGAAGTCTGAAAGCAGACAGTGACCTTGCAGAAAGAATTAAGCATGGCTGTGTCGCAATAAAACCTTATTTATGAATACTGAAATTTGAATTTCGTATCATTCTCACCTATCACGAGATAGTTGTCTTTTGATTTTATTCCAACCAATCAGAAAGGTAAAAATCTTTCTCAGCTCACAGGGTTGTACAAAAACAGGGAGCAGGCCAGATTTGGCCCACGGGCCATAGTTTGCCAACTGCTGATCTAGGGGAAGCTATGGGCCCTCTCCCCCACGCACCTGAAAGTTCATAAGGATACACATGGGTAAAAACTCCCAAAGAAGAGACAAGGGTTTATGGTTCAATATACTCACAGGCCCCATGACATTTACTACCCCAAATCTTCATGAAAGACCAAAACATACAGAAAATGAGAAAACAAATCCATCACAGCTCTGGGAAATGGGGAAGGAAGCCATTTACAGAAAAGAAAGCATGAGGAAATTCTAGAAGATATAAAGGAGATGGTGTAAAATTGACCAAGCAAAAACTTTCCCACTTACAGACCCTCACTATAAAATCTGTCACGGAGTACTTGGGGGTGGGATGCCAGAGAGGGGAGCTGACAGGCCTTCCCATCCTCTGAGATGCAAATCAGCCTCCAGCTTCCAGCTGCCTTCCAAGAGAAGAGAGAAGTCAGGAACGCTAAGAAAGCCATCTCAGGCACTTTGGACTTCCCGCCAAGGCAGGCTGGGAGCGGAGCTTTAAAACTTGAAGAACTCCGTGCCAGGTATGCCGGACTTTAGCCAAATGGCTAAGTGAAAAGAGCAAAACACAGAAAGCTGTACAAACTTTTACAGGATATCAGTTATCCAAATGAAAATAAAACCAACCTAGGCCCAGAAAAAAAGATTCAAAACGTTACCAGGGATCATTTTTTGTAATATACTGGCAAAGGTGGGAGGCAAAGGAATACACTTTTCACTACAATAGACCGCTGAGCTCACCGAGTGAAGTCTACGCGACTCGAAGCCCCCCACAAAACGTTCATCATTTCGTATTGTCAGTTATGAGATAATTATATTAAAGTGAGACGATAACTTACATCTTTCGTGGAATGTGTTTTTCCTATAGAGTTCTTTGAAGATCTCACACTATCGAACAGCAAAAACACACAAAAAGGAAATATTTAAAATAACTGGGGAAACACCATAACTTGCAACCCTCTCGAAGCATTTTTTTCCCCCCAGATTATTGTCATCAGTTGCACAGAGAGTGAGCACCCAGAGAAAGTCAGGTTATGGCAAAATCCTTTGGGAACACAGAACCTGTCTCTCACACACATTTTTTTTTTTTTTTTACAGGTCAAATCATATCACCGGTGTATAAAATCGCACACCTCTCCACCTCAGGGACACAGAAACTCTTCATCCTACTTTCCTTTCCCCTGAGGACAAGTCATAGTAGCGACTGACAGTTTCAGCAGAATAGAGCAAAAGGGAAGTAGGCTGGCATTTACTAGGCACCCGACACCCATTCTAGCCTGTGCCTGGCTCTTGCACGTATATTTCCTCATTTAGCTCCAACGGTCCTATAAAGTAGAAGTGAACCCCATCTGCAGAGTAAATTTGCCCAAAGCGGCACACAGCCAAGAAGCCGCCCGCGTCAAAATTTCCAGCAGTTCAAATCCACAGCTTTCCCCTTCCCACCGCTAATGCCCCTCCCTTGGGCACTGGGATAAAAGGACAAAGTTGCAGATCTTCAACAGGCGTAAACAAGATGTAACAACAGTGACTAAAATACAGACTGGAAATGGGGGGGGGGGGGGGAAACAGTATTTCCAGTGAACATGTACCGTGGATCCTCCGTGCACCAGGCATCGCAGGACGGCACTGGGGGTACTTGGGTACGATACCATTACTCACTCTCTGACTCTACGACTTGCTGTGCAGGCACCATTCGTGGAAAGCAAAATCAGTCCGGCGTGTCGGAATCAATATTTCTTTGAGTAATGTTTTATTTGCTAGAATTCCAAGAACATTCTGTATATTCTCTACCCACGTTCACCTACTGTTCACATGTTGTCTCATACGCCCTCTGTGTGTGTAGACTAGAGACAACGTGCACCTTTACCCCTAAATAATTCAGTGTGCCTTTCCCAAGAGAGCATTATCACGCATTGCCACAGTACCATTTCCAAATTAAGAAAATGAACACCGATAGGATCATATAATCTACTGTCCATATTCAAATTCTACCCACATCCCCAGAATTTCCCTCAACATCTTCTTCTGTATTTTCAAAAAGGAAATACAAAAGAATAGAAAATGTAAGATTGCATTGAACGTTTGATTTTCATAACCTTTTTTTGTTGTTGTTCTAGAAGTGTGTGGTGCACACGTGTGTATTAATTGGGATGTAAAACATCATTACTGTGAGTCACAGTAAACAAAACCGTGGAACTCTTTAGAGCGGTGGTTCTCAAACTTAAGACATCAGAATCACCTGGAAGGCTTCCAACAGACTGCTTGGCCCCACCCCAGAGATTCTGATTCCATCCACCTGGGATGGGATCTGAGCTGCTGCGTTTCTAACAAATGCACATTTCTAAAAACACTTTAAGGACCACTGCTTTATTTGATTCTCCGTTCCAAAGAAGAAGGTAGACCAGGTATTCATTTTACAGCATTTATGATTCCAGGGTTCGGGAAAAAGAAGTTACGTGACTTATCAAAGGTCACACAGCCAAGTAACAGAAAGAGGACTAGAAACCAGATTGCAGAACTTCTTATCCTCCTTTGACCCCTGGCTCTTGCCTCCTCTGTGCTTAAAAAAAGGTCAAGTTTCCACCTTCCCTAAGGGTAGGAGCAAGGTGCTGTTTCCAAAGATGGAAACCTCTGCGATACCGTATGTAAAAGTTTTGGTAGATGTGCACCAGTGAGTTTGGGGGAGAGGGATGAACAGATTTCAAGAGTCTCAAAGGCAAAAATGTTGTATGTATACACACACATGGAGAGAGTGGGACTCTCCATCGGGAGAGTCTTTGGTTCTCCCCCACCATCAAGAGTCCCCACAGGAGTCTAGTCTCAGTTCATTCCACCTCCCTGCTCTGTCCTGCTCCAGGCTTTCCCCTAAGCTCTGCCTGGCTTGCATTCCGCTGTCACCCTGCATCCACAAATGCCACCTCCTACAGGGAGTCTTCCCACAGCCCAGGAGGAACTCCTGGACATGTGTATGTATGACCTTGCGTCCCCACCATAGCAGGCAGAGATCCCTTTAGCTAGGACCACACCAGGCCTTCGGGTGCGCTCAAGACACTGCCAGCAGGGCAACTGTCAACGAACCCATTAAAAATAACATTCTGGGGGCGGCTGGGTGGCTCGGTCGGTTAAGCGGCCGACTCCGGCTCAGGTCATGATCTCACAGTCCGTGAGTACGAGCCCCGCGTCGGGCTCTGTGCTGACAGCGCAGAGCCTGGAGCCTGCTTCGGATTCTGTGTCTCCCTCTCTCTCTGCCCCTCCCCTGCTCGTGCTCTGTCTCTGTCTCAAAAATAAATAAAAACATTAAAAAATTAAAAAAAATAACATTCTGGAGAGCAGTTTGGCAGCCTATATTTAAATGCATGCCCTTTTTGATTAAGACAAAACTGCGTGACCCATCCTGGACCCCTTTTTAAGAGTAACAAGCGACAGCTTGGTGCACCGGCTGGAGATTTGGTTCAGCTTTAACGTTCGTGTTACAAACACGGCAGGGTCTCGAAAATAAGAATCCTGACCGCCAGCCAGAGGACAAACTTTCTAGAATGTAAAGTCTGGCAAGCAGGAGGCGGCTCAATGAGTTATTTGTTGGATATTTTGTTTCAAAATACTTCCAGCCTGCTTCAGCCTACACTCGCGCACACAAAGCTAACCTCTTCCACCCGCCAGGCAGTTTTCAGCTGTAACTGCTTTAAATCTCGCGGCCACCCTATGCACTTGGGGCTAATATTCCCATTTTATAGGTGGAAGACGAGACCCTGAGAGAGTTCCGCAGGGGCAGAGCCAGGGAGCCTCGCTACGCAGCACGAACAGCTCCGAGAGGCACAAAACGCGGCAGGAAGCGAAAGAGGTAAACGCCGGTGCCCGGGCTGCGTCCGCACGAACCGAAGTACTTACCCGCCGCGCCCCGGGCCCCGCACCCGCCGCGACGGAGCCATCCGAGTCCAAGGCTCTGCGGGTAAATGGAGCCAGAAAAATCCCGCCAAACCGCGCGCCGCCCCAAGCGGTCAATCTGGACCGAGCCTGCGCGCACGCCCCGCCCCGCCCCGGACCGTTTAATCCCGCGGGTCCTCCCGGTCCTGGAGCGCCTGAGAAATCCCGGCTGGGATTGTAGGAAAGCGGATCTGGAGTCAGCGCCTTCCAACCAATTGCTGATGGTCCCTGAGACGTCAATAGTTAGCCGGGCTTTTCCCCGCGCCCGCGCCCGTTTTCCTAAACTCGGCAGTTCCGGAGCCGTAGGGGCCCGCCCAGGGGGCGGGGAAGGGGAGGAGCCGGAGCTGAAACCAGGCTGCGCGGTGCTGCTGTGGGTACCCGGTCCAAACCCGGGTGGGAGCTCCCGGCGCTTAGGCTCCTGGGCAGTGAGAACGATGTATCGCCAACAAGGCAGGGTTTGACTCTGCTGCCGCCCTTTAGCCAGCTGTGTGAGCTCGGCCTGTTATTTTCACCTCTATTCTAGTTTCCTCATTGTAAATGGGAAGGGCCCCTTCTGGAGCTAGTATTCTCCGATTCTTTCTGTTTACAAATTTATTCTGCGAAAGAATGTTGGGCCTTTACCACACTATAAATAAAAATGAACTTAAAATGGGTCAAAGACCTAGACTTAAAAAGGAAAATGATGCAACTTTAAGGAGAAAACAGAGCAAAGATACTTAATGACCTTGAGTTTGGCAATGATTTCGTGGCTGTGATGCCAAAAGCACAGTTTGGGATCACGGAAAGTTCTGGAGATGGATAGTAGGGGATGGTTGTGTAACAACGTGCCTGGACCTAAGTGCGTGCCGCTAAAGTGTACAGTTGAAAATGGTTAAAAAGCTAAAGTTGATGTTATGCAGATTTTATCACAATAAAAAGAACATATTTCATGCATACAAAAGAATATAACATGTATAACGTAAAGACAAGCAGAAACACCCATGTACTCACCACTGCATTAGAAAATAAATCGTGATCATTCCACCAGCCTTGGTAAATCCCTAAAGAATGTATTTATTACTGTGTATTTCTCAACTTTATATAAATGATATTTAGTATGTACTTTGCAAGTGCTCATAATCAAAGCTATGATGTTTAGATTTAGCCACATCGATTCATGTAGCTGTAGTTCATTCATTTTCATTGTCTTTGGAATGCTTTAAGTAAAGACTCCACATTTCATTTATCCATCCCCCTGTGTATGGTTGTTTCAGTCTTTTTGCTCTGATCAACAATGCAGTGCCCAACATTCTTATAAGTGTTTCATATGGCACATATCTGAGAGGTTCTCTATGGATAGACCTGGTAGAAATATTATTGCCTCAGAATAAAGATGTTTTAAGCTTTACGTGATAATGCCAATTTTTATACCTTGTTTTGTAGATTACAGTTTACATCCCCCATCGGCAGTATATAAAAGTCCCCTTAGCTCTATATACATGTCAACACTTAGAGTTTTTAAGACTTTTACATTTTTACCTAACTAGTGAGTTGAAATGGTATCCTATTATGTTTTTCATTTGCATGTCCCTTAAGACCATCATCTTTTCATCATTCCCAGTCCCTTCCTGATTCCTCCTCACTGAAATCACCTCACCCAGGAATCATTTGGGCAGTTGCCATAGGGGAATAAATCACCTTTCAGGAACTGAAGGTACCACCCTGCTGACGGGTTTCGAAATGGGGTTCCTGGAGCCACTGAAACTCGTCACTCTTAATAGAGTCGACAGGTAGCTCCATTTTCTGGGAAAAGGGCCATGGGTCTCAAACTTGTGGATCCGAAAAAAGAAACTGCCCAACCGTGAAGACGGGAAGATGTTCAGCACTGGATATGAAATAAAAACTAAACCCAAATAGGTGTAAAAAAATGAAAGGAGTTTATGAGCTTATGTCACTGAAAAACCCAGATGCAGGATGGCTTTGACAGCGACGACAGTTTGACCTAGAGGTTTGAGAAGCCGTCAGGGCTCTGACGGGGCCATTTTCTTGCCCTTCTTGTACATCAGCTTGTTATCAGGCCGTGTACATCAGCAGCAGCATTGGCAGGGACACTTGCGTTTATTGAGCATTTACTATGATCCAGGCACTGTTCTAAGTAGTAAACCATTTAAACCTTTCCCTAACCCTATGTGGTGAGCACTATAAGCCCACTTCGCATACGAGGAAAGGAAGGAGCAGTCCCACAGGTGCTAAGAGGTAGTGCCTGCATTAGATCTTAGGATCCGAGCCCAGAGCTTGCACCTAGCAGCTGTTCCAAATCTCACATCAGGACTCCACCATTCAAAACAAAGGGAGTAGCTATGTCCCAGTATTCCCAGAAAAAAGCTTAAGCTTTAACGGGGTTTTGGTGACATACCTACATGTGTCAGTGTTCTCCAGGGAAACAGAACCAATAGGAGGCGCGTGCACACCCACACTGCCTATATATATGTATATGTATGTATATTTATAAATATAAAATAAATCTCTCTCTCACGTATACGTATTTAAAAAATAAAGTACCCAACTGTTAATACAGGAAGAGGTTCAGCCCTCTGGATGGAATATTTATATACATCTACATGAGAGAGAGTTGTGTTCGGGAATTATCTCACACGATTGTGGAGGCTGGCAAGTCTGAACTGGAGAGGGCAGGCCAGCAGCCTATACATTCAGGTAAGAGTTGGTGTTGCAGCCTTGAGTCTGAATTCTGCAGGACAGCATGCTGGAAACTCAGGCAGAATTTTTAGGCTGCAGTCTTGAGGCAGAATTTTTTCATCACTGGGAAATCCCAGTCTTTGCTCTTAAGGCCTTCAACTGATTGGGTGAGGCTCACCCACATTGTGGAGAATAATCTGCTTTACTCAAAGTCTACTTATTTAAATATTAATCACATCTAAGGGGCGCCTGGGTGGCTCAGTTGGTTAAGGGGCTGACTTTGGCTCAGGTCATGATCTCGCGGTCCATGAGTTCGAGCCCCGCGTCAGGCTCTGTGCCGACAGCTCAGAGCCTGGAGCCTGTTTCAGATTCTGTGTCTCCCTCTCTCTGACCCTCCCCTGTTCATGCCCTGTCTCTCTCTGTGTCTCAAAAATAAATAAACGTTACAAAAAATTAAAAAAATATATTAATCACATCTAAAAACAAAACAAAAAAAAAACAAAAAACCCTTTCCAGCAACATCTAGACTTGTGTTTGACCAAGCAACTGGGGATTATAACCTTGACCCAAAAACATTAACAAAAAAACAACCTCTGGATCAACTCCTGGGGTCAAAGAACTGGAATACACTCACAAACTTCCCGGAACCACATGGATTCCTACTGGGATTGGGGTGGTGGGTAGGGGTTGGAAATTGGGAAAGCAAGAAATGGATGCTGTGGAGACAGGCAATTCCAATTCCTCTGCAGAAACTTGCCCACGGTTGGTTGCAGAGCTCATCTGTCATAGGTAAGGCAGGATTTCAGCCTAGGTGTTCTAATACCAAACACATTGGTTCCACTCCCTCATGCTGCCTTCTCGGTTAAACTGTCAGATTCGAGCAGCGATTCTCAAATTGGGTGAATAAAGGGGAGAGGAAATGGGGCGGATTCCAGGCTCTCTGGGGTGCGCGTGGTATGATGAAGCAAGTAATGCTATAACATGGACAAGACTCCCAGTTGCTCTGGTGTAAAGCCCAGTCTGGGTGGAAGAAAGTGAACGCGAAGGCCTAAGACAAGTATCAGAAGTGTGGGGGCTGGAGGCCAGCGGCTCGAGAGGCGAGAAGGATCAGTAAAGGGAAAAAGAAAAGCCCAGCAGATCAGAGAGGTTGCAGCCAAGGGAAGATGCGGTCACTGGGAAACTACGAAGACAATGGCAGATTACTTTTTCAGGAAGCCGTTGCCCATCAATACAGGAAAACCTTGGTTTGCGAGCATAATTCATTCTGGAAACATGCTTATAATCCAAAGCACTTGTATATCAAAGCGAATTTTCCCACAAGAAATAATGGAAATTCGGATGATTCATTACACAACCCAAAAATATTCATATAAAAATGATTACAGTACTGAAATACAATACAATATAACAAAGAAAATACAAAATATAAAGAAAAATAAACAAATTAACCTGCACTTCTGTTTGCAAACTTCATGGCTGGTGTGAGAGAGACAAGACACAGGAGGGTTATTGTGTAGGAGACTTTCACTATCACTAACGGATGTTGACTGCAATACAGTATTAATAAACTCTTGTCATTTACTGTATTTCATGTAACTGGCAATAAGACAGCAAAGGAAAGGGTCTATATCTGCAGGCAGCCTGACCTAGAAGGAAGCAAAGCATTCCTAAGCTTACTCTTGGATGGAAAAACAAGGGACTGGCCATAGGTGCTTGGAAGTGACATAAAATACACAAGTGCCAGTTGTGGGCACCTTCCAATGTTCTGAAAGATCACTGATTTCTGCAAACACCACAGCCTGAGACCAAGCATCCAAGCGTGGGAGATGATCACCCACAGTCCCACAGCGCACGCGTGTGAGATAGAGAGAGAAAGAGAGAGAGAGAGAGAGAGAGAGAGAGGAACCATTGGCTCGGTTGTGATCATGCGACATCCGGCGTCTCGTACTACTCATATTACAAGACATCGCTCATTTATCAAGTGAAAATTTATGAGGAATGTTTGCTCGTCTTGCGGAACACTCCCAGCCACAAGTTGTCCGCAATCCAAGCTTTTACCGTATTTTCTATTGTCAGATGCGTGCGTTGTGTGCACTCTTTCCATCGCCGTTAACCCTTTGTGAATGCTCGTTAAAATCAACAACCTTGTAATCTTAGCGTACCTAGGGAGGTTGGGAAGAATTAGGGACAGTGGCCAGGACGGGTGAAGCATGGGTGTGGGAAGAGGGCTAAACACACAGGAGTGGAGGGAGGAAGGTCTGGAGCCCTGTAAGTAGCCTGGGCATTGTGAACAACCAGAGGGTGCTGGGGGATAGCAGAGGACAGGTGATTGCAGAAATTCTGGAGGACATCACAGTGGGAGGAGCGTGATGTAACACACTTTCATGTTTGGACAGTGAAAAAAACCCCACCACTATTGGAGCACCTGGGTGGCTCAGCAGGTTGAGCATCCAACTCTTGGTTTCGGCTCAGGTCATGATCTCTGGGTTGTGGGATCAAGCCCTGCACTGAGCTCCACACTCAGCGTGGAACTGCTTAAGATTCTCCCTCTCTTTCTCTCTCTCCCCGCCCCAACCCCTCTACTCGGCTCCCATTCTCTCCCTAAAAAGAAAAAAAAGTTTGATAAAACAAAAAAACAACAAAAAAACCCCACCACGATGATGGCTTTTATAATACAGATGTAGAAAATAAAGAACTACAAAACATCTTGGACCTCAGGATGAGCTGAATGCTTGGGCACAGACACTCCTCTGTGGAAATATATCTTCCCCATGAAATGGGTTGATGTATATATTAACTTCATGTTTTGGAATTATGAGTTTGATTTTCATTTCTTTATTTATTTTTGAGAGACAGAGAGAGACAGAGTGCGAGCAGGGGAGGGGCAGAGAGAGAGAGAGGGAGACACAGAACCTGAAGGAGGCTCCAGGCTCTGAGCTGTCAGCACAGAGCCCGACGCAGGGCTTGAACTGGGCCGCCCAGGTGCCCCTATTAGCTTGATTTTTAAGTGAGAATATTCTTATTTACCTTACAGGTTTACCATGAAGGTAAGAGGTAAAGAATATGGAGTATTCATATACATTTAGGTATACGCTTACATATATACTTACATATACACTTACATATACATCCATATCCATACATACACACATGCTTATCATTTCTTACTGGGCCTCTGCTTTCTTTCAGGGGAGCTCTTCTGTGGAATTTCCTGTTCAGAACCGTGGCCACCAGAGGGCAGCTGAAGACCAGGACTGGAGGTTTGAAGATGTAATTGGAGACCAGAGTTCACATTTTCTGGTTCAAAGTCTGTTCAAGATTAGTAAGGCTACGTCTCTTAACTACCTGTTGCTCAACTCATGTTTCCTTGTCATGTGCATTATCCTCTCTTATACGTCAAGCTCATGCCTTTAAGTCTCCCTGAAGGCAAAGGGTATGATATTCTCGTGTGGGAAAGAAAATAAAGGAAATAATTTCTTTCTCAAATTTCCCTTCTGTGTTTTTTTTTAACTTCCTGCAGCACCTACTAATTACTGGGTACACAGGAATAACCCACTGAACTTGGCAGCTCTCTTTGGGAAGAAACTAAGGTGGTTATCTGTGGTAAACAGACCAACTGTTCACCATCTGTAACAATGACGCTGCGAAACGAACTGAAAACGTCCCGCGGGGCAAGGCCAGGGCCAAGAAGGAGGAGACCTCGGCTTGGACGTTCCCTTTATGACAAAGAGGAAATAAAATTCAGAAAGGAAGTAGTACGCGGTGTATTTTTCAGTTGGGGGGCAGAAAGAGTTTTCCATTGCCGCGAACTGCGATGACGTTCGATCCCTCTGTGTGTCACAAGCTCTCGGACGTTTCCTTGGCTCTGATACCCACTACTGAACTTATTTGCCGTGCAACCAACGTCCTACTTTTTCTAGACCTAACTGGCACTGCCCGCAGCCAAGCTGAGATCACATGCCTGACCACTGCATCATGACCTGCAACGTCACATGTTTCAGATTCCATTCCCAGCTCCCTGCAGGGCTGCGTCTGGTGCAGGAAGCCTGGCAGGACCATTCCAGCAAAGTCCAGGATTTCTCTGGCCAAGCAATAGCTGATTCCAACCTGCAGAGGAATTCATTTTATGACTCAAACTTGCGAAAGGGACACATGAGCGCACAAGTGAGAAAGACAAAACAACACAACACCCCAGAGGAAGAGATTTTGGTAAGAAAATTAAGAGAAATAAAATCTCTACAGTAGAAACTTTCTTTGTCTCTATGATTCGCTCTCAAGCTGTCCCCCCCCCCAAAAAAAAAAGAAGAAGAAAAAGAAGTTTCTGAAAACAGTTCTCATCCTTTTAATGTCCCTGCTCTCTGACACGACTTTTGGGTGGCCTGAGGACACACAGTTGTGCAGCTGACCTTGTTCACGGAGTTCAGGGCAACTGGAGTCCTTACCTCAGGGATCCTTCACTGCTCAGCTGAGGAAGGAAAAGAGCCAGAGTACCATCAGCCAGACAACCTCACGCCAGACGTACTTCCCTCTCCAACCCCCAGGTGACACAAAAACCTTCTTTCTGGAACCTTCTGTAAGAGTAAACAGCTACCCCTACCCTCTGGCTGCCACCCTGTTCTCACAGGCCAGCCTGCTCACCCCTTTAACCTTGTCACTTAGCATAAAGAAAATCACTACCAACCACCCTCCCTCTCCACCTCACACCATTGCCAGGCCACAAGCATGCCAGGCTCTTTATTTCCTAGGCTTGGAGAATGGGAGAAGGCTTCCCAGAGGAAGTGGGATCTACAGTTTACCTGGAATAGGAGCAGGAGCCAGGTAGGCCAGGGTAAGCGTGCTCTAGGGAGACAGAGCATGTGCAAAGGCCCAGTGGTGAGCGAGCATGTGACGTATTCCGGAAGCTAGCACAAGTTCAGCGTGGCTGGAGCAGAGTTGGGGAGGGAGCAGAAGACGAGGCTAGGGACATCAGCAGGGGTCCTCCAGTTCCTTGCTCCTCAAAATGTCCTGCACAGACCAGCAGCGCTGGCATCCCCTGGGGAGCCTATTCAAAACGCACAATTTTAGGCCCAGCGCCCAACGTGTTGAATCTGCATCTGCATTTTAAGATCCCCAGGGCATCTGAGGCACAGTAAAGTCTGAGAAGGCCTCCTCTAAGTCTTTTAAGCAGTTCAGACTTGGGAGCAACAGGAACTTTCTGAAGGTTTAAACAGGGCAACCACACGATAAGACTTACGAGTTAGAAAAATCATCCTTGCTGCAAAGCAGAGGAAAACAGGGTGAGTCAGTAGAGACCAACACAGAGACAAGGAGGCAGGAGGCCAGCGAAGAGGCCGGTGCAGTGGTCCCAGTGGAAGACAGCTGCCACTCTGGGCAGCAGGAAAGGGGGAGTGGATACATCCAACAGATGATAGGAGAAAGCCTCAGCAAGACAGTGGCGGCCCTGGAATCCCTCCTGGGTGCACCACCTGGCGGGGTGGGGGGGGGGCAGGGGAGGGGTGCCTGGGGAGCTGGCGGGAGTGCAGCAGGGTGGGGAAGGCGTTATCAGTGGGTGTGGGAAAGCACAAGACTCTTAAGGGAGAGTCCCTCTGTGTGCGCACAGGCTGCAGATGTTGCCCAACGCAGAATGTGAGCCAACCGGTTCCACACACACTTCACACGTGTCCCGGACTGTGCCTGGGGCTTAGGTGCCCCTGTGGCAGGGCCCCGCTGCTGCTCTCAGGGTTTACCCTCCAACTTTGGCCACATGCAAAGCAGGGAGCCTGCCCAGAGCTCTTGGGGGAAAATCCAGCAGCTTCAGTATTTAGCAAGGACAATTTCTCTTAGGGAACGCGGACATTCCCCTCCCCACCCCCACGAAAAATCTCAACAAAAGTGAGTGGCTAAGAACTTGTATTTACCCAAAAACAAAACCCTGCGTCTGGCCAAGAACAGAACATCTCTGTACCTCAAGAACAGTGCCGAGAAGCAGAATTGAGCCAGCGAGACGCCTACCGTTTCAGCAGGCCGACAGTGAGAAGTTAAAAGTCAAAAAGGAAAAATGTGGATTTTTTTTTTTTTTAATGCCAAATAATGGCTAAAGGGTAAGGTGGGTCGATTTCCCCGTGACTCGTGCTGAGCGAAGGAGGGAGTTCAGATTTGGGCATCTCCTCCAGGACCCCGTGGAGAAAGGGCTGCCCTCGGGGGCCTGACATCTGCAGACTCACGTGGTAACAGGGGCTGCGCTTTCTCGGCTCTGGGCGCTGAGGCTGCTCCGGCCGAGGACGGAGGAATGGCCACTTCCCGTGGTACGTGCAGAGGGGGCTGGCGGTGGAGGGATGTGAGGGACGCTCGGTCTACAGCCCTAAGGCCTTCTGCCCTCTGTCCTCCTGCCCTGCCTGGCAATTGGGACAGACTGGCAGACTTCTCTCCTGCTTCTGCTGCCAAGAAAGGAAAAGATCACTGGAAACGTGGCCGAAAATTCCAGAGTCGATGGCATCTACCTGCCTCCACCTTGTGACATGAACTAAGCTGCCAACTCTCCATTTACAATGGAGAGATTAGCTATACCTGAGGACTGTCTAATGAAGGAGACTTGTCTGACACAGTGATGGGCATCACACCAGGGAGGGGGAGGGACAGCAAAAAAGTTGACCGAGGCAGAGAGGTCTTGCAGTCGGAAAACTCAGGAGTAGTTAGCTGATCTCCCTGACTTCCCCGGAGCCCCTGTCCCCACCGCCCGCCCCCCACCCCCCGGCTTCTGCCCTTTCTGCCCTGCTGGAACACTTATGTCCACGGTGGCCACCACTGTGGAATCAGCAGACGTTCCTCTGTCCCCTACCTTTTGATAGCATATGACATAACTGATCCCCTTCCTCCCCGAACCTTTTCTCTCTTGGCTTCTGGGACACCCCATCTTTGGTTTCCCACCTTCTTCCACGGTAGGCCATTCTCAGTCCCCATTGCTGGCTCCTTAATTCCCTTTCAAATAGGCGAGGCCGGTTCTGTCTTAGACCTCCTCTGGTTCCCATCCAGGTTTTCTGGTCCCCCAGGGTCCCCGGCCGAGTCTCTTTCACCTTCTGTGCGCTGTTGGCTTGCCAGTGTGTTATCTCCCGCCTCACTGTCTTCTGGGCCGCACACTCCTGTCTTCACATGCTGGTCGGGCAGCCATCTCCAATAGAAACGGTCCAAATGCCACCCCTGACTCCCTCCCCCCAAAACCGATGCGAGTCTTCCCAGCTCGGTGAGGGCGGGTGCACGTCCACCCCCTTGCGCTCACATCCTGAACCCTCTGCTCCCCCGGTTCCCCACACGCGGTCCTCCCCCCCCCTCAAACAGAGCGGCTGGCTCTAGGAAACTTTTAGTCCTTGGTGGATTTGGGGTTACCAACATCACAGAGAGCAACTCTAATTTCTGAGAAGCTGTAAAACCAGAACAAAACTCTGGGAGGTGGTGTTAGCTCTTGCCAGGACAAAGAACAATCACAGGGCAGGAATCGAAACCATCTGTACCGAAGCTTCGAGGCAGAACTACTGGCACCGAGGAATAACTCCGCCGGCAAGTCTCGTCAGGATGTTCACGGTCTAAGACAAGAAGAAACATCCATGGCGTGGGGTTGAAAGCTTGGGTCCGGAGCCAGACGGAGTCCATGCCGTCTGGGCGTGGGACACTGATCACATTATCTGTGTGCTTAGATTTCCTCGTTGTAAACTGGGGACAACGGTAGCATTTGGCTCCAGGGGTTGTAATGTAAAGTGGGTCATCTGTGTAAAAATGCCAAGAATCGTGCCTGGCACGGGGCGACGTCCAAGGCATTTTAGTTATTATTATTATTCCAAGTAATCTGAAATGTGGGAGTGGGGCAAAAATATTTACCAAGTGCCAAATATACTTAAAAACAAACTGCTTTTCTGAGTTTAGATCTAGAGTGAGGGTGGGTCACAGCTGGGGCCTGCAGGGAGGGGCAGGAGGAGCCGGGAGGGCACAGCCACTAAAGCGCTAAGTGGTTTAGCATTTCTGCCCTACTCACGCCTCCTCGCTAGGGCTCTACAGGGGAGACTCCTGCTCTCTGGCTGTTGTGTTGTTTTGTTTCAGAGAGAGCATGCACAGGGGAAAGGAATAGAGGGTGGGAGGGAGAGAGAGACAGAGAGGGAAGGAGGGAGGGAGGGAGGGAGAGAGAGAGAGAGAGAGAGAGATCGAGAGAGAGAGAGAGAGAGAATCTTAAGCAGTCTCCACGCTCAGCATGGAGACCAACACAGGGCTTGATCCCACAACCCCGGCTGGGATCATGACCTGCGACGGGATCAAGAGCTGGACGCTCAACCGACTGAATCACCTCGGCGCCCCTTTGGCTGTTCTTGAAAGAAGCTTAACCCCCAGGGCATCTGGACGGAAGAAAAGACTGCCTCATTCCAAGTCAAGCCCCGCTCTTCTCTTCTGGCTGGGTTTGAGACACAGACCACAGGGCTTTCGAGGTCTAGTTTTGATTTGTGGGATGGAGTGCCACTGGATATCTACTGCCGTTGAACAGGCACGGACCCCCAACAGAGCACCATGAAAATTAAGAATCGAAAGGTGGTGTTAGAACTCCCAGAGCTCAATAAAACACACAAACAACCCAACTTGTAAAAAAAAGAAGAAAAAAAGGGCAAAGGACGTGAAGAGGCATTTCTCCAAAGAAGATGGACAAACAACCAATAAGCACAGGAAGGGGTGCTCACCCTGACTAATCATCACAGACATGCACAGCGAAACCATGATGAGATAGCTCTTCACACCCACTAGGATGCGCACTGTGAAAAACACAGAAGCCAACAAGAGAGGATGTTTACAGACAGGATGCGGAGAAACTGGAATCTCCGTACGTTGCCAGTGAGACGGTCAGTGCAGCCGCTGGGGAAAACAGTATGGTAATTCCTCAAAACTTAAGCACAGAACTACCCTATAATCCAGCGATGGCACTTCTAGGTAAATACCCACCAGAATGGAAAGCAGGGACTAAAACACGCTCCCAGCAACGTTATTCTCAATAGCTAAAAGGTACGAGCGACTCAAATATCCTTCAACAAACGAACGGATAAAGAAAACGTGGTCTGTGCACACAATGGGGTATTCCTCAGCCTTAGAAAGGAAGGAAATCCTGACACATGGTACGACCTTGAGGATATCTCGAACAGTGGAAAAACCAGTCCCAAAGGACAGCTACACCGTAGGATTTACCTAGGGTCAAATTCATGGCGACAGCCAGTAGATTGGTGGTCGGAGGCTGGGGAGAGGAGGGGATGGAAGCTAGTGTTTAATGAGTAGAGTTTCGCTTTTGCAGGATGAAAGAGTTCTGTGGACAGATGGCGCTGATGGCCGCACAACAATGTGAATGCCCCTGATGTCTCTGAACCGTAGGCTTGAAAATGACTACGACGAGGGGTGCCTGGGTGGTTCCGTTGGTTAAGCGTCGGACTTCGGCTCAGGTCAGGATCTCACGGTTCATGGGATCAAGCCCATGTTGGGCTCTGTGATGACAGTGTGGAGCCTGCTTAGGACTCTCAAAATAAATAAATAAAACATTAAAAAAAAAATTAACTGGGGGCGCCTGGGTGGTTCCAGTCAGTTAAGCATCCGACTTCGGCTCAGGTCACGATCTCACGGTTTGTGAGTTTGAGCCCCGCGTCGGGCTCTGTGCTGACAGCTCAGAGCCTGGAGCCTCTTCAGATTCTGTGTCTCCCTCTCTCTCTGCCCCTCCCCCTCTTGCACTCTGTCTCTCTCAGAAATAAACATTACACAAATATTTTTTAACGATTAAGATGATACATTTATGTACAGGATACAATTTTTTTTAAAAAAGGATAAACCCAACGTGTACATCAGCTTCATTATAAGAGAAGTTTTGTTCAAAATTCCAAGTATTTGTTCATATTTACATACATGGGAATCCCCTATTTAAATGGGATTTATTTAATGAACTCCTACTGGTGTGCAAGCCACGTTGGGCACGAAGGGAGGGAAAAGGAGGTCACGTCCTAGTGTGAAGAAACTCACGTTTCCTCAGCTCAGGGGAGGAAGAGAAAGATGAGGGAAGGCAAGAAAAGGAATTTAATAACTCAAACAAAAGGCACAACGTGTCTGGAGGCTTTCAAGAGATGCGCGCAGAGGGCTTGAGCTTTAGAGGGAGAAACCAAACATCTCCACGCCAAACATGAGATTTAAGGGAGGGAGCGAGGGCAGGAGGCGGATTGCAACGTCACAGACTCCGTAAGGAGCCGGGGGCGGACTACAGAGCACCTGAAGAGGAAATCTTTACAACCAGAGCACAGCGTGGAACCGGAGGAAAAGGGAAGAGAAAACAGCAGCTGCTGTAAGCGAGACCTCTAAACCAGTGCTTCGTAAGAGAATTGCTAAAACACACGGCATCAAACCCAAAGGCAGCCAGTGTCTCCTGAAACCCGGCTGCCCAGCAAAGAATTTGCATTTCTTTTTTTTTTTTTCAACGTTTTTTATTTATTTTGGGGACAGAGAGGGACAGAGCATGAACGGGGGAGGGGCAGAGAGAGAGGGAGACACAGAATCGGAAACAGGCTCCGGGCTCCGAGCCGTCAGCCCAGAGCCCGACGCGGGGCTCGAACTCCCGGACCGCGAGATCACGAGATCCCGCGAGATCGCGAGATCGTGACCCGGCTGAAGTCGGACGCTTAACCGACTGCGCCACCCAGGCGCCCCAAGAATTTGCATTTCTAAGAATATCTGTACCGCTCACACCATGGTTTTCTTCACCACCCAACAGGGCTGTCGCCAGAGAGCCCAGCCAGGGGCCCCGGTTGGCCCCTGTAAGCGTCGGCGAAGACACGGGAGGGCGGGGCTGAGGCCGAGGGCCCTTCCGGCTCCCTTGGGCACATGCAAGGCTATCCCGAGTATCACCCCTGACGCGACAAGAGAGGCTTTCACCCACTTGAAATGCAGAAATATTTATTTTGGTTTCCTTCATTGTTTTTGGAAATTCTGTTTTGGTTTATAAAACATAGAAATAGCCAACACTTAAAGCAAACATTCAAAACCCCAAGGTGACAAATTATTGACTTTGTGTGCAATTAAGAATACACGTACGAAGTTAGGCTACCAAATAGTGTTACTACAATGACAATTCTTTAGTGCAAACCCTGTTGTGCTTGTATAATACATGGACGCTCACAAATCCAAAACCAACTGCTTTCGGGATCGAAATGACAACTTGATTCAGTCACACGTGGCAAAGACTTGCAGTAAAGTGAAATGCAGCTAATTTCCCAAATTAACTTAGAAAAAAAAAAAATCCCTTGAGAAGTTAATCCCCGGAAATGAATTTTCCAGATGTCTACATCCTAGAATTTTGGCTTGGCAAATACATTTCATAAAAATCAGGTAGCATTGTAAGAGTGTTTATTACTGTCCATTTCAATAAGTACCCAAGTAGATCTATTCCCTTAATATTTTGAAAGACATGCCTTGCCTGAGAGTTTACTGGGGGTGGGGGGGAGCCCGTTAATCACAACGTCATCTTCTGATATGAAAACCACATTAAAACTCCATCGGCCATCACAAATAGTGACTGGTTTGGTGAAGATAAAGTGAGCAGTTACACCGGCGTCACAGTTGAGCATGGTTGACCCAGGTGATTTTATTTCCTTCTTGAAATGCTTCTCTTCACTGCAGAGTCTAAGGCAGATTTTTTAATAACCCCTGGGAAGGGATGGAGGGAGGGAAGCGGGCGTAGAGAAGAGGGTCTGAGCGCATTCTGCCCCATGGATGCCAGAATCCATTCATTCGCTCAGGTGAGCAGCCATTCGTCGGAGACTCCGTAATCTGTGCTCTTTTCAGGTGAGTCTGTTCTGTCCTTCTCCGGGAAACTTCTGCTCCTACGGGACAACAGGGACAGCGGGGAAGCGTGCGCGCTCCATACCCCGGGATCAGAGGGGTCGTCAGAGTGCGTGTGAGGCGGTGAAGGGAAGGAGGCAGGGATTAAAAAAGAATCTCTGGTCCACTTGTGATGTTCTCCAGCTGGGACAGTTCTTGTTTTTAAGGGACAGGTTCCCTCCAGGGCACTGTACTCGAGAGCAGCAGACAAATGCAGAATTTGCAGCAAAATCCTAATCCCTTGGTTAGAAAAACAGGGAGACAGAAGTTTTCACCTGCCTTTTTTTTTTTTTTTAAACTGAGGAAGTCATAAATAACTTAGCACATTTATAGTTCCCCCTTTACAATTTTAAGGCTCATTTTGGAAATTGTGTACCACCATAAGCATGGTCTGCAACACGAGGGGACTGTAAGGCAGTGTTCCACGTCCTCTAATATTCCTATGACAAGAACCCCGAATGCACAAGTCAAACATGGACGCTCCCTTTCCTACGCGTGCTCTAGTCAAAATTACCAACGTGAAGGCCATCAGTAGGAGACGTTGGAGGTGTGTGGTTTCTTTCTCATGTTAAACTTTGATGGTGGAATAAAGTTCATCTATCTGTGACCTGAAATAGTTCCGAAGCTCTGGCCGTTTAGCCTTCATTGTTGGGGTCAGGAGGCCATTGTCGACAGAAAATAATTCGGGGTGGAGAGTAATGCCTTTGACCTGCAAATAAATGAGGTGATTGAAGCAAAAACGAGGGCAGACACAACTTGAATCTAAAAAGCCCGAAGACCTGAAGGGATGGAGGCCCTGTGGCCGGTCCAGTCCCTCCGACTCAGGCCAGCCGGCTCTGTCCACACGGCGTAGGGGCTATGCCCACGACAGAATCCGGGCCTGGATCCCCACCTCCAGGAAAGGAGAATGCCTACTCCCTGGTTACAGAAACCCCCTCCCGCTGCCGAGCCACTCCATCATTCATTCCCCGTGGCTTTCTTTAGGTCACCTCGTGCTCCACACCTACTCACACGAAATCCTCAAGTCGGAAACCTGTTTTGCAGGGGTTCGTGCGCCGTGTTGAAAGTCTTACCTGTTCAAATGGTTTCAGGCCAGAGTCCTTCCCGAGCCTCACCATGTCTTCTAGGACGGCTCTTCTGACATCCTAGTAAGGCAAGAAAACAACACGCTTGCTGTGTTGGAGGTCCCTGGAGGCAGGCCCGGCGCCAGGCGAAGGTCCGGGAGGTGGACCACACGCTTCGGAGCCTTACCTTGTTCCTGCAAAGTTCCTCAAAGGAGCCTGCAAATCCTCTCTTTTGGGCCCAGGGACATAACGTCTCAACATCCGGTACCACGATTGCGATGAGAAATGCCTTTAACACAGACGAGTAAGTTAGGACACGGCTTGATGGCAGATATTCTGAGATAGTGCTTCTTTGTCATCTTGTACCACGGACCCCGGGAGGATCTGACAGAGGTCACGGACGCTCTCTTCAGAATATATTCCAGCCCCAGGGGTCGATGGAGCCCAGGTTAAGAACTCCCAGCTGTAAACTACACCCAGCATCACGAATTTTGCGATTAAATGTTTTAAAAGGGCCACTGGGCATCAAAATCTGACAAAACCCTAATTTGTATTTACTTTTGCATATTATATATATACAGATTTTTTTTTAATGTTTATTTATTTTTGAGACAGAGAGACAGAGCATGAATGGGGGAGGGTCAGAGAGAGGGAGACACAGAATCTGAAACAGGCTCCAGGCTCTGAGCTGTGAGCACAGAGCCTGACGTGGGGCTCAAACTCACGGACCGCGAGATCATGACCTGAGCCGAAGTCGGCCACTTAACCGACTGAGCCACCCAGGTGCCCCTATATACAGATTTTAATAAAACTGCATCAAATAAGCAAGTGGGGCAATAGATATCATCAAATAACTGCTCTAAAAAAGAGAGAAAATTTATACAGATTCATTTTCTTTAAATCTTTCCGATTCCGTCTCCCTCTCTCTGCCCCCCACCATTTGCACTCTGTCTCTCTCTCTCTGTCAAAAATAAACAAAACGTTAAAAAAAAGGGGGGCGGGGCGCCTGGGTGGCACAGTCAGTTAAGCAGCCAACTGCAGCTCAGGTCACGATCTTGCGGTTCATGGGTTCGAGCCCCGCGTTTGGCTCTGGGCGGACAGCTCGGAGCCTGGAGCCTGCTTCCGATTCTGTGTCTCCCTCTCTCTGTCTCTCCCCGACTTGTGCTCTCTCTCTCTCAAACATAAAACATTAAAAAAAATTTTTTTTAAGTCTCTAACGCCTTTTTCTTTTTTACAATTTAGTAACAATAAAACTAAAAGTCAAAGGCATGGTAAGGTACCAGGTCAAAAAAAACCCAGTACACACTCAAAGAAAAATAGGTGTATTCCTTACAAGATAAGAAAATATTCTTTCGAAAGTATTCAAAAGTCTCGAGATTTGAAAAAAAGATGAACTTTCAGGAAACCAGACCCCTTTCTCTTCCTTGCCATCATCCGCCCCACAGTTTGCAAAGAGACGTGCCCCTACAGCGTTGACCTTGGTTTTCAACTTTATGCATATATACCGGTTCAGAACCACCGCTGCTCAAAAACAGTTCAGGAGGCACAGCATAGCTACGTTGCGTTTAACATGTTTGAAAATCCTAAACTTTCTCATAATCAACGTATCAATATTTCCTTTCATAATTAAATTAGAAGCGTATTGTACCCACTCCCTCATATCTTTTTTTTTTTTTAATATGAAATTTATTGTCAAATTGGTTTCCATACAACACCCAGTGCTCCTCCCAGCAGGTGCCCTCCTCACTCCCTAACATCTTTATCCAACTCCCCTTGGTACACCAGGCCACTCGAGCCGGGTAAAATAAAAATCTGCAATTTAAAGAGCAAAACTCTTCTGGATAAGAAATGCCACGCAGCAAAACCCAGTAGTACTCTGGCACGTCGCACATGAAAGTCAATTCAATACCCATCGCCAACTCCCCATGGCACCGAAAAGCTCCGGAGCACGAGGCCTGGCCGTGCCCCCGTGACATGGCTCCCAGGGCAGAGGGCCCGTACCTGCAAGCTCTCTCCGTACACAAACACCTGAGCGACAGGTTCGCTTCGCACGTAGATGTTCTCAATCTTCTCCGGTGCTATGTACTCTCCTTGCGCCAGTTTAAATATGTGCTTTTTCCTGTCGATAATCTTCAAGGTACCATTCTGTTTATTAGAGGGGAGGGAGGGGCTGGCAGTGGGTCCGTGGCTGGTGCCCCCTGCCCCTGCCCGCCCCGTGTCAGTCACACACAGCTCAGGGCACTTTGCACAGGGCATCATTTAATCCTGGTAACATGGCACAGAGGCGAGCTATCAGCCCATCTGAGAGGCAAACTCAGGCTTGAAGAGACTAAGTGACTTGCCCAAGGCCAGTGAGTCAAGTAGAAAGAGAGAGAGAGAGAGAGAGAGAGAGAGAGAGAGAGAGAGAAGGGACCCCAGAGCTCATGCTTTCACTTCGTCCCTAGTAGCTTGCTACCTATCTGGCTCCCCAAGAATGAGTCCTGCTCCTTGAGAGTACAGACAGGGACGTATCCTCCCAGAGCACTCTGTCTGCACAGAGTGAGGGCTCAGTGGATGTTTGCTATAGAGAGGCCTAACGTCTGCTTCCTTTGTCATTGTTTCGGGGCGGGCGGGGGAGGGGACTGCTCCTGGCCCCAGGGGCAGCGTCGGTCAGCAGCCCACACAATAACCGTGGGGAGGCTACAATCTCTGCGCTAGACTGGCCAGATGTCAGGAGTGCCCGCCTCTGGTAACCCAAACCTCACCCCATTCAACCCATCCCCATCCCAGGGTCATTCTTATGCTTCCAAAAGTCAGCTGTTGGGGAGTTTCTGTGGTTCTCTCATTCCATGTTGGTTCTGCGCCATTTTCACAAGGACTAGACTGAGGTCCAGGGAGATTATGAAATGTGTTCATTAGCGCCAGAGCCAGAATTAGAACTGACACGTAATCCCTCTTGAACTTGGAAAGAGGGACTTAATTTATTTCTGAATAACTGGGGTATGCTGAAGTCTGAATTAATTGGCTCGGCGGGATGAGGGGTGGATTTTCCACTTCACTAAAAATTTCGGGGAGTATTGTGCACCTTAAATCTATAAGAATCAACCAATACACAATAATGAAAATTATATTAGCCATTTCAGTGCTTGTCATTAAACATAGTAACCACTTAGAAAAAGCAGTGGTTGGTACCACAGCAAGCAAAATTGGCCAAACCTATGGATGTGGCTTCGTGTACATGACTCTCCCTCTCATGGTGGACTCTGGAATTTCTCTACATAAATTTAAGACTAAATCCAAAGGAGCTGGCCTAATCCGTGGAACACTCATCCTATTTGTAATGAGATGGCAGACCTAACAAACGCATATATTCACAAATTCTTGCCCACCACACCTTCCTGGAGGTCTACCACAGTGCTCCCCACACCTTGTTAAACCAAGGCCTTAACATTGAGGTCCAGCCCGGATATATAAAAGGCCGTACGGAGTCTCTCTGGATTTCAAATGGGAAGCAGCCACCAGAATTGATGTCAAGCATCAAAAACAAACCTATTTGTTATGGTTAAGATGAAAATCCTACCCGGGCACGCTCAGAGTGTAAGTGTATTCCCTTCAGGAAATGGAAGAGCCTACACCACACCCCCTTGGCAGGAAAAGAGAAAAGTGAGGCCGCCCCCTGCAACCCATGGGACATTTTCTTCCCTATGGCAGAAAACAACAGTCTCTGGGGACAGGGAAGGGGAGAGCTTACTGGTAACCACTTTCCAATGTCCCCTGTGTGTAACCAGCCATCTTTATCCAGAACTTCCGCCGTTTTTGCTGGGTCCTTCAAGTAGCCTTTGAATACATTTGGCCCTTTCACACACACCTGAAGAGGAAAAGCATGGAGGGGGGTGAGGAGAAAGTAGAGGAAGGGGGTGAAAAGGTACAAACTTCTAGTCAGAAGAGAAGTACCAGGGACAGAATGTGCGGTGTGGTGACTACAGTTGGCACTATTATGTGATATATTTACATGTTAAGATGTTATGTGATATATTTACATGTTAAGATATTATGTGATATATTTACATGTTAAGAGATGAGGGGCACCTGGGTGGCTCAGTTGGTCAAGCATCTGACTCAGGATTTTGACTCAGGTCATGATCTCATGGTTCATGAGTTTGAGCCCCATGTCAGGCTCCATGCTGGACTTTTTCTCTCTCTCTCTCCCTGCCCCTCCCCTGCTCCCTCTCTCTCGAAAAAGAAGTAAACTTTAAAAAAAAGTTAAAAAATGAGATCCTAAGAGTTCTCATCACAAGGAAAGAATTTTCTTTTTTTCTTATATCTATGTGAGATGATGGATATTCATGAAACTTATTGTAGGTAATTCACTTCACAATATATGTATGTCAGATCATCATGCTGGTTAGCTATTGTTTTTAATGTTTATTCATTTTGGAGAGAAAGAGACAGAGTGTGGGCGAGGAAGGGGCAGAGGGAGGGAGATACAGAATCTGAAGCAGGCTCTAGGGTCTGAGCTATCAGCAGAGAGCCCAACACGGGGCTCGAACCCACAAACCCTCACAAACCGTAAGATCATGACTTGAGCTGAAGTCAGACACTTAACTGACTGAATCACCCAGGGGCTCGAACCCATGAACGCTCACAAACCGTGAGATAATGACCCGGGCTGAAGTCAGATGCTTAATCGACTGAGCCACCCAGATGCCCCAATCACTGTGCTGTTTAAACATACAGCACATACAGTGTTGTAGGTCGATTACATCTTGACGGAAGTGTGAGGGGGAAAGATAATCTGTTAACAGCATTTACTGGGGGCTGTCCAGAGAAAGCTGGGGTGCGTGTGTGTGTGCACGTGTCTCCACCTTTAGCCAGAAGCCCTGAATTCTATAACCCAGGAGTTACCAAAGCCACTCTGGGATCTTGGTGGTACCTCCAATCCTCCTGTTTCCTTGTCTTAATGACCTCAGCTGCAGTCAGGTTGTAGGGCTAATGCTTGCCTGAGGTTCCTGCTCACAGCTGCTGGAAAGCCCCAAGGGGGATGAAATCACTTTGAAGTCATTAGGCTTTCCTTCCGCTAGCCAGTAGCTCACTAACAGGTATCCAGGGCAATTAGCCCACCAGAGCTGTGCTCTAGACCCTGAAGCACTGGAGCCTTTGCACGCTCTGAAGCCCAAGTCCCTCTGGTGTCTGATAGAAGAGATGTTAGTGGTACCCCTCCCGCATTAGGAACCTTCAGAAAGAAGCCTGTTGGATCCCGGAGCACCAATGACATCAAGCTCAATGCCTTTACACGACAGTGCCGAGGTCACGGCAGTGCCGGGGTCACGGCGGGCAGTCAGAGGAATGGCGATGAGGGTGAACGACGAGGGGCGGGGGAGGGGGGTTCACTTACCTCGCCCTCGCCCTTGGCTGCCAGGTAGTTCATTTCTTCTACATCAACAAGTTTTATAAAATTACAAGGCATTGGGGCACCAACGTGGCCTGCATGTTCAATAAAAGAATGATCATTCCCAGGAGGACTACTAATACCCTGAAGCCAAATTACTTTTATAGCAAACAAGCCTGCTCCTGCTCATAATAAGAACAGCTGGTGTAAACTTCTGTTTTCTCCCATTATATCCTGGCCCGCGCGCGCCTCCCGCGCCCCCCCCCCCCCCGCAGGAAGTGAACATAGAGTGTTTATTCTTCAAAGAGAGACAACTATTCAAAAGTCTTTTAGGGACCTCTCCCAAGTTTGGTGCTCCAAATTATTTTTCAGAGTAGAAATAATTTGGCTGCTGGTTTTAAGGGTTTTCTACATACACCCGGAAGCAAGCTTTCTAAAAGTTCCACTAGGCTCCCAGGATCCGATGGCCTCTGCTTACCACCTGCCGCCTCTCTCTCAACAGACTTAACATCCCTGCTTTCTGTAAGAAAACAACACAGGGGTGCCTGATGGGCTCAGTTGGTTAAACGTCTGACTTCAGCCCAGGTCATAATCTCAAGGTTTGTGAGTTCAAGCCCTGCATCAGGCTCTGTGCTCTCAGTACAGAGTCTGCTTTGGATCCCCTGTCTCCCTCTTTCTCTCCCACTCGTGCTGTCTCTCTCAAAAACAAATAAACATTTACTAAAAAAAAAAAAAAGAAAGAAAGAATATGCGCAGCTTTGCCAAACCTGGTTTATTCTCTCCCACACCCCCTGGCTCTGACCAAGACCATCTTTACTTCCTTACATATGGGAGAACTTGTTTTAGATTTAAGTTTATTAAGATAGGATGGTGCTTATTTTCACAGCTAACTCAACTCTCCTGCCCAACGTGGTTCAGACTGGGGTTGTCTTTTCCCAAACAAACAAAAAAATAACAGAAATGAGATAGGTTTTAAGAGCATCACAAAGAATTCCTCCTATGTTTTAATAATTTTTGCATAAGTTAAACCATGAAAAAGGGTCACAGACAGTTGGTGGGAGTCCCAGCAGAATTGTGCTACTAGGGTCCAAGACACTAGAATCCATGTTACCAGATTGCGCTCGTATTTCTAACACGCCAAATAAATCAGCGGGGTCTGCAGAGTGGAGAACTCTGTACTACCTGTGTGCTACAGAGGAGAGCACAGAAACTTTGCAGTCAGACCCGGGCTGGAATCCTGGCTGCAAAGCCTACTGCTGTGCAAATTCTTATACATTATTTACACGCTTTTTAATCAACAATCACTTCCTCTCCGGGGTCACAGGGCCTGCTTCACAGGGATGCGATGAAGTGCACATGATGTACATCTCAAGCACCTAACACACAACCTCATCCATGACAGCTGCTCCATCGATGACTTCCGTATTTGCCTCTACTTGCGCCTTTTTGGAGAAAGGACTTGTTTCTTTTGCTCTGTGGTCTCGACACCTAGCACAGCACCCAGTGTAAATTCAATTCAAATTTACTAGCAAATAATTAGACCCCAATCAATTCCTTGTAGGCTCTGTTGGGCCCAACATTCTGAACCCGGTAAAAAGGGCATCATGTCTCAGCTGTCAGCCTCAGAATCTAGGTACATTGCCCCCTGTGTTACAGCTGGGTCCTCAAAGCACATCCTGCTCTGCCACAGCGGCTGTTCTCCACCAGGCGCCCTGATTTATGAGGCTGCCCCAAGGCCTAATCACTTGAGACACAGAACTTAAGTTGGTTAATGAACCAATGATGAACCCAATTCCAGTAATTCTGGTTGGAATAACAGGCTTCCAATAAGCAGTGGCCCGCTATGCGTACCTGCTGTCCAGTCTCCAGGCATGGTCAGGCAGCACCCGGCAGTGCATTCGGTCTGTCCGTAGCCTTCGTAAAACTGGACCAGCAAGAGATGAAACGTTATTAAAGGGAACAGTCACACCCATGCTGCAAGTGCACAAATCATTAAGTTCTTGTAACTCCTGAGCAACGGCTGACCATGACCACAGTGAAACCTCTTTTTAAATGTTGTACAAGTAAAACCTTGGATGGCAAGTAACTTGTTACGCGAGTGTTCCACAAGACGAGCAAACATTTCTAATGAACTTTAACTTGATAAACGAGCGATGTCTTGCAATAGGAGCAGTATGTGAGGCCGAACGTCACATGATCACAGCTGAGCCAATGGTTCTGGAGATCTGCTTTGACATAGGAGTGCTTTGGATTACAAGCATGTTTCCGGAACGAATTATGCCTGCAAACCAAGGTTTTACGGATGTGGTAAATTTGTAGGCTACCGCTACAGCTTTGTTATGGCACCCAAACATCTTCACCCCCAACACAAAACACCAGCCTCTGTCCATGGTCATCTTCTTCTACTTAACCTCCTGCAGACAGGCCAGGGGGACACCGACATGGCCCGACAGGTCACACTGCACACCACCCACTCGGGAATGTCCTGGCTCTGTGAGCTCTCGGCTCTGCCCCACGCATGTCTTATATGTCACCCAGTCTCTCCTGCCTCCCCCAACCCCTTTAAGGCAGGTTTTTCTCCATGGTTTGCAAGCGGGGCTTATCGCTTGTGACCCATTTCTATACCTCAGGCCTGATTAAAGGCGAGTCTTCTGGACTGTGCTTGACCCTAGAGAAAATCACACAGTCCGTGGTGGCCACAGACGCATCTTCTCGCGCCTCGTGTTAAAGATATACACGCTCCTTTCTCCGAGCAACCTACGCATAACACGATCTTCCCAGCCAAAATAAGCCACCGAACTATAAGGATGACTTTTGGAAAGGAGATTCCTGGGCTTGGAAAAGGCGGAGACAATCGGCTGCAGTGACACCCATCTCACCTGACAGCCGAGCGCTGCTCTCAGAAACGTCAGCACGGTGGCGGACACGGGCGCGGCTCCTGTGACCATCAGCCTGACCTTTCCTCCCAGGCTCGACTTATAAGGCAAGGAGAGAGGAGACAGTGAGGGTCAAATGGCTGCACGTTGGTGGCCTTCTCCAAGACACCTTTTGGGAACCCAGTACCCCCAATCCACCACTCCTTCTCCGCAGCCACACAGAGCTCACCCATGCACACACAATTCACAGGCGTTCAAAGGAGGAATGCCTGGCTGAAGCTGAAGCGACACCCTTCACTCTCAATGGGTATGAAGAATAACCCAACACCACTACTTGTGGGTATTGTTTTGTTTTGTTTTTTTACTTGCAATTAAAAAATATTATTTTTTTTAATGTTTATTTATTTTTGAGAGAGACAGAGACAGACCTTGAGCAGGGGGGTGGGGGGAGGGGGAGACAGAGGGAGACACAGAGTCCTTAGCAGGCTCCAGGCTCTGAGCTGTCAGCACAGAGCCCAACACGGGGCTCGAACTCACGGACCGTGAGATCATGACATGAGCCGAAGTCGGATGCCCAACTGACCAAGCCACCCAGGTGCCCCTACTTGCATGTATTTTTAAGGAATTAGCACAAGAGTGTGGCGGACTGGGGGCAAACACCACATTTTTTGGCATTTGTTTGGACATAATATCGTCATTCCACATTCTTTATCACTTGTGCCTAAAAAATGACATTGAAAGTAACATACCTGTTTCAGAAAGCAAAGCAAAATAAACAATTAGAAAAGCTCTAATACCCTGATTCCTTTCCTTCCCTGCCATCTCACCACGTTGCTCACGTTTATACTGGATACTGAGGTTTACTTAGTGGCTTGGCCCTTAATTTTTAGAAATGTGCCAGACTTAATAAAAACATGCCATTCTCTCTTACCTTCATACTTTGCTTTAAAAAAAGAGCCCTCATAGAAACTCTGAAGCCAAAGTTAGTTTACATGACAAACAACAGTTTTGAGTCTGTCACCTGTATCTTGTGGAAGATCAGTTTGTCCCACAGGCTGTTGTTTCTAATGATGCCACTGCGAAGCTCTGATTCTTTTCTCTTGGAGGCAAAGTCCAGGAGCCATCGCTTCAGGGTGGTGTTTGCCTGCCCAAAAATCTGATGGGTCAAGAAAAGAGAAGGTTTCAAAACGATGAGGATGGCTAGAATCAGAAAGTCAGACAGCAACAGGTGTCGGCAAAGGTGCGGAGAAACTGGAACCTACCCCCCTACGTTGCTGGGGGTGGGGTGGGAAATGTCGTACAGCTCGGTCACTTTGGAAAGTAGGCTGGCAGTTCCTCAAATAGTTAAACACAGAGTTACCATGTGACCCGGCAATTCCGCTCCAATGTAAGTACCCAAGAGAAAAGAAGGCACGTGTCCATGCAGAAACTTGTACATGAATGTTCATAGCATCATTATGTATGATAGCCAAAGAGGGACGACAACCCAAATGCCCACCCATGCATGAAAAGATAAATAAAATGTGTTATATCTGTTCAATGTAAGAAACACAACAGATGAACATAGGAGAAGGGAAGGAAGGAAAAATAAGATGAACACAGAGAGGGAGGCAAACCATAAGATACTCAAATACAGAGAACAGCCTGGGGGTTGCGGGCAGGGTGTTGGGTGGGGGCGGATGGGCTAGATGGGTGATGGGCAGTAAGGAGGGCACTTGTTGGGACGAGCATTGGGTGTCATATGTAAGTGATGAATCACTGGGTTCTGCTCTTGAAACCAATATGACACTGAATGTTAATTAACTTTAATTTAAATAAATAAATTTAAAAAATAAAATGCCAAACCATTATAATAGGACTGATCTTGTTATGTCAAAAAAAATGTGTTATAGCTTTCTGCCCGTGGACGCCGCCGAGTAAGCATCGTGAAAGTCTCCCCTCCCACCGCCGTCATGTCTAAGTCAGAGTCTCCCAAAGAGCCTGAACAGCTGCGGAAGCTTTTCATTGGAGGTTTGAGCTTTGAAACAACCGATGAGAGTCTGAGGAGCCATTTTGAGCAATGGGGAACACTTACGGACTGTGTGGTAATGAGAGATCCAAACACCAAGCGCTCCAGAGGCTTTGGGGTTTGTCACCTATGCCACTGTGGAAGAGGTGGATGCAGCCATGAATGCAAGGCCACACAAGGTGGATGGAAGAGTTGTGGAACCAAAGAGGGCTGTCTCGAGAGAAGATTCTCAAAGACCTGGTGCCCACTTAACTGTGAAAAAGATTTTTGTCGGTGGCATTAAAGAAGACACTGAAGAACATCATCTAAGAGATTCTTTTGAACAGTATGGGAAAATTGAAGTGGTTGAAATCATGACTGACCGAGGCAGTGGCAAAAAGAGAGGCTTTGCTTTTGTGACCTTTGATGACCATGACTCTGTAGACAAGGCTGTCATTCAAAAATGCCGTACTGTGAACGGCCACAACTGTGAAGTAAGGAAAGCTTTATCTAAGCAAGAGATGGCTAGTGCTTCTTCCAGCCAAAGAGGTCGAAGTGGTCCTGGGAACTTCGGTGGTGGTCGTGGAGGTGGTTTTGGTGGGAATGACAACTTTGGCCGTGGAGGAAACTTCAGTGGGCGAGGTGGCTTTGGCGGCAGTCGAGGTGGTGGTGGATATGGTGGCAGTGGGGATGGCTGTCACGGATTTGGTAATGATGGAAGCAACTTTGGAGGTGGTGGAAGCTACAATGATTTTGGCAATTACAACAATCAATCTTCAAATTTTGGACCCATGAAAGGAGGAAATTTTGGAGGCAGAAGCTCTGGCCCCTATGGTGGTGGAGGCCAATACTTGGCCAAACCACGAAACCAAGGTGGCTATGGCGGTCCCAGCAGCAGCAGTAGCTATGGCAGTGGCAGAAGGTTTTAATTACTGCCAGGAAACAAAGCTTAGCAGGAGAGGAAAGCCAGAGAAGTGACAGGGAAGCTACAGGTTACAACAGATTTGTGAACTCAGCCAAGCACAGCGGTGGCAGGACCTAGCTGCTACAAAGAAGACATGTTTTAGACAATACTCATGTGTATGGGCAAACAACTCGAGGACTGTATTTGTGACTAATTGTATAACAGGTTATTTTAGTTTCTGTTCTATGGAAAGTGTAAAGCATTCCAACAAAGGGTTTTAATGTAGATTTTTTTTTTCGCACCCACGCTGTTGATTGCGAAATGTAATAGTCTGATCATGACGCTGAATAAACGTGTCTTTTAAAAAAAAAATGCGTTATAACCATACAGTGGAATATTACTTGACCATTTAAAGGGATGAAGTATGGACCCATGTTACAACATGGATGAACCTTGAAAATACGCTAAGTGAAAGAAGCCAGACACAGAAGAACAGGTATGTCATGATTCCATTCATATGAAAGTCCAGAACAGGGAAATCTATACATGCAAAAAGTAGATTCATTTTGCCTGGGGGTAGAAGGCGGTAGGGGATAGCTATAGGTCAGGTACAGCGTTTCCTTTCAAGGTAGTAAAAATGGGTTCTGGTGATGGGTGCAGAGCTCTGTGAATGTCCTAAAAACCTTTGAATTTTACACTTAAATGGGTGAATTATACGGACGGTAAATTATATCTCAATCAAGCTATTTTAAAAAGTTTCTTTAAAGAACCATTAAAAAACCCAAGAAGGTTCTCATAGATAACAGAAGCCCTGCTTTCCAATAAAGAGCATGAAAACTGCCCAGTCCAAATTCATCTTGAAGAATGCTCATGCCACAAGCTGGTCTGGCCCAGGATGTGTGGTCCGTGCCACAGTGACGCCCTACGGAGAGGCTGGCATTCTCTCCATCCCTGGCTTGGCTCAGTCGTTTCTTTCTATGTGGCTAAGTAAGTCATGTTATGTGTGCGTGGACATTACAATTTATAGAGTCATTTCATAGTTATTGTTCTCATGTGATGCGATTAGCAATTTTATGAGCTACACAGCATGGGGCGGAGGGAACAGTCCATCGTGCAGATGAGAGAACGGAGGCTCAAAAGAGTTTACTGTACAAATAAGATGACCTCCCACTTACACCTGTGTTGGGCCTTTCAGTTAACAAAGTCTGTTGGTCTGTTTTTTTCTCAGAGTCCTTACCAACAGCTCTGTGAGGTAGATGGTTTCTGGTTTTACCGATGGGTAAACTGCGCTTTCCTGAGACCATGGGAACAGAAGGTACCCGGCTGAGCCCGATTCAAACCCAAGTCTCGGACTCGAGGTCCCCCTCTCTGCTGCTCAGAACTTACTCGGTCAAACATCCGGTTCAGCAGTCTGGGGACCACAGGAAAGATAGTGGGTTGAAGTGCCTTGAGGTCGTCCATAAGCAGCCTGATATCTCCTTGGAAAAATCCGATTTTAGCTCCATGACACAGCATTACACACTAGGGCAGGAAATGAAAATAACATCAGCATCGCAACAGGCGCTACACAACATACACACAGATACCCAGGGCTCCAGCTTGAGCATTTTGGACCAGTTTCCAGAAAGCCTGAAGTTTCTACACGTGGGTATCTTTTCAAAAAGTGTTCTTACATTCCCCAGTCATTGCACAACATGGAAATGCGGTATTTCTCTTGATCATCCTGAAGATAAAGGAGCTGGTTAAGAACCAGGCGGTGGTGTTTTTAGGGACGATGATGGAGCTTCCGCTGTTTTAGGTTTATGATAAATGGGTGGTGAATGTCATGTGATCCAAGTATTTTACTCTTCTAGAAACTTTAGGCCTAATTTATTCTCAAAACAAAAACCTAGTTACGTTGCAAACTTGGCTACTTGCCAAGCTTATTAAAGTCCCATTTTGAAAATCTGAATCTAACTAAAAATTTCTGAAAAGCCACTGGATAAGTCGCCATTGAGATCCCGGGCCATCCAACACCAGAGTGGCCTGCTGTAGGATCCATTGTGTGGATGTGTTCCTGTCTGATGCAAATGGCACTGGCAAGCCATAAGTGCTTGACAAACAGTCAGCCTATTTTAAATTTTAAAAAGAAAGAGAGATTCAAAAGATGATGTCACGGAAGTACAAATGGTCTCAGGCCCGAAAGCAGAAACCACTGGAAAGGGACACCACAGTTCACGGTTGAAATTTTCAAGCGCAGGGGGCTTTTGTTCAGGTGTGCCCCGACCTCCCAGGCATCCTTCCAAAACTGCCATTAGTTATACATGGTCCATTATCAGCTCGCTTGAGATCACTCTGGAAACTCACAAGATCTCCTGAGGTGTGCAGTAGCAGAGGTAACAGATGGAAGACGGGATCTCGTGACCCTTGATCCTTTAGGGCTAAGAGTGCCCTTGAGGGCAGCAGCCAATCAGAGGGCCGCTAGCTCTGGATTAGTCACCTCTTTGTCACAGACACCTCGCACAGTGCCCGGCACACAGCTGCTGCTCAGTAAATATTTGTTAAATGAATGGATGGCAGCCATTGTTTTTTTTCCTAGAAGTATACGATCCAAAATTGTCCAAGAAGGAAAGGAGATGGTTCTCGGTTAGTTTTAAACTAGTCACACAGTTGTGCACAGGGAGCCCGGGCAAAGGTCAGCTGTACATCACCCTGCTTTCCCAAGGGCACTGAGAATACTGGTGAAAAAAAGTGTGTCTTAAGCCGACTTGTGCGCTATTAACAAGCACCATCAAAAATAGAGACTTCTTACAGAGGCAGAAGCCTCTCAAGGCTTTGTAGGATGGTGTTCATAAAAATTCTACTTTTAAAGTTAAACTTCTGGAATCATGCCCACGTGCATATCCTTTGAAAGTCTGAGCTTCTAATTTTAAAATGAATGATTAATAAAGTTCAGATATCGGGGTGCCAGGGTAGCTCAGTCAGTTAAGCGTCCAACTTTGGCTCAAGTCATGATCCCACGGTTCATGAGTTCGAGTCCTGCGTCAGGCTCTGTGCTGACAGCTGGAGCCTGGAGACTGCTTCGGATTCTGTGTCTCCCTGTCTCTCCCTCCCCTGCTTGTTCTCTCTCTCTCTCTCTCTCTCTCTCTCAAAAATCAATAAACTTAAAAAAAAATAAAGTTCAAGTATCCGGACCCCCACCCCCAAATTTATACTCCTTAAAATAATATACTACTTAAAATAAAAGTAAAATTTATACTCCTTAAAATAAATTAATCATTCATTTCTAAAACGGGGCTGAGCAAAGAATTAACTGTGGGGATGACAGTCTACACATAAGACTTACCAGCAGAAGCTGCTCATACATGTGTGCGAGTGGCAAAAACGAAATGTGTGTGTCACTGGCATTCAAGGCAAGTACCTTCTGTAAAACATGACAACTTAGCACAACAAAAACAAGCAAGCAAGCAAGAAAAGTAAAACAAAGGGCCTACCTCTACAACTCTTTCAAACATATGGGCGAGAGGCAAGAAAGAGATCAAAGTATCATCTGGGGAAGGATCAACTGTATTCTGCAAACAGACACCAGCAAGCAGAAAAGCATTAAGATTCCCAGCAATTCCCCATTTGTAGTTCAGAGCACATAATACCTCAAAACCAAGGAGAAACAGCTTTTGCTTACATTCTGAAATTGTTTCTCTCCAAAGGATTAAATGAAAATCAACACTTTAAAAAAATTTTTTTTTCAACATTTATTTATTTTTGGGACAGAGAGACAGAGCATGAACGGGGGAGGGGCAGAGAGAGAGGGAGACACAGAATCCGAAACAGGCTCCAGGCTCTGAGCCGTCAGCCCAGAGCCCGACGCGGGGCTCGAACTCACGGACCGCGAGATCGTGACCTGGCTGAAGTCGGACGCTTAACCGACTGCGCCACCCAGGAGGCCCGAAAATCAACACTTTAATTATACAGTTAGAGTAGAGCTCACTCCTGATGAAGTAAACCCACTCATGACGACGTTAACCAAAATAAGGCAGATTTTGTCCAGATTGGGATATTAAGGAATCATGTGCTTTAAATATTTAGTGTTTCCAAGATACAGTGCCCCACAGCCCAGTAAGCTCAATTTCACCTTAAGAAGTAAAAGGTCCACTCCAACACAAGGTAACATATTATGTTGTGGAAACAGAAGATCTATTACAACATAAGATAGTGTACTGTGTTGAAAAGGGAAAGGACGAAGAAGAGAAATTGAATTTCCAAGCTCTTTTATAGTATAAATGCATGTTGAATATTTTAGTTTGATCAACGTCTTCACCTGAATGGCCTACTTCACCCCATGAAAAATAATCTTGATTTGTTTGGTGCAAGCTCTGATCTGGCACCATCTGCAATAAAATGCTGATTGTGATACAGGTTGCAGCTGGATTGAGCAAGGCATCTGGTTTCCGTTTCAAGGCTAAGAATGTTCATGTTATTTACGTACAAAATTCTGGCCAAAGCAGGGGCTGCCTTACAGCAGCTGTTGCCACACCAGTTAAGAAACGGAGGACTTGTCGGGTGTCTATGCAACCATTTCTGGGCTGTGCCCGTCCCCTCCTTGAAGCTGGCCTGTCCCTCACGATAATGTGGTGACAGATGAAAGCACCAGCAAACTCAGCAGCTCCAGAAGCGGGTGATGGAGGCTGAACATGCCATAATCTTAGCTTAATTTTATTCAAGCGTGATCTGCGTCCCAAATAGTACATCTTGGTAGGAAACTGCTACATAATGAGGAGTCAGACTCGGTAATTTCTATACTTTTCAATTTTCTGATTTGGTACCCGCCCCGCCCCCCCCAAATGTATGTTACTAAGATTAGAAGTTTTACAAAGTTGTGAGTGCCCCCGATAGTATAATTAATTTTAAACCAAGTTTGTAGCCATTCGCCTCCATGAGCCACTAACCTTATTTTAAGTTTTCTTTGAAGGCTAATTAGGAAATTAAAATTCCAGGTGGATGAGGCACTAAATATTGAATTCTGTTTATAAAGTTGTATGCCGAAAAAGGAACTGGGGACTAAGAAAGTGTGAGTGTAGGTAAGAGACAGACCTTCTCCAGCCACCAAAGATGCACATTCCCCAAAACCATTCAGCACAGGCTCCCAGCACAAAAATTAGGACCTACGCAACCCTCCCAGAGACCGCAAAAGCAAATTATGTAAAATGTGCCAAGGGCATGAGGGAAAGGCATGATATTGCTTGATAAGTACTTTTCTTTAAAAGGCAAGTTTGAAATATACCCTTGGTGCTACAGACTGAATTGTGTCCCCCTCCCCAAATTTATGTTAAAGCCCTAACCCCCAGTGTGACTGTATTTGGAGATAGAGCCCCTGGGGAGGTAATTCAGGTTAAATGAGACCATAAACTGGGGGGCTCATCTAACAGGGCTGGTGCCCTTGGAAGCAGAGGAAGAAACACCAGAAACCTCTCTCTCATTCTCTGTGTGCACAAAGAGGAAAGGCCATGTGAGGACACAGCGAGGAGGCCAGAAGACAGCCCTCACCAGAAACCAAATTTACTGACACCTTGATCATGGATTTCCAGCCTCTAGAACTGTGAGAAAATAAATGTCTGTCATTTAAGTCACTCAGCCTGTGCTATTTTGCTATGGCGGCCCCGCAGACTAGGACACTTGGAGGGCAAACTTTAATAGGAAACCAACTGAAGGTCAAGGTTTTAATCTTCTCATAAAATAGAAGTCAGATCAACTGTAATAAATAACAGTAATTCAAAAACCTTCCGCAGCATTTAACGTTTCATTGTCTGCTTAAAGAAATTATTTTCCCCACCCCAGGATGGGAGCACTAGAGAGTCATTTCTTCTTGGTCCTCTCCTGGAAACATTTATATAGGGCAGTACCCACATGAAGTGTTACTACATAAAAGTTATAATAACTTGTCCGTCAATTCAGCTTAATGGTCACAAGCAGGAGTTGGAGATTAGGTCCACAACGAAAACTATCTGAGAGAAGGTGATCTTAGACCATATTAGAGCTCAGACCTCATCCCCACGTCAAACAGTGCTCCAAACACAGCAGGGACCAAACATGGCGGTTCTGCCATAAAACACTTTCATTCTTGAGGCCTAGTGCCAACCACTGAGCGTGAAGAAAGATGGCAATATCCCAAACACTTACCTCTGTTATTTTCACAAAAGCTGAACAATCACTCACTATATTTTGATGAGTGATCAGGGCTCCTTTGGGGTAGCCTGAGGAACACACATGAGCAGAAACCAAGTTAAAGAAACGCCATCCCCAAATGACAGGAATTAAGGAAGCCCAGAACCCTGTATAATTGGGGCCTCAAATGCCTCTAGTGTTCGGTGCAACTGTGAAAGCCAGATGCTGAATGACATTAAATCCCTAAACAATCTGCAATCCTTTACATGAAAAGATTGTCTTAAACAACCTTTATTAACATGGGTGAGTGTTAGAGGGCGTGTGTAGTGGGAAGAGGAGAAAACAGGAATTTTATTTCTGGAAATAAAATGTTGGTTTATCCCAAGAAACGGGCGGATCCACTGTCGCCTTCAATAAATGTCTGAGGAAATACACAGCACACTCAGATTCTGGGAATGTCTGACAGGGCCACAAGGACACTGTGCTCGCAACACTTCTGTCTCCTCTGCTTTTAGTCCATCTGTAGTTCAACTACATCACCTGTCGGTCACCCAAGAAAGGGGGCAGGGAATACACACCTCCAGATACCACTTAGAAGCAACTGCATTTCATTGGGTAAATTCCTAGCAGTGCTACTGCTGGGTCATAGGGTAGGTCTATTTTTAATTTTTTGAAGAACTTCCACACTGTTTTCCAGAGCGGCTGCACCAGTTTGCATTCCCACCAACAGTGCAAGAGGGTTCCCGTTTCTCCACATCCTCACCAGCATCTACAGTCTCCTGATTTGTTCATTTTAGCCACTCAGGAGTGCTGATGCATAGGGGCACTTGTACCCCAATGTTTATAGCAGCACTTTCAACAATAGCCAAATTATGGAAAGAGCCTAAATGTCCATCAACTGATGAATGGATAAAGAAATTGTGGTTTATAAACACAATAGAATACTACTTGGCAACGAGAAAGAATGAAATTTGGCCTTTGGTAGCAACGTGGATGGAACTGGAGGGTATCAAGTGAAAATAAGGCATATTTAAGTGAAATCATCATTAAGTGAAATAAGTCATACAGAGAAATCATCATTAAGTGAAATAAGTCATGCAGAGAAAGATACCATATGTTTTCACTCTTATGTGGATCCTGAGAAACTTAACAGAAGACCATGGGGGAGGGGAAGGAAAAAAAAAAAAAAGGTTAGAGAGGGAGGGAGCCAAAACATAAGAGACTCCTAAAAACTGAGAACTGAGGGTTGATGGGGGTGGGAGGGAGGAGAGGGTGGGTGATGGGCATCGAGGAGGGCACCTTTTGGGATGAGCACTGGGTGTTGTATGGAAACCAATTTGACAATAGATTTCATATTAAAAAAAAAAGAGGCAACTGCATTTCAAACCTTACCTGTAGTTCCACTGGTGAAGCAAATCACTGCAAGATCTTCAGGTGCTGGCGGCTAGAGCACATTAAAAACAAACACACAAACAAACAAACAAACAAACAAACCCAAAGGTGGTGTAAGTCAGAACAGAAAGAAAACTATAAGCCATACATTGACCCCCAAGGTTTCTACCAGTCTTGGAGACTAGTTATCAGCAGGGCTTTGCAGGGCTGACATCGTGTACTCACCTTAGGTCTCTGTCTGTTGGCTCTTCCCAGGTCCTTAAGGAGAAGAGAAAAAAAAAAATCTTAAATGGAAACATTTTCAAAATGTAAAGAATAAGGCGACATTGATAAAGTCACTTCAACTTGACTCTACTGTGGGATTCACTCAGAGCTGCCTCAAAGACAGTGTCCGTTTCAAATGAAAGAAACTGACCACTTTAATTAACCTGAAGTGACATATTGATGCATTGCTCTAACAAGCCATTTTCCAGGGGCATCTTAGTGGCTTAGTTGCTCAAGCATCTGACTTCCACTCAGGTCATGATCTCACGGTTCTTGAGTTCGAGCCCCGCGTCGGGCTCTGTGCTGACAGTTCAGAGCCTGGAGCCTGCTTCGGATTCTGTGTCTCCCTCTCTCTCTGCCCCTCCCCCACCATGCACGTTCTCTCTCTCACTCTCTCAAAAATAAACAAACCTTAATAAATTTTTTTAAAAAGGAGCCATTTTCCAGTTGTCTTCTCTCATATAAAACCAAATAAATGGTGTCAGGACTAGCCCTTGAAACAGGATTTATCCAAAAGACAGCAATCAGAGGTTTTTTATGATGGATTTCTTGTCCGCACTCCCACACCCTTTTATGGCTGGCTCTTGACCAAAAGCAAACCATAGTCATAACCAAAGAACTGCAGATGCTCTGCACCCTCCTGAGACCAGAGCACAGCACCGACATGTGGTCACCCAGCTCTGGATGACTGGATCACCGGCAGTCCCTGCAGGATGAAATGCTACAGGCTCAAATATCTATACTCCCCACATGGAGTGGATAAAAGATTTGGGAACCTCAGATTATAAAACAGTCCTTGACATGGGGCTCCTGGGTGGCTCAGTTGGTTGAGCCTCTGACTCTTGGTTTCGGCTCAGGTCACGATCTCACGGTTCGTGGGTTCAAGCCCTGTGTTGGGCTCTGCGCTAACAGTGCAGAGCCTGCTTGGGATTCTCTCTCCCTCTCTCTCTGCCCCTCTCCCACTCATTCTCTCTCTCTCTCTCTCAAAATAAACAAACAAACTTAAAAAAAAAATAAAAGTGTCCATGACAGAAGACGGAAGAGCACTGCTGGATGGACATGAAGAGCTGCAGGTTCATTTCCGAGGATGCATCTCCCAGCAGCTGGTTCCCAGTCACTACCTGGGGTCCATTGTGATGTTGTTCAGTTCACTGCATGGAGGTATCTTGGTGGCCACTTCAATTAGCTATTAATTTCTTTAATGAACTATTTATATTCCTTTCCTATTAAAACAGAATAGCTTGAATGAGCATATGGAGTGAGCATGCTAGAATTACATGGAAATTCGATCAGTGTGCTTAGGGCTCAGTGAGTTTCTGCCCAACATACACTTTTAAACCATTTTCTTAAAAAAGTTTATTTATTTCGGACTTTAAGCTGTACTACAAAGCTGTAATCATCAAGACAGTATGGTACTGGCACAAGAACAGACACTCAGATCAATGGGACAGAATAGAGAACCCAGAAATGGGCCCACAAACATATGGCCAACTAATCTTTGACGAAGCAGGAAAGAATGTCCAATGGAATAAAGACAGTCTCTTCAGCAAGTGGTGCTGGGAAAACTGGACAGTAACATGCAGAAAAATGAACTTGGATCACTTTCTTACTCCATATACGAAAATAAAGTCAAAATGGATGAAAGACCTAAATGTAAGACAGGAAGTCATCAAAATACTAGAGGAGAAAGCAGGCAAAAACCTCTTTGGCCCTGGCCACAGCAGCTTCTTATTCAACATGTCTCTGGACAAGGGAAGGGAAACAAAAGCAAAAATGAACTATTGGGACCTTGTTAAAATAAAAACCTTCTGCATAGCGAAGGAAACAATCAGCAAAACTAAAAGGTAACTGTCAGAATGGGAGAAGGTATTTGCAAACGACATATCTGATAAAGGGTTAGTATCCAAAATCTATAGAGAACTTATCAAACTCACCACCCAAAAAACAAATAATCCAGTGAAGAAATGGGCAAAAAACATGAATAGACACTTCTCCAAAGAAGACATCCACATGGCCAACCGACCCATGAAAAAATGCTTAACATCACTCATCATCAGGAAAATACAAATCAAGACCACAATGAGATACCCCCTCACACCTGTCAGAAGGGCTAACATTAACAATTCAGGCAACAAGAGATGTTGGTGAGGATGCGGACAAAGAGGACCTCTTTTGCACTGCTGGTGGGAATGCAAATTGGTGCAGCCACTCTGGAAAACAGTATGGAGGTTCCTCAAAAAATTAAAAATAGAACTACCCTATGACCCAGCAATTGCACTACTAGGTATTTATCCAAGGGATACGGGTATGCTGTTTTGAAGGGGCACATGCACCCCAATGTTTATAGCAGTACTATCAATAATAGGTAAAGTTATGGAAAGAGCCCAAATGTCCATCGATGGATGAATGGATAAAGAAGATATGGTGTGTGTGTATATATTTATATATATATATATGTATATATAAATATACACACACACACACACATGCATGCTCACACACACAATGGAGTATTACTCAGCAATCAAAAAGAGTGAAATCTTGCCCTTTGCAACTACGTGGATGGAACTAGAGGGTATTATGCTAAGTGAAATTAGTTAAGTCAGAGAAAGACAAATATCTTATGACTTCACTCATATGAGGACTTTAAGACACAAAACAGATGAACATAAGGGAAGGGAAGCAAAAATAATATAAAAACAGGGAGGGGGACACAAACATAAGAGACTTAAGGACACAAACATAAGGAGACTTAAATAGCTGAGTAATAAGGAGAGGGTTACTGGAGGGGTTGTGGGAGGAGGTATGGGCTAAATGGGTAAGGGGCATTAAGGAATCTACTCCTGAAATAATGGTTGTACTATATGCTAACTAACTTGGATGTAAATTAAAAAAATAAATAAAAATTAAAAAACAATAAAACAATAAAAAAATTTAAAAAAAAGTTTACTTATTTTGAGAGAGAGAAAGAGAGATAGCACACAAGCAGGGGAGGGGCAGAGAGGGAGGGAAAGAGAGTGAGAATCCCAAACAGGTTCTACACTGTTAGTGCAGAGCCCAATGCAGGGCTTGATCCAATTAACAGTGAGATCATGACCTGAGCTGAAATCAAGAGCCAGATGCCTAACTGACTGAGCCACCCAGGCACCCCAAACCATTTTTAATCTTAACTACATTTTAAATTATGTATATAATAGACTGCTGATTAAAAACAGGAACAGTGAAGTCCAAATAGAAGTCAACTAAGAACTAAAGCAAAAATAATTCCTTTTTTTTAAAGTAATCTTTATCAGACCCAAATCTCCACTCATCTGTTCAAAATTCTTACATAACTTCTTGAGATCTCTAATTCTTCAAAAATTGATATTAAGTAAAATACAGCCACAGCTACATGCAGTGTGGCTTTTATTTTATTGGGAACACACATGATCAAAATTAGTGCCCTATATGCCAAGAAGGTTCACAGCCTCAAACCTGTATAATGACATCATGTAGAAAAGAGTACGGCAACCATAAAAATAAATGAGTTGCCATCTTCAGGCTCCAAATGCCCAAACAAAACAAAACAAAAACCTTGCCCAGGAGGAAAACTGAATTCTAGTTAATGAATAACATGCTGGAGTATTTGGGGGTAATAAAATCTGCAACTTAATGAAAATGCATTAAAAAAAGATAATGAATGAATAGAGGGACAGAGTAATGCACGAATATGTGATAAAGCAAATATATTAAAACATTAGCTGTAGATGTTTGGTGGGCATATGGCAGTCTACTGTACAATTCTTGGTACTTTGTACCTGTTCTTGTTTGCATGTCTGAAAATATTCATAATAAAATATCCCCCAAAAGCAAAAACTCCAAATACCAATATTTCTCTTTTTGATCCTATATATCAACATAAACTTGATCATATGATCAACCAGAAGGCCAATGTTAAATTCCCTTCTTAAAAATTACTTAATCTTTTGCTTACAAATTTTTAAAACCCAAGTATGAATCATATGACACAGGTAAGTGGAAAACAATGTCTTTTATAAATAAAATCTGTAATGTTAACTTTACATTACAATCTTCATTTACCTAAATTTTTTAATGTTAAAATTATGTCATCATAGAAAAATAAAAAAATACCAAAAAATTCCTGTGGGTGTGTGCATGCGTGTGCACGTTTGTGTGGTGGGGTTAGGGAAAAGATGGAGGAAAAAAAATTACATTGTAAATGGCATTATTGCGATCACAAGTGAAATTAACAAATGTGCAGAAATGCTAGGTAAAAAGCTAGCTAAAAACCCAACTGAACAGTACAGCACACCCATTCTTATGGACTAAGCATCTATTCTACTATGTGCGTCTCTGTATAAATGTGAGGCAGAAGGCTCTGTTAGAACAAATTAGTTTCTCTATGACCGCTAAGTTCCTCCGGAAAGGTATTATATAGATCCTTGTTTATAGCCTCCAATTCCTTGTAGAAGGAGAACTATAAGTAAAATTTCAAACCCTATTTATAACAGTTCTAGGAAAATATTTATAACATTTTCAGAAGGAGAACAGCCAATTCCTGTGATATGTACCTGACAAGATCCTCCTCTTACTAGCTTCTCTGGATTAAACTCTAATCCAAATCCAACTGGGAGAATCAGCTTTTTACATGTGATGTCAAACAACCGATTTAAATATACGCCACATTCGTTTTCCTAGAATGGTTACCCTTAAAGTTCTGATTAAGGTGAATCTCAAGAAATTTAATATAAAAATAAACCAAATCAAACACATATGCTGGAAATCTACCAGGACGCTACAAAAGCAACTTGGGAAAAAGAATAATGAGGCAGATTTCTATAGCTGGCTCCATTTTAGAAACAAATCAGTAAGTAAATGGCATTAAAGGCTAAAAAGAACATACAAACTTAAATCTCCACCCAAATCAGAAATTCACATTTCTGGAGCACTTGGGTGGCTCAGTTGGTTGAGCACCCAACTTCGGCTCAGGTCAGGATCTCGCAGTTCACGAGTTTGAGCCCCACATCGGGCTCACTGCTGTCAGCACAGAGCCTGCTTTGAATCCTCTGTCCCCTCTATCTGCCCCTCCTCCGCTTGTACTCTCTCTCTCTCTCTCTCTCTCTCTCAAAAATAAATAAACATTAAGAAGAAAAAAAGTAATTCACATTTCTACCATTTATTGGCATGGCTGGTCAGTGCTCTAGAATAAATGTGTGAGCACCTGCAACTTGTTTTACGAGAGTACTTTTTATCAGATGTGATGGATTCACACTGAGACATGCATGTAGAACCCTTCCTTCCAGTAATGAGGCAGCAATTTCCACCCTGTGTCTTTTATGGGTTGCTGCGATGCCCAACCAGAGCGAGGATCGCATGATTGCACTGGATACCACATGTGAGCCGAAATGGCCTCAGGGGCGCCCACCAGGGAAGTGGGAAGGATGACTCACCTCCATTGCCTTCAGACTGATGATTTCCACGCCACACCTTTTGCCTCGTTCTAACAGATCGATGCCATAGGAGTCCATGACGACTATGGTTTTAAGGCCTGGCGTTAACTTATTTTCTACACCTTCTAATAGCGTGTTGGCCTTCTCTGGCTTGTCAACAAAAACCAGAGAGAGTTCGGCTGGGAATGAAGAGATACAATGAAGAATGAGCTCTGAGATATTAAAAGCCTCACTGTATGATATCTGACACCAGGCTATTTTCAGGACTTACAGTCTTTGAATAGAAAGACAGGTGTGTATTTAAACATAAAATCCCTATCAAATCAAATATAACCAAATGTAAAGTCATCAAATCTAACTGATAACTAGGCCAGTGCCCACCTGGAGACCTCAGACATACCTTTGTTGACTATGTAGGTGATGGCTTCAGCTCCAAGCGTATCATAGAGGGGAACGGACACCATGGAGTAAGCAAAGCATCCCTGTTCAATGATCACCCACTAAATGAACAGTAAAGGTCAGGGAAAGAAAACGAGATGTCATCACGGAACCACTCCAAGGAGAACAACTACTCTAGAGAGATTCAAAGTGGAAACACTGGATGGGGCAAAATCAACATTTGTGTGTCTACTCCTATGTGCCAGGCACCACGGAGGATTCACGATGCAAACAAAACACCTGCCCGCTTCTTAGAAGGACAGTGCAGTTGGCCGGAAGAATCGAGGCAAATATGTGAGAAGATAATTAACCGTACGAGATAGTGACCGGCTCAGACACGAGGGAGTCGGAAGTGACCCACCTCCACGGGGCACGTGACTGAGCTCACCCTCTGCAAGGGCAGCACGGTTTGGACAGATGGAGAGAAAGGCAAGGAGACTCCAGGAGCGGGGACTGCGTGAACAAAAGCAGGGGGGAGGGCAGTGAGCACTCAAGGGTGCCCCGGCAGGCAGGGTCGCAGGTGGTCTGTGGAGGGGCCTGGCCCCATCCCCAGGTAATGCGCGGCCACTGAGGGCTTCTCGGTGAAATGGAGGCCCTGGGGTGTGAGAAGATCAGCTGTGCAGCCGTGTGCGGTGAGACCTGGGAACTGGGGAAGGAGGGACACCCCTGTCTAACAGGAAAGATGTTCTGGGCAAAATCTCCCCAGAAAAGTGAAGAAGAAGTGGTACAGGGACCAGTCTCCTTGCCTCTAACTCATCAGCCATGTGGCAACTGATCTGCCTACAAGTCAAACATGGCAAGATGAGCCTTTCGCTAAAAATCCTTGGTGGTGCCCCTCATCTCCAGCTGCAGGTCTCGAATCTGCGGAATCCGACACGCGGCCACGGCGCAGATAAAGGCACAGCTGCTGTGGAAAGGCAGCACACCCCACTTACATTCACTCGGTCTGGGGCAGTTTTGCTCCTTTTTCTTTCCTAGCATCAGTTTCAAGTTACCAACATGGAGGGCAGGTCCAAGCTCCTCAGCAGGGTCCATGTGGCACATGTAGTCCTGTCTTCCCTGCCCCTCCAAGCTCTACCAGATTGAAATCCCTCAACCCCCAGCATAGATACGCTGCTTGATGCAAACATGTCATTGTTCCGGACACTCCCTTAGCTTCCCTGCTCTCATATCCTTCAAGACTCCACTAGGAGGCCACCTCCAGGAAGTCCTCCTTGACTGAGCTCCCCATAACCCTTTTCCCTGTGTCCACGCTTGCCACACTACAGACAAAGCAACACCCTACGGGCCGGTCTTCCCTCACACGGTACCTTAAGAGAAGGATCCAAATCACTGTTGTGCTTTGGTGCCTCACGATGCCTGGCACATAGTAGGTGCTCCATACACATTTATTAAACTAGTTCATAAATGTAGGAAGGAGCTTACCCTATGAAGTAAGGTCCTAGTGATAGATTCGGCATAAAATGCCACTAACGCAAACATCTGGGATGTGTTCACTTGAATGGGTTTCACTTACAATGAAAGAAACGGAATTCCATAAGCCTAGTCGTAGTCCAACTGTGGAAAATGCTGTGTATCCCTTACCAGTACATAAAACTCTAGGAAACCAGCCTAATTTATCAAATAGTCGATAGCACAGCGATTGAGCCAACATGTCTTTTAGACACAAGAACCAATTCAATTCCTTCGAGCCTAGTGCTTGAATTTTTCCAAGCCAAGTTATGCCATTTCTTCACCAACGCTATAATACGTGTATTATATATATTGGAACAACAGCTCCAAAAGAGCTTCTCATTTAAATTGACCTTAATGCAAGGGTTTACAGAAGCACCACGCAGGGGCCTTGGCAGCCAGACAGACCGTGTCTACACCGAGGCTGACTCGTGGTGAGGTACTTTTCCTGCTGCCCCTGGTATTTTAAATTTTGTAACCTGATCACAGGGAAAGCTCCCACCTTTCAGAAAGCAAAGAGGGGAGTCCGCTACTGCCAAAAACGTATCCAAGTTTCTCTATAATTTATTGATGCTATTTTTCTAATCACAGAGGTAGGCCTGGAGGCTAGGAGGATTCTTTGTTAGTTATCTGTTCTAGTGACTTCCTTCTTAGTTTTTGTTTGGGACCTGGTTTTTGAAAAAACAAAAACCAATAATCAAAAAGTGATACATAGATTTTTTTCACCTAAAGGCCAAGGAGGCCCGAGCCTGGGTTTTCATATGTGTAACTTTCTAAGGAATAACATAGAGACATATGCTCAGTAGAGATCAGAGCACAAAATCGGGTCCCAAGCAATGGTCTGTATGAACTCCAGTTGGCTCTTACATGTGAGGACTCTCAAAACCGCACACAACTGGCGTCTAACGGTCAATACCTCAGGTCTGTTCTGAGAAAAGATGCCAATGTACTGATCCGGGGAAGTCTTGAAGCCCTTCTGGATGAGCGCTGAGCCCACACACTCTGACATGTCCGCAACCTGAAACGGGGAGGAAAAAAAATCAGGAACCACATCAGGCCCAACTCAGGGAACAAAGCTCACTGGAGTGACAGCCGACCGAGTCTGCTATCTTGGCCAGCAAGTGGTGCCGCACGGCAAAGGGCAGCAGGAGCGAACGGGGTTCCGTCAGCCCTACAGTTTTGTAAAACACGAGGCTGGCTTCACCAGAACTCACTATTAGGAGAACTGGTCATAGGGTTCCTTCTGCAGAGGAATCGGATTCCGACAGCTGCAGGTCAGAGGTCACTGGATGCCCGGGCTTCTCACGCACATTTCTATTTTACACTTTAGTTTTATAAAATTATAAAAGTAATGCGAGGACGTAGAATGATAGAAATTACTTGCATTTATAAAGAGCAGCAAAGCAGCCCAAACTTGTCATTTGCTATAAATACAGAAATAGCAAGTTTGGGGGAGACCTTCAAAAAACTTGTGACAATTTTAAGTAAAATGAGTAAGTAAATAAATAGTATTATTGCAACTAAGTAAAATTAGGTAGATTCATAAAAATGAGGTAGGATTATAAACCTGCCCCCAACCTCTCCCCATTCCCACCCCAAATTAACTACAAAGAAATTTTTTTTTTCATCTTAAAGTTTGGAATTATTTTCTTCATCTCAGTTGCTGAGTTCTCGGGAGCAGTCCGAATTCCCACGCATGCCCGTAGGGAATGAAGCCACACCTGTTCCTGCCCAGAACCCCATTTGTCCTGGCACACAGTGCCACCTCGCTCTGCCTATGGGAACGAGAGCTGAAAGGTGAGGTGACAGCAAGAATGATGTTTCCATATCCCCCAGCCTTCTCACAACCTCTGCTTGCACATAAGGGACGGGAACCCGTGAGATGCTACCCTGGTTTGCGGAGCTTACTAGGCTAGTGTGTGTGCATTTGTATCTCTAGAAAGAGGCTCCCTCAGGTTTTCCCTCAGAAAACCTCACAGGGTTCCGAGCCCCGCAAAGGGCAGAGTCACCAGGCTGACGAGAAGACTTAAGTCTACAAATCCAAAGCTGGCTTCTGTTATGTCCTGTTTTATATCTTCACCAGCCTCTGGCTGAAATGTACAAAACACGGATTAACACCTTCAGGAACCACCGTGATTTTCAGTCTGCCTTGAAAAGTCCCATCTGCAACGGACCTGTCTTCCGCCTTCCAGCCGGCATCTAACACAAGTAATTCACAACACACCTGTGGATTCCGGGAGGCCTGAACACCACCACGCGGCGTTACGTGTCCAACGCACACGCGCACAACTGTTGCTACACCCCTCGCGAAAATAAGGGACCTTGGCGGCTATTTTACCTTGGCTCTGGAAAGGCACACGAAAAGCGGTGAAATCCCTCTGGTCCCCCGGGCCAAGCATCTCATCCCTCCTTCCCCAAGAAAGGTCCGCTAAGCTGTTCTGCCTCTTGGCTCTCTGTCAAGAGATACCCAAGCCAAGCCTTCTGCATCTCACTGATCCTCAGATGAGGGGAGGGAAGGGAAGGAAAAGCGGTGTGGGGTTCAGTCTAGGGAAGGCCAGCGAGCGCTATTCCCGAGCCGGCTTTGTGGCTCCTCGTGATGACTCCCCTGTCACATATACACTCCAGAGCACAGCTGCCAAACGTGCAAGGAGGAAGCTCACGTGGATTCATGAATGCCACAGGATGATCTGCCTCTACGGCAGGGAGCCATTTCCCGGACAGCTGTGCCGGAAACAAAAGGCAGCAGAAACTGATGCTTCCGGTGGCTCCCATACGTCCTTGGGGTCCTGCCTCCCCAGGGAGAGGCGGGGGCATCGAGATGTCTTGCTATCACGATCGAAATAAAAAGCAGCATCTTCCTGCTCCGCTCCCTCCCTGCCAGTGGAAACTACTGAAACAGCTGTAGCTGTGGATCAGCTAGGACCGCAGAGTCACAGGAATAAAGAGAAATACACCCAGATCCCAGCCTCCTTTGTGTTTATACAGTAACACAGGCGTCACTTCCGCATATCTGTTCTGCTCGCTACGGCCGCCCTGGGGCTCTATGTCAGCGCAGTCCCAGGTTGGTCAGGTTCATACAATGCACCAAAGAGCCCTGTACCGGAAGGTATGGACCTCACTTCTGCTCCTGTTTCTGTCATTGACCAGCTTGTGACGTTAGGCGAGGCCCATCCTTTCCTGGGGTGTATTTTCCTCATCTATCACATGAGAGGGCTACTCTATGGTGGGGCTTCTAAATATCACTAGTACCCCTCAAAGCAGAGGAGAAATTCTGTTCTCCCATGGACTCTGAGCACACTTCTAGAACGTCATCTTAGAATTAAATTCAACTCCATAATGCATCCAACGTAAGTTCTAAAATAAAGTGCTTTTGAACCACCAATTAAGTTACTTAACCAGTTTTTCCCCAAATTGCTGTATAAGACTTCTCCCTTTGCATGCTGCACATTGTCCCTGAAGCTCTGAGCTAGTGCAACACAGGGACTCAGTAGCGACCCTCCAGCCCTCACAGCGTCTCCGAGAGCTGACCTATTTCAGTACCACATCCTGCACGAGGACACACAGAGCCAGAAAACTCACCTCTTTGTATGAAAGCCATTCATAGGGTTGGTCTGGCTTCCGAGAGCCTAAACAAGGGCCATTATCTGGAAAAAGGAAAACAAAAAACAAAAAATGGGCTTACCATGCATAAATATTCTAATTTGTACTCCATTCTATAAAGGATCAGGTAGACAGATTTTTGTCCCTAGATTAGAAATAATGAGTTCAGGTCGGAAATATGTCCTCCCTAGGTTTCGGTCTCATTTGTTTGTTTCTATTTTGTTTCTTAAATGGAGCGGGAGAAGAGGGGAAAAGTGAGAGGATATAGATAAATACAATTTTTAAAGACACTCAATTTGTGAATTCTTCTTCAATACCCTATCGGTTTAGAAAGGAGTCAGGAGCTGAATGGCAAAGAAATTCTGGTGTAGGTGTTCAGAAGACTCCCTCAAAATTTCTAAATTTAAAGCATTCTAACTCAGAATGTAAAAAGGAAAATACGATTCTTCAATGTCCAAATTCTGATGACCTGGACTTTATTTACACAGGCGAAGTCTTAATTGCAGAGAAACAAAAATAAAGAAAAGATGCAAAATGAGAGAAAATAAGGGGGTATTTATAAAAGTAAATGTTAAGAAATATCAGGATGGGAGCACCTGGGTGCCGTTAAGCGTCTGACTATTGATTTGGGCTCAGGTCATGATCTCTAGGTTAGTGGGATCGAGTCCTATGTCGGGCTCTGCACTGACATTGCAGAGCCTGTTTGGGATTCTCTCTCCCACTCTCTCTCTGCCCTCCCCCCCCACTCACGTGCACTCTCTCTCTCAAAAATAAAATGAACATTTAAAAAAAAAGAAAAGAAAGAAATATCAGGACGCGTCCTGATTCTAACCCAGGTAACGAATAAACAGGAAGAAAGAAAACCCGGTATTAATTATTCACACTATGTGCTAGCACAGTAATAAATATCATTCAAGTCATTTATATTTGTAATTATACAAGTTTCTTTCTACAGATTAACCCCAAGCTAACTTTATGCTCAGTTTGTAGTTGTTGAAGGAAAACTATGTCCACTCCACCCCCAGCCCCCCACAAAAAGCTGCCATATTCAGATGATGACCAGGGTTGACCACATACCAGAATGTTTCTTTTTTTTTTTTTTTTTTAAGTTTATTTATTTTTGAGAAAGCGGGAGAGAGAGAGAGAGAGAGAGAGAGAGAGAGAGAAAGCACGAGCCAGGAAGAGGCAGAGAGAGAGAGAGAGAGAGAGGGAGACACAGAATCCAAGGCAGGCTCCAGGCTCTATCAGCACAGAGCCCAACGCGGGGCTTCCACTCACGAACCGTGAGAGCCAAAGTCGGACGCTTAATCAACTGAGCCACCCAGGCACCCCCCGCCCCCGAATGTTTCTCAACTAGAAACATGGGCCCCACCGCCATCTGTGTGCCTGCATGGCTTCTACTACAGACTGTTTTGTCACCTCCCCTCTGAACAGGGTATCGGCATTTCTGTCTTGTGACTATAGCATATCTGGCTTCCCCATTCCAGGCTCGAGTGGCAGTTCAGATGTTCTGATTTGGTCTGGGGGACTGGAAGAAGAGGGAGGGACAGTGGAGCACGGCTCCCCGTGGCAGCCTTGATACTCTGGACCTATTACACAGAGTCCCCCCACTAGAGACGGGTGCCGCGTGTGTGGGTCAGTCGTGAGCACGGGGAGGACCCAGGCTGGACAAGTTCTCTGCTCCACACTGACGTCCTGGCTCTCTCTACAGCAGTCTTCATGCAAACAGAAAGAGCACAGAGGGCCTTATTCTCAGACCCACTTCAGTTCACAGGGACTGTAATAAAGGCCACGCTGGACAACACAAGGCCCATCAGAGGCTGTTTTCAGGCATTTGCCATGTGAAAAAACGTGATTTTATTCTTTAAGAACAGGGACTGGCGATCTGTAGGCAGGGGCCGAATCAAGCCTGCCACCTGTTGTTGTAAATACAGTTTTACTGGAACACGGCCTCGCTTGTTCATTTACGGATGATCTAAGACTGCAGCTGAGCAGTCATGGCAGAGACTGTATGGCCCTGAAATCCAACCATCGTTACTCTCTGGCCCTTTACAAAAAAAATATGCAGACTCCAGCTCCCGGACACTGGGAACTTAAAAAAAAGATACTATACCCAGGCCCTACTAACAAAATTTTTGATGTAATTGGACAGGGAAGGGGCCTGGGCCTCGGTGGTTTTTAAAAGCTCCCCAGGTTATATGCAGTGTAGCCGGGGACAAGAATCCACTGACTGGCAGGCAGAGGGCCCCTCCTTGCAGTGGCTTCCTGCATGCGGTCTGAAAAGACCAGGTTTGAAAACTCCAGGCTGGCTGGCCCCTCCTGTCATTCAACAGACTCCTAACTACCTTATCTAGAGGCTGGATTTTGCTCTCCTGTAAAGGCTTAATCTTACGGTAGTGTAGAAAATTAAAGCTTAGAATAAAAAGCTCCTCTGGGGTGGGGGGAAGAAGGCAGAGTGATCTGCAGACTAGTTTCCTTCAATCAGTACAGGTTAAGAAGACTGAACTTCGTTTTCTTCAACCTCTCGGAAACATTCACGTAAGACCCTCGTTTTCCAAGCAGAGGAAGGTGACCAAAAAAAAAAAAGTTACTGTCCTAAGATGAGAGGAGGGTCAGAAGTAGAATGTAAGTTACCACACGACCTGGATGAGTTCATTCTCTACTAATAGTGGAAAATCATATAAACACTTATACACGTGACTCTGTGGTAGTGGTAAAGGTCACACACACATATGAACATGCATATACATACCCACATATATTTATTATATATATAGAATATATACAAATATTTTGATGTGGCCTTATGTTAGGCTGCTGTACCTTATGGGTATTTACTATCACAGACAAACCCTGCCCCTCCCCCTAACTTTGAAGAAGTTCACAAATTAAATGCTCTCCCTTTATCGTGGGGCTTAATGAATCTGCTACAGGAACACCAGGGCAAAAACACAACAGAGCAATCCAATTTTACCAGTATCAAGTAAAAACCACGGCACTTCCTGAGCACATACCACATGCAACATGTCGTGGGGACAGAGACAGTAATAGCACACAGCCCCTGGCCGTCAGGAGACTACGGCCCAGGGAGCAGTAGGAAAAATAAAAGCTAACCACCGAAAGATTTAAATAACAAACGTGTGGATCCCAAAGACCATCTCTAGAGAGTAACCTGGAATAAGCCAAAATGAAGGGGCTGAAACAAAAAGAGGGGTGGGGGGAAGTAGAGAGGACTCTCTCCATCTCTGAGGACACATTAATAGAGCACCTACGGTGTGCAGGTGCCGAGAGAAGAGACAGCTGCCTGGTTCATGGAGCACTGGCTAGTGGGACAGATGGGCAGTAAATGCCTCTGTTCCCTGGAGGGGCTGGTACAGAAATAGGTACAAGATGCTGGGGAAAGTGGGCATCTCTACCTGGAGGTAGGAGATGAAAACAAGGGAATAGGAAGGTTTTATAGAAAAGGTAAAAAAAAAAAAAAAAAAAGCAATACGAGGTTTACAGGATTAGTAGGCATATAGCAAGTGCCCGGGGCTGAGGTAGGAAAGCAGCAGCTTTATGATCAGGAAAAAGACAAATGCACAAAGGCACGGGGTGATGAGAAAGGAGAGGGGTTCTGGTTTTGCGAGAAGTTCAGTGTGACGTGAGGCAGGTATACACGGAGCCTGGAAGAGAGAGAGGCTGGAAAGGCACGCAGGTGCACGGGGTCTCTTAGGCCACCGTTACTAATGAAGCGCAATCCCACGGGCCAACGCTTGCCAAGTGTCTCATGGAACACTGCTTCCTTGGGATGTCAGTGTTTATTTCTCAAAATATGGGTCTCATGCTCAAGTAAGTTTGAAAATGTTGGATTGGGTCCAATTAAACAGATCTTTTGACCTCAGGATATGTCAGAGCCCACAATGAGCTAACATATGTGTGACCCTCCACAAAATGCGGGACATGATGAAAACATATTCCACCAAGGAACCCGCTCTGCCAGGGGATAAGCTGGAGGGGCTGCTGTGCTTTGGAGGTCACTCTGGAGAAGTTACAGGAGGAGACAGGGAGACCCGAACAGGTGGAAACAGGTGGAAGACGGGAGCAAAGATGACTTTCTCCAGAAAGACCACTCATGCCAAATGAGAACCGTCAAGCATTCATCACACAAATCCCGCAAATGCTTACTTGACACCTGTAAGCCCCGCTGGAAACCCTCGTACATGGTTGTGACATCATCATAGAAATACACCAAGGGCTCGTCGCCATCCAGTAGCACGGATCTCCGGGCACCATCACTACCCTGTGAAAAGACACAGACACGCGAGCGGTTAGAAGAAAATGTTGAAAATAAAAGGCCTCGCGTGCACGCCCGCAGTGCCCTGCAGGGGGCCCCTGTGGAGCAGCTGCTCGGTATTTGCCGAATGAACGGAAGTGCAGGATTTGCCAAGATGGAACGTTCAGCTGGGGTCAACTCCTGGCTTCAGAGAAGCAAGGCTAACAGGGGCCCTGGGAAAAGGAAACAGGGGAGCAGATGTCTGAGCAGGGGTCTGGCAGGAGGACTGGAAGCCTGCCACCACCACACACTGTGACAAGTCTCAAACCTCTGCCATCGACAGCACAGGAGACTGCGTTTGGGTCAGCTCTCGTGGAAATGACACACCATTCAGTTGTGCTTCCAAAATGCCATGTATATTCCTTCCGAGATTATTGCCACTGTCACATCTCTGTGTCAACAGCAGTGTAACCTGGTAGGAACTTTAGACGCTCACATAGCATCTCACAGTTGACAATCACCAGCTACAAAACTTAGGGAGGTGCAGGGACATGTCTTGACTGCTTTGACTCGCTGCATTTGTAGGTGCACAGATTTTGTATCTCTGCGTACCCATCTCTTTGTGGTCTTCCTTGGTTGGTGCAGAAAGTTTACCTCCTATCCACAATAACTCCTAACTAGTTGCAGAAGTTATCATAAGAGGAAGTAGCTCTCTAGGGGTGCCCGGGTGGCTCAGTCGGTTGAGCGTCTGACTCTTGATTTTGGCTCAGGTCATGATCTCACAGTTCGGGAGTTAGAGCCCTGTGATCTATGCTGACAGTGCACAGCCTGCTTGGGATTCTCTCTCTCTCCCAAGGGGGTAGGGGGGTAAGAGGTAGTAGCTTTCAACCTCTGAGCTGCGCAGCCCTCCAGGTCCACAGAGATACTGTGGGTCCAGATAGCCACAGAAACACCAAGCATTCTCTAGGAGCTGATAAATCAAAGCTCAACTACTATGATGTCAGAGGCTACAATTTTTTTCTTTTGAATTTCAGAGAGGGGGTCTTCACATGTGCAATGGTCAGGAAACACTCTCTTGGGGAAATCGCGCTACGATAGAAGAACGTCTTGGTACTAAGAGAAAGGACTGTTCATAGTAGGAGAGATCATTTCTAGCACGAGATTTGAAGAAAGTAGATAGGAAAGCCTTCATGAAGAAGGGGGCAAAGGACTAGGTCTCAGAGACTAGAGTGTGAGATGGAAAAACGGGACACATTCCAGCAGAAAAACCAACACGGAGGCCTTTATAGGTAATGACGGCCAGAGAGATTTTGGTGGATTCTTTTTGTTCTTCTTCTTGTACTTTTTTGTTTGTTTGTTTGTTTTTAGGATTTAATTGGTATCCTTCATACTCCTCCTGCAAGCTCTCCTCCCAACCAATTTGTCATATATGTACTTCAAAAAGAGCAATAGTACAGAAGTATATTAAGGAAACAAAAAAGACTTGTCCCTATTACCAGTTTGATGAGTTCCTTCCAGACTTCTTCTATGGTCTACATTTATAAAAAGTCTTTCATTATCTACTACGTATCAAATACGTGTTTGACACTTGCTCTAAGGCTACTAATAGCTTTCTGGAGTAAATATCATCCAATGATATATTTTACAATTGTCACACAGTCTTCTCTACCTTGGCAGAAACTTTCTAACACCTGTAGCCATGATTCCAAACATAATCATTAATTATAACACACTACTTTATAAAGCAGTTATTCTTTGTGTGTATAATGGTGGGAAAATCTCTGCACTGTAGACTCATGATTATTACTCAATCTCTGCATCTGTTTGTTTTGCAAAATGGGGATACCGTGTGTCCACGTCCAGGCTTATTTTCCGCTAAACAAAACTGGCCTTATAAAACATGAATATGTAGAATACTACTCGGATATCCTATAATATGCCATAACTATAATACCAGTCCTTCTTAGACTGTATCTTTTCTCCAACAAATACTCAGATTAAAATTCAGAAGCAATTTTGTTGCTTTATGTTAAGCATTGGAAGCCCTTTCAATCCAGGAAGCCACCAAAAAGACCCAGGGCCTCACGGCTAAGGTAGAGAAAAAAGGCGTGAGGGACTGAGTGACAGAAAGCTAAGAAAAGAGGCATGCCTGGTGCAGAGGTGCAGACTGTCACAAATAACTGCCCCCTGGCCACTGGCCCAGCCCACTCTGCTTATCAACTCATGGCCGGGATGGACAGGCAGCGTGGTAGCCCACAGGGAGGTCCTCATCACCTCAGCCTGGGACAGGGTCCCCTACACCTCTTATCATGACTCTCATTCATTCATGGTATCCCTCAGTGGTGTCTCCGCTAAAGCAATACTGCCCTCCCCATGCGTTCTGCTGAGGACCCTTATAGCTGTCAATGGGTCAGATGGGAATCAGGCGAATAAGACTCAGAGCTTTTTCTGAAGGAGCCCAACTCTTATTCTTACATCACTCGAGGGGCTCCAAAGAGCACCAGCTAAGCAAAGAGCGCAGAGGAAGTCAGAAAGAATAGACAGGAGTAGCCTGGAGTCTTGGGAGCACAGGCTCACCCTCAAGCTGAAGTCCTCCAAGGATGGTCTGGGGAACACCTTTGTAAGGCCTTTGTAAGGAAAGCAAACTAGCTAGCCCTGCGCCAGACGTACTGAATCAGAAACCCTGGGGGTGTGATCCAGCAGGCCGTGTTTTAGCAAGCTCTCCAGGGGATTCTGGTGCACGATATAGTGACAACCGGCAGCCTGGAGGCATTAGGATCCCAGCAGGGATGTGGTGGCGATCCGAGTAATGCTTCAGAAAGAAATCTATAAGAAACGTGCACAGCCCGAGGAATGGGAGGGAGGGAAATCCACTCATTCGGACCTGAGTGAGGGCAGTGGCAAGTGGGCATGGGGAGAAGGGCGACCCCAGAAGCAGTACTGGCCAATGAGTGGGATCTGGCAAGTACCTGGGTGTAGGAGCAGAGAAGGAGGTCTAAAGATAGCAGTTCCATTTTTTATCAGAAACAGAAGGCTGGGCATGGGGGCCAGGTTTGAGAAGAGAGTTAGCTGAGCTTTGGATATACAGAGACAATGTCCCTCTCAACACAGGTCAACTTCCCAAGTCCTATTTTGAGAATCCACTGCTGTAGAGTATAATTTCTTTTTTTTTTTTAATTTTTTTTTCAACGTTTATTTATTTTTGGGACAGAGAGAGACAGAGCATGAACGGGCGAGGGGCAGAGAGAGAGGGAGACACAGAATTGGAAACAGGCTCCAGGCTCTGAGCCATCAGCCCAGAGCCCGACGTGGGGCTCGAACTCACGGACCGCGAGATCGTGACCTGGCTGAAGTCGGATGCTTAACCGACTGTGCCACCCAGGCGCCCCCCAGTAGAGTATAATTTCACAACACACTCTGGTTAAATAATTCTTGAGTTAAGGTTAATCTTTTGGTGGTATATAATCTTCAGAACTTTGAGAAACATGGAGGTAAAACAGCCAAATCCAAGTTCAAGAAGTTAGTCATACCCCAAACATCCCAAATCATCTTAAGAAAGTAATCCGAAGACAAGATACTTATTATTATTCTAATTATCCATTAGAATAATTAGCAGAAGTTTGAAGAGGAAGCAGTGAAAGAGTTCTATGCCAAAAAGGCACACCGATTCGGTGAGACTGGATAAAAGGTCACACTCACTGACTTGTAAGGTAAGTCTGTAATTTCAACAGAGGAGCCTGAAATGAAAGGGGGGGGGGGGGGCGGGGAGGGCACTAAACAAGATCTATGCTTTGAAATGTGTCGCTCTGTGAAATGAGCACACGTTCCCCTGAAGAATCATCATTTTTGATGTGCATACGTGTTACCATTCTTCTTGAACAAAAATGTTATTTGTAAACACTGGGTGTTAGCAACCTTACTTATGCCTACAAAGGGGAGGGATTGCACTGAGCATTGGGAAGCCCAGCTATAACCACCAAGCTCAAGATGTCTGTATGTGCTACAAATTCGAATCATTTCAAAAGAAGGGCATTTCATTACTGGGTCGTGCAAGTACATGTGGCTATTTCTAGGAACATCTACTTAAATGGAAAAAAAAGTACTTTAAACTTGGCCCTTCTGGACTTCTGGTATAAACCTACAGATTTGGGGGTATGGGGGTGGTTTCAATGGTGCTCAAGAAACGGAGAGCTAAACAGACAACCCCAATTAAATGTGCAGGAAATCAGTCAGTAAGATTGATTGTCAAGGAGGATTATGCTATACGCTTCTTTAATGTGGTTTTATAGGTTTTCCAGCTAAAAAAAATAGAAGATGATGAATCAAACACACGATGGGCAAATCACTGCTCATGAGTACATTCTGCAACATCTATAGAAGCTAAGGTTCCTCTTGAGGTCAGTCTCCCCACGTGGGCTGAATTAGGAAATACAGGTTCAAGTTCAATCCACTTAGGGCCAATAAGGGCAGGGCCACAGTGGACATCTGCATTATCAGTGATCCCTGAGACCAGAACCCTTGCCAATACAGGGATCCCTTGCTTTCTGAAGGTTCATTTTATGGCATGTTTATGAAAGACCCAATGAGTACTTGTCTGTTTTCACTAACCAGAAGAAATCTGAAGAGGAGTTCTGCTTTATGAAAGAGCTGTTACTGTACTAATGTAGGTGTTTTATAAAAGGGAAGTGGCTAACTTGAACTTTTGGAAAATGGCGGACGCTCTTGACTGATGCCATTTAGACCTACAGAAGCTTTCATGGGGGCGCTCTACTTTCGGATAACAGGGGAAGCCTGTATTTGACAGAAAGGACTCTTGATGGTGATGGTCATTTTGTGCACTCTCATATCTAAATGCAAAACAAAATGACACCCTTGAGGGTTTCTGTGGGATGGAAAGACCCAGGCCTTAGAAACTGTGGTGTCACTCACCTCAATCTGGGCCCTGACAGTCAAGTTCCTCCTTTGTTACTACTGTTTAGTCCCTCTAACGGGGAAGGGGCAGGAAGACAGAGGGAGACACGGGAGGGAAGGAGAACAGAACAGTGGTGTAACTTGTAAGGAGACTGTTGAAGACGCATGTGGATTTTAATGTTAAATCCGTCTCTGGGGGAAAGGCTCCAGATGGAATCACAGCCCTGGATGGGGAGGCCACGGCGGGGTGGGGGGGGAGACCTTTTATTTTTTTATTTGCTGTTGCCAACATCCTCCATGTGAACTACTCTTCCCAGCACTGGCATTTTTACACGTTTTTTCATGCATCTTACCCTCCGCAGACCACACTGTCTGCTTCTTTCTACAAACAGGCACAAAACTACTCTTCCATCCACTGACCTCTTGGACTCTCTGCTGTATCAAACCAGGGCCTGTAAAGGTCAGCCAGTAAGTGGCCTTCCAAACCATGTTTCCCGAATGATAAGAGAACATCTAAAACACACCTAGATGCCCCATGATAGGCTACACCGTAAACGCCCCCGCGGAGCAAAGAGTCCTCAGGCTCACCATTGATGCTCACCCTTTAACTAGCTGACTTCCCCAGATCCTTTCCACCCAGGGAGTAAAGAAAGGGCGGAACCATCACGTCAGTGCTGGGTTCTGTCATCTGCATGCAGGAACGACGGAGGGTAAGTATTTCCTGAGCACCTGAGTGTAGCCAGCCAGCCACTCCACAGGTGAGCGAAGAGCCTGCGGGGGAGGCTTTCATGTGACATCTCAAATGTTGTCCAGAGACACGGACATCCGATACGGTGAGAAGTTTCTTTGTGGATCACAAGCAGGGTTCAAACTCGCCCCCACGCTGTTAGTCTCCATCTTGGAGGAGCCGGGCCTGGATCATAGATGGCCGCCTGGGTTTCTTCGGTTCTTCAACACTTTCCTCTAAAGCCCTAGAACACCTTCCACCTCACCCCTAGTTCACTCTCCTGTTTCCTACTTCCTGAGCACCTCCCCACTGCCTTCCCAAGGGGAGGAGTTGCTTAGGTTGGGGGGTGGGGTGGAGGCTGACAAGCGCATTTCAAGCTCATCACCAGGGGAAATCAGCCAACCACAGAAGGGAAAATGGCACCCTCCCACCTCTGCGAGAGGGAAGAAAGTCTGGAGTCACAAAATCCAAACCCCCACAAACACACATTGTTCCAGCAAAACAAAACTGCCTATAACATCTCTACATGCCTGCCATTTGGAATATGCAAAACATTCTGCCCCACTTCTGACTTCTCAAGGGAACCGGTGTCTGTTTCTCATCCATGGTTGGCATTCTAAGGCATGAATACGAAGCAGGGATTTTTTGTCGAGAGGCTCAGAAGGCTTACATCTGCCATTTTTCACCTGGCACCCGTTGACCCTGCTTGGGGGAGGCTATTTTTAAACTTAAATAAATATTCCAGCACACGCGTCTGTCGTTTATGAACATGTGTATGTTCCCTGCTTAATGAAGCCTGTGAGAGGCAGCATCATTTGTACAAAATCGAATTGTGTTCTCAGACCTGCTTTACCATATTCCTGTTTGGTGAACTGAAGCTTTTACTGCCAGGTTTACATGGAATCCAGAAATAAAAAAAATTTCCCCCTAAAACAATCACCTTTCTTTCTTTGAATTCCTCAAGGCAGCCACTTAATACTTCTGCGGCCTAGTCTTGGCACGAAGATCACAAACCTGCCTTCAGTTCTCTGCAATGCCGGTCTTTCACTCTGCAGCCCACTCACGCCACCCACCGCTGCCCCATGACCATGACCAGCAGTGACACTTCTACCGCCTCATTCCAATCACTGGTCACTTCTAATTAGCAGACAAGCCTCAAAACACAGAGAACCTCAGTTAAGTTTTCTGCAGTGTGAGTGAAGACAAAGTAACCAACGAGGTTTGTTATACTTAGTCATGAAGAAGCCTGTTTCGTTTTGGAAGAGGTGCTAAAGTTACCTAAAGGCATGAAAATGCTGACGTTCATACACTCCCAGAATATTAGGTCTAAACAAAGACGCCCCTCCAAATACATTCTCTGCATCCACCCCCACGGCCCCAACTGCTAGGGCCGCTGGCTGAAAATGCCCTCGGATGCCATAGCCCTTTAGAAAAATGCATTTGAAAACTCTCTGAGCACCACAGCAGGCAAGCTACTAGGGGTAAGATTAGAAAGGCGGGGTGCCCGGGTGGCTCAGTCAGTTGGGCGTCCAGCTTCGGCTCAGGTCATGATCTTGTGGTTCGTGCGTTCGAGCCCTGCATCAGGCTCTGTGCTGAAGGCTCACAGCCTGGAGCCTGGTTCAGATTCTGTGTTTCCGCTCTCTGTCCCTCCCCACTCATGCTCCGTCTCCGTCTCTCTCTCCCTCAAAAACAAATTCAAAAAAAATTTAAAAATCTTAAAAAAGATTAGAAAGGCAAATCTTTGCAGACATCTTTGACCACATGCACAATTATTTTCCAATCAGACCAGGGAAGAACAGGCAGTGGGGAACAAGGCCTGGAAACCTGCAATTACAAATGGCAAGTAAACGAAAGCTAATGCCTAAAAACAGGATTTGCACAAGCATTACCGGCAGGGAGGAAGCCAGAGCATCAAACCAGGAGATTCTTCCAAAGTCCTGCACGTGCTTCTGCTCCCCCACTCCGAGTCTTGCCGGAGATGGGAATTCTGTTTCTATTAATGTTTGTATTTACAAGTGACTGCAGAAACGACTAGACCGCTCCTAATATTTCTCCTTTCCTCGTCATGCTCACCTGCTACCTCCCACTGGGTTCAAATTCGGGAGTCTAACGCCCCCTCTTACAGATGCTTTGCCACTTGTTCCACAGACCGTGGGGCCGGTGTTAGTTCCACCATCTGACTGCACCTGCCCTTCCCAGACAACTTCCCTTCCTGCTCTGCCCTCCCAGCTCCCACTCAGACTCTCCCTACATCGCTGCCTCACTGTGGAGTTTGGTCCTACCCCACTGGACAATAGCACCCCCACCCGGAACCAGCCCCAGCCATTCAAGTCCAGGGTATCGCCATGCTTTGCCCTTTGTTTTTTGTTTGTTTGTTTGTTTGTTTTTTGGTTTTTTTGTTTTTTCCCCAGCCTTACTGAGGTGTAGCTGACAAAAGTGTGAGATACCTAAAGTGCACAATGTGATTTGATGTATGCTTCCATGAGTCAACTTCTTTTTGGCATTGCCACTTTTGGCTTTGCCAATGTCATTAGCCCAGAGGTAGACACTTTGTCTCTGCAAGTCCTATGTGAGGAAACCATGACATTTATTGAGCAATGCTTCCACAGGCCAGATACGTTCCATTTAGTTTGCTTTTTTCAAGGTTCTGATCAGAGAATGAACCAGAGTTTTGGCTTTATAGCATGAGAACAAGTTGTCCTGTTAGTTTAAGGACAACCCTCACCCTCTGCCAGGGACAGAAGGAGACCTCAAGAGGACCGCTGGCCAGCCTACAAGCTGCATGAGGACAGCAGCCTCTTCTTCCAGGTATTGGGCGCATATCACATGGCAGATGACCAAGTGGTTGCTGAAGGGAGGCCATCAGATAATTACTCTGTGAAGCATGGAGGATTGAATCCGGAGTGTCACCTCCTATAGCACAGGCTTAAAATGCTAAGGCAAAGGGTGCCTGGGTGGTTCAGTTGGTTAGGTGTCCGACTCTTGATTTCAGCTCAGGTCAGGATCTCACAGTTGTCGGATTGAGCCCTGCATTGGGCTCCATGCTCAGTGTGGAGCTTGCTTGGAATTCTCTCTCTCCCGCTCTCTGCCCCACCCCTGTTCGTGCGCACACACGTGAGCTCTCAAAATAAATAAACTTAAAAAAAAAAAAAGAATAAAATCTTAAGGCAAGTTGCTAATCATAAATATCCCAACATGTGGATGTATCAATCCCAAGCTTTTACGCCAAAAGGCCCACCAGCCAGCATGTGCCTGAATGTCATGAGATCATTTGGTGTGGAAGTCATCCAACTTGGGAGCCAAGATGAGTGATCCCCAAAGAGCCGATCCTGCATATTGAAAGATATGAACCCACACTAGAACCAAGGTCCAGTAACCAACAAGTTTAAACAGTGAATCCGTTATGGACTGACTTGTTTGGTTACCCGAGGTAAGTCTGAAACTAAGCTCTGATATTCTGAAAATGAAGTCTTAAGAAAGCTATGGACTTAGAGATATAGAAAAGTTTTTTACGTTCTGCAGTCTACTCCCTTCTCTAATATTCAAAGACAAGGCAAATAGCTTGGGTTTTCATTTAAGTACATTAGAAATCCTTCTGTCTTAATTTGGCAAGTGAGCCATTTCAATGCTTCTGACATCTCTCACCAAATCTAGGAATTCCCATACTCTTTCCACTTCCTCCTTCAGCAATTACCTGGATTCTCATTTATGCTTTGGAATGGTTTGTTGCCTCAATCCGTTAAACTCCGGTAGGTGGACCTACGACCGACCGGCACCGAGTTTTGCTCTGACCCCATCTACATCTGACCTGGGGCACGGGCAGAGGATGCGGGGAGGCAGAAGCTCACCAGAAATCCGGTTTTGCCACTGCCGCCCCGGCTATGACAACACTATGCTCCCGGCCCCGGCCTCACACCCACACCACCCCGCTTTCTGCTCCCACACCCATCTCGTGTGTGGAACCTCAGCCCCCGTTCTTACGTCACCAGCCCCGCTTCTTCCTTCCATCTGCATTACCTTCAGACGGTTTTGCCTCCAATACCCATTTTCGGAAGAGCCTGCTCCTGGGTTCAAAGGTCTAACCACTGACTCTTCAAATTAATCTACACAGACCCCAACTTTATTATCCTCCCCCACCCCCTGTAAAGCCCTATTACAATACCTGACTTTCAACCACTGTAATGAAGGCAGTATAACAAAGCTCTGGATAGTTCACTAACTATGTAATATAATTTCGCCTCTTGGGACTCAGCTGTTTTCCTGTGTATAAAACTTGAGGGTTAAAAGAGGAGGCCTTCATAGAAGAAGAAAACTAACACTTACTGGACACTCGGTACGGGCCAAGTGGACCCTCTGCAAGTATCTAGGCAGTCCTCTTAACCGTGAGGGAGGGAAGGATCTATCACTTCTGTTCTCCAGATAAGGAATGTGAAGGTCAGAAAAGTCAGGGGAACTTGTCCAAAGCTGTCTTCCTGGTCTAAGCAGAGGAGCGAGGTCCAGCCTCTGCCAAATCCGCTCGCTTCTCTGGTCCCTTCTAGCTGCATCACGCTCTCCTATGTCCCTAAGCTGCGACCACCACGGTCTGGGCCCCTGACTAGCCCCGAAGGGTTTCCAGTCACTGCGGTTAAGGTCATCTTCACCCGGGGGACACGGGCATCTCAATCTCGGCCAACAGACAGAGACCAGCTGAAACCTGGACACGTGTGAATCACTTGTGAAAGTGAGTAAAGGCTACACGGACACAGAGACACTCGCTTCCCCCCATAGCTTGGAGCAAAAGAATTCCGTGGAAGATGGAACTCCTCCCTGACACGCAGGGAAAGGCAGGCCTTCGGGTCACACTGCTGACACACGGTGTCAGCTGCCACCACAAACGCACGGGCTCGGCCCTCAACATAGGGTCTGGATCACACCGTGTGTGAAACTGAAGAGACACTTGTTGGACTCAGTTTCAAACTTCAGCTTCTCTGTCCCGTTCTACAGCTTATGTCCTCACTGCTTTTCTTACATGGGGCACAGCATGGTGCTAACGTCCTCTTTATCACCCTTTTTATTTATTTATTTATTTACTTACTTACTTACTTTTATTTTAGTTCATCCAATTTCTTTAACAGGAAGGTAAATACTACCATAGCAAAATATTTTTTTCTTCACAAAGTAGCTTAGAGAACTATAAATGGGATGTTACTTTCATTTTTATTCATTTGTTTTTCTTGTCAAAAGGCTGACAATTTAATTATTCCCACTTTTATGCAGTTCCCCAAGACAATAAATGACTATTTTCCTTCACAGAGGACACCCTCTACATGTCCACAAAATCAGAATCTGTTTCTCCAGTGTCACCCTGACTTCTAGAAGGAAATGTTAGAAGCTGTAACTTCTCAAGAACCTCCGGGCCACAGCTTGAAGAAGGTGTAGCTTGGAATCAGCCAGTGTGGGTGGTATCAGATGCAGCAGAACCAAAAAGTGCAGACTCCTCATTTTAACACCCATGGAAGGTTTATGGGAAGAGGCGGGTGGAAATCTGGAGGCGAAATGGGGGAACGGCGGGAGACCAGGGTGTGGACTGGCAAATGGCACTTGTTTTCAAAGGAACAAAGGAACAAAACAACAGTATTTTATTCTGACGATCAGTTCCTACATCAGTGCCGAATACACAGGCTCCTGATGAATACTTAATGAAATGAATTAAGTGCTTCTTTCTGCCACAGAACTCCTTATGACCACGCTACCTACAGGAAAGCACCTGTCGTTATGGAGCATCAGAACTCAAAGCTTGTCTTTATTTCAGTATTTTAAGTTTTCTTTTTAGAAATGAAAAGCAGGGGAGCCTGGGTGGCTCCGTCGGTTACGCGTCCGAATTTGGCTCGGGTCATGATCTCGTGGTTTGTGGGTTCGAGCCCCGCGTCGGGCTGTGTGCTGATGGCTAGGAGCCTGGAGCCTGCTTCGGATTCTGTGTCCCCCTCTCTCTCTCTCTCTCTCTCTCTCTCTCTCTCTCTCTCTCTGCCCCACCCCCACTCACTTGCTCTCTATCTCTCAAAACAATAAATAAAATCTTAAAAAAAAAGAAATGCGAAACAAATTTTGTATCTACTCCCAAGACTGACAAATTCTGAAAATCAGAGCTGAATCCAGTTCTGTAAGCGAAGAGAAAAATCAGGGAGACTCTACCAGGTAGTGGAATTATAGATTTTAATTTTCTTTCTGCTTATCAGTAGTTTTCCACCGTTCTACAGAGGACATGAATGCTTATTTTAATAAGTCTCAGAATGACTTTATGCTAAGCTGGAACTTAAAAAGCACACTGTAAGTGCCTCCACAATTTCTCATACAATTAGAATTAGGCATTTACAGTTACTGCTAAATTATAAATATCTTAAATCTGCACTTGCCAAGTACTCTTTTCATAGCGATGGCGATGCTACCCTGAGGCACCAGGTCCTCCGCCAGAAGAGAAGGAATGTCAAAAACCCCACACTCATGTATTAGAAAAATTAAATTCGGGGTGCCTGGGTGGCGCAGTCGGTTAAGCGTCCGACTTCAGCCAGGTCACGATCTCGCGGTCCGGGAGTTCGAGCCCCGCGTCGGGCTCTGGGCTGATGGCTCAGAGCCTGGAGCCTGTTTCCGATTCTGTGTCTCCCTCTCTCTGCCCCTCCCCCGTTCATGCTCTGTCTCTCTCTGTCCCAAAAATAAAATAAATAAACGTTGAAAAAAAAAATTAAAAAAAAAAAAGAAAAATTAAATTCTACTCCTTCTGGGCTTGTTATTAGCTGAAGTGAAATTTTGTTTTTTTAATTTTTAATGTTTATTTATTTCTGAGAGAGACAGAGGGTGAACAGGGGAGGGGCAGAAAGAGAGAGGGAGATCGAATCCAAGGCAGACTCCAGGCTCTGAGCTGTCAGCACAGAGCCTGACGCGGGGCTCGAACCCACGGACCACGAGATCATGACCTGAGCTGAAGTCAGACGCCTAACCGACTGAGCCATCCAGGCGCCACTAGCTGAAGTGAAATATTAAGTCACATTTACCTTCTAAACAAGGTATGAAAACACCTTTTCTTGGCAATAATTCGGCCATTTTATCTTTACATTTTGGTCTGAATTAGACTGATGTATCTTCTACAGATTATAAAAATTTCAAGCTAATGAATCCAAGAAAATTGTCTAAAAGAACTAAAACCCTGTAAGTAATAGAATGGTCCTTATCAGGCAGGCCAAGGCTTCGTGTGGAACGGTACCCTCTCCTCCTCATGGCCATCAGCCTGGGGACCAGGGCAGCAAGGGGAAGAAGAGACATTCTTTATGTACATTTAGAGTTATGAATACTGAAAATCGATTCTGACTTAGGTAGGGAGAAGCAAGAAACCACAACACAGAGAGTCAGGGCACCAGTGAGAACTTGGCTGCTTCATCTTTTCAACCCCTCACATTTTATACTAAAGAGATTCAAAAGGGAGAAAAGCAGAGCAGAGACATCAAGAAAGACTCTCTCTGGGGCGCCCGGGTGGCTCAGTCGGTTAAGCGTCCAACTCCTGATTTTGGTTCAGGTCGTGATCTCACGGTCTGTGGGTTCAAGCCCAGCATCGGGCTCTGTGCTGACAGTGCAGAGCCTGCTTGGGATTCTTTCTCTCTCTCCCTCTCTTTCTGCCCCTCCCCTGCTCGTAGGTACTCTCTGTCTCTCTCTCTCAATAAATAAATAAATAAACATTTTTTTGAAAATTAAAAAAAAAAAAAGAAAAAACTCTTTCTGAAAGGGTCCCTTGCTTTTCCCTGTCCCATCCCACCCACTATGCCCTAACCAGGGAATGCACACTCTGGTTTCATTTTCATGACAACAAGAGCATGGCCTGTAGTTTGGCCATGTTATGTACAACCACAGTGCTCAACAATTCAACCTTGGATCCCTCCTGAATGCCCTTGCTTGATCATGTCCTCACTGAGATTCTGTGGCCATGTTATTCTGGCAAGTTCCTAGCCTCACCTCATCCTAGGTGAAATCTCAGAGTCCCTTTCAACAGCTGGGGGATGTGTTCTAAGTATCAGGTATACCGCAGATGAAATCCTTCTTTCTGGAACATTTGTTTGACATCTCTCTTCTCTGCTGGAACATTAGCCCTGCGAGAGCAGGGACTCTGGGCCCATCCTTTCTGGAATCCTCCGGGCCCCCACCCTCCATTTATTAACATAGACAAACGTCAGTCTGTTGAACACAGTTTAGCTTACAAAGTGGCCTTGCAAATATCTGATGGTGACAGAAACCGGTCAGTGTCGCATTCAATGGGAAATCTGGGGAAATGCAGGGAAAACCCACATGGCAGGCCGGCAGGCCCCTCCACTTACCGCCACCTCCACAGACTGCAAGGACAGGTCGCACGGTGGCTTCAGGGCTTTGGGTCTCGTGGCGTACCAGAAGGTGGTGAGAGCTGCAAAAGCTCCAAAGCCCATGAGCGTGTTGGTCGGAAGAGTGCGAACGTACTGTCGTAAGTCAACCAGCTCTGGCATTCGAAAATACCGGAACAACTCGTGGGCTTGCATTGTCCTGTGTCGCTGGCTCCCTCAGCTGAATTCTGTCAGGAGAGAAAAGATGTCATGTTCATTCCAGCAAGGCAGGACTTGTCTCCAGAATTCCCGACGGCCAACCATCCCACTTGATGCCTGGCTGACCAATCGAGGCATTAAACCCACAGGCCTGATGGTCCAGCTCTCTTCCTGGCTGCCGAATTTCATTTTTCTAAGAACATGTCAGAAATTCATTTGACTTCCATCGTTTTGTGCAAAGTGTCCATTCCCCACATTAAAAAGATTTCACTCACAAAGAATTCTCGCCATAACATGCTCAAGTGGCGTAAGTTACCAGTTTCTTCCCTGATAGTGTGCCTCTGTTCTCTCCCACCTAATCAAATACACTCAAGTCTCGTTATCAGGGCTAATGAGGAGAAAAGGGGAAGAGGCACAAGTAAGCCCAAACCACCCAGCAGCCGTCTGCTCCCCCTTCTCCCGAAAGATTTCCCATCAGCTCTGGATCGGTCCAATGGACCAACCTACATGTCGGTATGTCTCTCGCTTTCCCCATGCTCTCTGTACCATAAAAGCAGCAATACAAATGCAGAGGAAACTGCAGTTCTCTATTCTGCTGAAATAATTTTTTATATTCCTCAGGATATTATAACCAAAATATAATAATAATAATAAATGGATGTACATAAATTCTAAACCATCTACCACGTATCTGGAGAGAGACTGAAGCATAGTATTTGAGAAGAAGTATAGAATAATATTTAAGATCCCAGATTCTAGAGCCAAATTCTGTCTTCCCAGCTTATTAGTTGTATGATTTGGAATTACTTAACTTCTCTGTGCCTCAGTTTCCCTAACCAAAAATGGAGATTGAAAACAGACCTATCTCATGGGGATTTTATAATGGTTACATGATTTACAGAGAGCTTGGAATGGCATGGGGCTCCAGAAGCTACTCAATAAATGCTAAGTACTATCATTATTTCATCTACCAACATCCTGTGATTAGTCCTTTATCCAGAACCGTAAGGTACAGAGTTAATAAAACAACAACAACAAAGCAGTCAGAACACAGGGGTGCCCGGGCGGCTCAATCGGTTAAGTGACTGACTCTTGATTTCGGCTCAGACCATAATCTCGTGACCAGGGGATCAAGTCCCTGTCAGGCTCCATGCTCAGTGTGGAGTCTGCTTGGGACTGATTCTCTCTCTCTCCCTCTCTCTCTCTGCTCCTCCCTCACACACTCTGTGTCTCTCAAAATAAATAAATAAGTAAACTAAAAAAAAAAAAAAAAAAAAAAAGAAGCCAAAACACACAGAAGAAAATTGGACAAACAACCTAATGTATATGAAAGCCTCAAATTGGATGGGATAGACAATTTATATATACATCAGCATAAAAAGTGTCAGAACAGGAAATAAGTACGAATAATTCTAATTAGAAAACAATTGATGAGCCACTACTATAAAGTATGTTTGGCAGTAAAGGGAAGGAAATCATAGCGAATGCTCTGAAAGGCTTTTCTCAAAACCTGCCTGCCAAGTGTGAACGCTTTAGCTGTGCTTCAGATGGTAGCTGTGAGTTCCTTCTTGTATGTCCTTTTAAATACCGAGGTCACAAAACTGAACATAATTTTCTTTTTTCAGATACAGAAATCTTTAAATCTCACTCTCTACCACTGTAAATTTTGTTTAGAGAGGAGCAGAGTATCGGGTGTTTTCACTGGCCATCACTATCTTAATGTATTTGCTCAGCTCGTGCAATCTTGCGTCACAACTCTGTGTAGGTACGCGTGCATGCACACACACACACACACACACACACACACACACACACGAAAGTTCCTTCCATGACAACTGAGAAGGAACAGATAAGCAAAATTTCTTCAGGTCATACTTCTGGAGGAGAAGCTCCACTACTTACAATACCACTCACCATAGGTGCCACCAACAGCTGACTGCTAGGTGACTACTGTGGAGCAGAAGAGGTGGTGGGAGGGGGGTAGGGGGAGGAGCTCAGCTGGCGTTTGCCCGACCTGCCAAGGTCCCTCAGGACATTTGCCACAGGCCGACTCCTGTCCTGCTGCCCACTGGGCTAAAGGTAACTATGAGACAAAATTCACACTTGACTTCCCAGGAGAAGCGGGTGGAGGATGGGCCAATGGGCAGCTGGGAGCACAGTCACCCCACTGCTCCACCCATGGGCAGGGACAGGCATCAGCCAGTGTCACTGCCAGTGCCAGATCTGAAAACAGACACTGTTTTCTTTCTGCCTGGCTTCCCAATGAGAAAAGACAATGGGCATATTTTTAAAAACCAGTGAAATAAACGATCAGATGCTGGGCGGCATGTCGAACCAACAGGCGACAGACCACGAAAGAAACAGATTGTCCGTGGTATGGCCACAGCAGATTTATTCTAGAGGAACGCATAGGAGCGGAGCTACTCCAGCTCGGGAGCACAGTGAACACACGAGGCCAGCCAGGGTGCGCCGGGCGGGGGGCGGGGGGCCTGGAGCCGGCGGCTGGGAGGACGGCGCCCACCGCCCGGTCCAGGCTCTCGGCGGCGGAGCCAGCTGGTGGGGGACGTACGACACTGAGCCGGCGGTGTCGGCGGGGCGTGCTGAAGTGAGGGCTCCCTGAGCAAGGCCCGCACTCACGGAGACCGTGAGGACGAGCAGACAGATGGGAGTCGGGCCCGCTGGCAGCAGGCAGCCAGATTCCATACACAGCACAGCCAGCCAGCCGACGCTAAGCAACCTGACTGCGCCCTGTGCCCCTGTGCGGACCTGCCTGCCCCTCAAGTCACGCTCCCTGGCAGCCTTTTTCACGCCCACTGCGCCCCTGCGGCCGGAAAGGAATCTCCCACCCCTCACAGACACACCCCTGCCCTTGGCTTTTCTCTCCCCGGGGTCCCTGAAGTCATTTCCATACAGCCCTGATCCTGTGAATCTGCAGGGGCTGTTCGACAGAATCCAGTCCTTGGAGGGGAACGTTAAATAATCCCCCCATAAACAAATACAGTCATAAGCTGGTGATTATTTTTTTTTTCTATTTTAAGCATCAGCAGGAGCCAAGCTGTAGACAGCATTAGACGAAGAAAGAAAAATGTCTATTTCTAGAGATAAGTCTAGGAAAGAAACTTGAAGAAAAAAAAAACACTTCAGAAAATTACTGATTTGGTAATCTTGCACCGTTGCAAGAACACTTTCTTAGATACTAATCTGTAATGCTAAGGGTTGAAACCCAGCTAAATTCTTACCTTTAGTGGGTGATAATGACAAGGTACAACAGTTTAATTCATGCCTCTCAGCTCGCAGCCAGGTGACAGACAAGCTGAAAACCAGCTTCACTTAATCAACTGGTTAATGCTGTCCACAGGAAAACTAGAGCCCATCCAATAAAGAACTAAGACAATCCTTTTAGATCCACGTGAAGAATGACTCTTAAACATGAATACAAAACATTCTAAATCTTCTTCCTTCTATGTAACTGCTATTAAGGAAAAGGCACTTCGCGTATTTAGAAATGCAGGCAGACCTCATTCAGAGAATATTAGCCACAATAAATAGCCCTTCAATGCTGCAGGTGAACATTAACACCACGCTTTAAGACAGCCCCCAACAGGTCTCTAAGAAGAATCAAGACCCACACTTGCCAACAGATGATTAAAACCCAGACAGACTGTACTTCTTATTCCAACGGTGTTCTAGTTGGAATATTTTTTTATTAAATTCTTTCAAAAGCAAATTTCCACATCACCCTCTCAGGAAGTTTACAGCCCAGGCAAGTAATAATGCTGCTATTTGCTAAGAATATGATTCAATCGGATTAAAGGCTTAAGCAGCCAGTATTTCTCAGTTGAGAACACACAAGACTATTGGCAGCTGGCTTCTCCCTTCCCCAACAGCTACACCTGCACACCCTTCCTCCCAGCACTTAGGAAAAGTGTGTTTGTTCAGTTGGGTCCTTTGAATTTCCCAAAGAGCTGGAGTCTAAAACCACAGAACGACAGAGAACACAGCAATGGTTGGGGGAACGTGGCACACATCCGGCGCAAAGAACCATTGTGAAGGATGCCTTTAAGTAGCCCTGTGCACAGGACAGGACACAGGACAGGATACACAGGACACGGTAGTAGAAGCTGGATTGCACGACTGTCAGGAAACAGAAGTCCTGGTATTTATCCACCCAAACTTTGGGAAGAAGAGCTGGCAACACAGCACTGATTTAGTGTTTCAGAAAGGCTTTCACATCCTGTAACTCATCAGAACATCGCAATACAAAATGATCATGAGGAAACTGAGGCTGGAGACTTAAGAGGTTTCCCCAAGGTGTATCCCAAGACGGGGACACCAACGTGACCCTAAAGTCATGCTTTTTCCTCTACACGAACAAATTCCTAACCTCTGCGGGGCCACTGATCCTCTCCACTGGGAACATGCACATACTTCTCTGCACATGCGGCTCACAAGTTCCCCGCAGCCCACTCTGGCTTAGAAACCGTGACAGCAGGTGGTTTCTAAAGGTCCTCAGCACTGACACTGCATGGCCTGATGAGAACCGGACATCTGAACTCCCTTGTCTTACGTAACCACCAGGATTTGCCCCATCATCCTGGACTCTGAACATATGGGTCTAAGGCCACCCGGACACAAAGGTTTACCTCCTACCATTTTGTTTACACCACACAAAAGTGGTTTGGGGCCAGAGGTGACTCACAAGGGCATCATTCTCTAAGGACACAGGGACACGGACACACACACACACACACACACACACACACACACACACACAGACCTCCTATGATTTTGCAGATTTATACTTACATCAGCATTTTATTTTCTTCATATTGTTTACAAACCCCCCCCAAAAAATGGGTGACCGGGATGTTTCTCCCCTTCTAAAGTTCCTCAAGCTTTCATTCGGTTGAATAACAGCGGTTTGATGAAATACTTTGCCAGGAATGGAGCCTTGAAGCAAACCCACATAAATAGCACCCTTGCCCCAGCAGCAGCAAATGCAGAAATCCTGACATCTTTCCTTAAAAGCAGTGAGCCAAGCTGGCAACGCTGCCATTCCTTGCTCCACCTCCTGCCCTTGTACAATAGGCTATTTACAGAAGGCTGAAACTCCCCCTTTGTCCTGAGCTGGCTGGGCAGAGCTCAGCCTTGGGGAGGAACAAGAGAGCAGCAGCCAGACCGCGTGCTGTTCTTTCAGTGTGCCACTCCAAAACCCTTGGATTCGTGCTCCTTAACCCTGGCTGGCAATTTACCTAAAGCTAGATTTGCTTAAGCCGTCCCCTCCTGAACCAAAAGAGCAGTCAGGCTCTCCCCAAACAGGGATGCCGGCATCCACCAGTTAGAAAGGAAAACAGAGGTCTCTGTCCAAAGCCCATTCTATACCTGAATTCCTGACCACGTTTGCTGCCTTTGGATCATCTCCTCATTCTGAGCATAAGAAGGAGAGAGACCATCTGGGTAACTTCAGGATCCCATGCACGGTGGGCAAATACTTCCACAGGGAATTAATTACTCCCATCCACTGCCATGGGGTGTTTCTTCCCAACGAAGTACAGTGAACCTTAAACCCACATAATTTTCATTAAAGTGACTCTCTGGGATCACGAATTCAATTTCCAAGCAGATTTTAAAAGGAGAAATGAAGGAGAGGTGCTCTGCTTTTAGAAACCTGATTTACTGAAATATTCAAGTCAACTTGAAAATTCTTTACGACACCACTCTCTGTCCACGCCATCAAAGTCAGAAAGAGCAGGACACAAAGCGTTTAAAGGTAAGCAGGGGGATGCTTGGGTGGCTCAGTCGGTTAAGCATCCGACTCTTGATTTCGGCTCAGGTCATGATCTCGTGGTTTGTGGGTTCGAGCCCCGTGTTCGGCTCGGTGCTGACAGCACAGAGCCTGCTTGCGATTTTCTCTCTCTCCTTCCCTCTCTGCCCCACCCCCACTCATGCGCGCACGTGCATGCTCTCTCTCAAAATAAAGAAATAAACTTAATAAAAAACTGTAAAGGTAAGCAGAAGGCGAGACTAATTTTCTAACCGGTAATATTAGGGCCATACCTCACCTGTTCATATTGGCCACCAAGCCACGACTCCCATATACGCCCCCAAGTAATGAGATTCCAAATACAATGTGCCCAACTTGAATGGATAAACTCGTAGGGCTTAGATGCAATGGTCAAAGTCTATCCCTAACAGCTTCTGTATTTATTAAATTACATACTATTGAAGTCACGTGACAAAATAAATTACTTTAGAAATGTGTGCTCTTTCCCTACTTACATTTCCCTGATAGTTTATTAAAATTCTTTGAACACACTTCTTCACACAGGGTCTCAGGCATCCCTACAGCCAGCCACTTTTGGAGCCACTTTTGCCTTCGTAAGGTCAAGCCTCCAGAAATAGCAACCCAGCTAGTGTTAAATTCCTTTGCTCAGGAAAAGTTGAATTCACTTAGTTGGCCTTTCTGAGAACGAGGCAGTTTCAGGAAAGGTGCCTTCTCTACCTGATGGTGTTCAAAAGGAAGTGACCAAGAGGACACCCCCACAAAATGAAAGCCTCAGTGACACATGATGACTACAAGAGGGTTGTCGGAAAATTCTCACCCTCTCTTGGGTGCAGGTGCATTACTTAACATTCAAATGTGGGTGCAAACCGTGAAAAACTGGCAGACCCCATTCGTGAGGCTTGGAAATCAAAAACGTAACACAAATATATACACAAAACAGTGCAAAACGAGGTGGCAGTAAGTGCACAAGAAATTCTGAGAGAGGGCACACGCTCTCAAGGATTGCTGCATGCAGAAAGCAAAAGTGAGCCGGTCCTCGCAGGATGAGGGAAGCCCAAGAACGTGAGCTCCACTTCGGGCTCTGGGGATAGGACGGGACGGCCAGAAGCAACTCCCCACCTCAGCTCTAGGATTTTTGGCCAGGTAATCTGGAACAAGTGACAGGATTCCACTAGGTAGGACAAAGGAAGGAAAAATCAGCTTGAAATTGCGCTTTAAGAGCCACCGTTTGCTAAGCACTTGCTGTGTATCAGGCACCGTGCTGAGTAATTAGACATATGACGAAATGTCATCCTCCTAACGGTCCTTACTGTACGGAGTCCTCATTAGCTTCGACTCAAAGACAGGAGACTGCGTAGGAGAAGTCAGGTGTCCTGCCCCAGCCCCACACAAGAACAAGACCAGAGGCCAGGACCGAAGGCAAAGCCTATGGACCGTAAGAGGCAGGCCTGTCACCGAGGCACACGGTGGTTCAAATGCAGACAAAGGTGCAAGGCGATGAAGAGGATGCCAAGAAGCTGGGACAGACAGAGCTTTAAAAAGCCAGGATCTGAATCCCAATGTCCACCAAGCGATGGAGGGATACACACGAAATGTGGCCTGTGCAGGCGATGGAATATCCCTCCGCCTCAAAAAAGAAAAAAAAAAAAAAAAAAAAAGGAGATTCTGATACAGGCCATAAGCTGGATGAACCTACAAAACGTTATATGTGTTCCAGGGACTTCGATGAGGCAAATTCAAAGAGACAGAAATGGAAGCTACAGGAGTGGAGGGTGGGAGGGGAAAGGGGAGTTATTGCTTCACAGGTACACAGTTTGTGTTGGGGATGATGAAAAATTCTGGAACTCGGTAACGGTGACAGTTACACAATATCGATAATGTAATGAATGCCAATGAACTGTATGCTTAAAAGTGGCTAAAATGGTAAATTTTATGTTATGCCTACTTTACGACAAGGAATTTTTAATCGCTAAACAAAACAAAACAAAACAAAACAGGATTTAGTAACTCAGTGGATATAAGTGGGAAAAAAGAGTCGGAGTCGGAGGGCTGGGTTTTTGAGCCCGGGAGATTGACCGGTGGAACAATGAGGAGCAAAGCGGTGGGGGAGGCTGGAAGACGGTTTGTAGGCAGGTTCCCAGGGTCCTGGAAGCCTCCTTGTGCAAGTGGACTGGCCCATCCTCTCCCCACGCGTCTCTGGGCGAGCTCCCCTCCGGTTCCCTGCCTCAACAAGGCTGGGAGGGCCAGTATCCCAGGGCAGAGCTCTGGCCCGTTCCAAGAGTCTACCAGAAAGTCTCCCCATGCCTCCACGCCCACGCTGCATTCTCCAACCTTGGGGTCTCCTTCCCTTACGGCCTCCTCCCAAGCCCTGTCTTAATAACATGTCCAAACCGACCCAAATAGTTCAGTTGCTCTAATAAATCCTTACGTGACCTCCTCAGTCAGAGGCAGTCCTGAACTCCAGGAATATGTTATCTGTAGCCCTTGTGTGACCCTTAGCATCTCCTATTTTACACTTATGTTGAGCGTCTGCTTCTCTTACATAGATGCTTCTCTCTCCTGGGGCCAGGGCCCCTTCCGATCTGTCTTCATAGGCCCCTGATGCTGGATATACTGCCTTGCCCAGAACAGGTGCTTCGTGAACAGTTACTGAGTTAGGAACGACCCTCTGTGATTCTGACCAGTTTTCTGCTACAGGCCCCAGGAGGGTGTATTTATAGAACAGTGATTCTCCAAAGAGCAAGGAGGTATTTGAAACATTTCTAAACTTTAGCATTCTCCCTGTACACCCCACGCTGCTGCTGCTGCGAGCCATTGTGCTAGAAAGGAGTAAGCAGCACCTCCTAGGTGATGTGGAGGGGAAAAGAAAAAGCTTGCAAGACACTGATTTAAAGGCTACCTAAAAATACTCCCTTGCCCCTTGTTGTGATGAGCACTGGGTGTTTTACGTAAGTGATCAGTTACTACATTCTACTCCTGAAGTCAGTAATGATAACTAAAAAAAAAGCAAAACTCTCTTGCCCATCTTCCCATGATGTTTTTCATTTCTCAAACTGTTGCACTTCTATATAGTGTCACCTCAAGGTCATCTAAGGGCAAGGGTCCTCTTTCTCCTTAGCAGATGTGTAGACAAATATTCAGACAGGAGACTGTGGATTATTTTTTGAAAGATCAAGGTTGCCCACAAGAAGGGGAAGAGGGTAAACAAATACCTCTCTTGAGTAGAAGTGCAAATGCCAGAAGGAGGGCTTGAGTCCAGAGCTTGATACCCGGCTGGCCACCGACGTCTAGAAGTGACTATTCTTTTTTTTTTTTTTTTTTAATTTTTTTTCAACGTTTTTAATTTATTTTTGGGACAGAGAGAGACAGAGCATGAACGGGGGAGGGGCAGAGAGAGAGGGAGACACAGAATCGGAAACAGGCTCCAGGCTCTGAGCCATCAGCCCAGAGCCCGACGCGGGGCTCGAACTCACGGACCGCGAGATCGTGACCTGGCTGAAGTCGACGCTTAACCAACTGCGCCACCCAGGCGCCCCTAGAAGTGACTATTCTATGACAGAAAAGAGAATCCTCTAAACCAGAGAAGCATCCCAGGAGCTAGAGAGCAATGGTGCGACTGCGGTGAGGAGAGCCCTCAGAGACTCCCCGAACACCGAGCACGAGCACGAGCACCGGGTGGGTGGCCATCTGAGCGGTAAGGGATGCTGCAAATATGACTTGCCCAGCATTCTCCGGAGGGCGGGGGGTGGGGGGGAGCCATCTGGTTCTCCTCCCTTCTCTCTTCAGCATAGACACGGAGACCTGCCATGTCCAGCCAATTGGGGAAGTGATAATTCTAGTTTGGACATGCCCAGCGAAGACATCCAGGTTATGTGAGTGGCATGGATTCACGAGGGAAAGTTTCTATTGGAAAAAAAAAAAAAAAAAAAAAAAACTCTTAAGAGAAGCAAGATGTTTCCGTTGGCCTTCAAACACTGTTAACACTGTTAAGTGAGTTCTCAGAAGTCACTTAGACGAGGCAGGGACATTTCTTGGTAACAGTCGGAGAAGGGGCAGGCTTGGGCAAAATGGGTGACCTCAGCCAGTCAGCCTCACTTCAGCTAATGGAGACAAGACCAGTTTGCTAGGTTGACCGAACCCTTCTGAAGAGGGTTCTGTGGGCCTGTCAACTCACCAAGTGAATCCAACAAGGCATGTTATCTCAGCTGACATCTGGCCCAGGAAGGGCCCTAATTATGTCTGTAGGACTGTGTATTAGAGAACACGACACCATGGTCCGGGGGGTACGGCCCATTATGTACAGCCTATTATGACCATAGCTAGAGGAGGAAATAAAATTCCTGTTGCCACGAAAATAATCCACAACAGACTCTCCATCTTCCCGGCCTCTGGGAAACCACAAAGCAAGGCAGGAAGCAGGAGGCTCCTCTTCCTGGGAGGTAGAGAAGAACTTAACAGTTAAGAGGACGAATGTCCTTTTACAATAGCCAGAGCCAGACCCCGTGAGGCAGGAACTCCTGTCCACTCAGGGCCCTGGAAATGGTGAGTAGGGTCCCTTTGTTTGAGAAACCGCACACAGAGAGGGTACCTAAGTCCCAGGGTCCCTCCGGATGTTTTGTCCCAGACTAGTCACTTTTAGGAGTGAATACGGAAGGAGACAAAACAGGAAGAGTAGGAGGTAGGCTCAGACGTAACAATCTGGTTGTTTCGGGTCCCGGCGGTGCCCCTGACGGGCAACAAAAATCTTGAGCTAGCTTCGTCGCTGCCTGTGTGGGCCTCCGTGGGGATAAAGAAAGGACGGGAATAGAGGAAATGTGTGCCCCCTTCAATCACTGACACCATGGAGCATTTCCAAGACAAGGCCAGAGAAGGCAAAAGATGGTGACACACCCCAGACGTTCAGGACTGAACAACAGGATTCCACCACCACCCAGAAACTCCAGATGACAGCACGACACAGAGAGAAAATAACTGTTAGAAACTGCCAATTCTAGGGGCGCCTGGGTGGCTCAGTCGGTTAAGCAACCGACTCTCGATTTCGGTTCAGGTCATGATCTCATGGTTTGTGAGTTCGAGCCCCGTCCGGCTCTGTGCTGACAGTGCGGAGCCCGCTGGGGATTCTCTGTCTCTCTCCCTCTCTCTCTGTCACTCCTCCCTCCCCTCAAAATAAATAAATAAATAAACAAAATTAAGGAAAAAAACTGTTAATTCTATGCTGTGCCATTTGGGTATTTATGATTTTATTATTCTACTATGTAATTTGGGGTGTTATTATTATTTTTTTTTCTCAAGATAAAGAAGATATAACTAGGTCAATTCGGTTCATTTCCTCTTGTATTTATGTATTTCCCACCTGCTGCATAAACGGCCTCGGGCGGCAACCAGTCCTTCTAGGAGAACGACAGATGGGGTGGAAGCCCTGCCCAGAAAGTCCATCCCTAGGCTCCCACCGTCCGTGTTGGGCCCTGACCAGCTATGTGGGCACTTCCACGTAAGGGCACCTTTGAGAAAGGTTCCACTGCTAATGAACAAAATCACAGGGAAAAAAACCCCACTTTTCCCTCTCTCCCAAACAGAAGTCCAACAGCATTTGCGGTGTTTCCTCTGCCTTCAACGAGTTTAGGGTATCAGTGAACAAACACACCTGCAAGAAAGAGTTAACCTAACTATCTAGACGAAAAGTGAAGAAGTAAGTGGTGGAGGGCTTCGGGAGGGAGAGAACACTATGGATGAACCAGAGTGCGATGGGAGGGCCGGCTAGAGAGCCAGGTGGAAGCAGCCAGAGGCAGGTGGTGGGGGTGAAATGCCCTGAGACCCAGCTCGTGCCGGCCGGTGCTGGGGCAGGGGCGGCTGGCAGTTAGGAACGACAGAGCCACAAACCAGGGTGGAGGATGCCCTGCCTCCGCCCGGGCTAAGCAGCCGTTAGCTGCAGGAGCTTGTCCCCATGCAGCGGGGTGTAGTTTGCTGAGCGTCCCATGTCCCCGCCAGGGTGAGGCCTGGTGCAGGAGACAGCGAAGAACAAGGCCCAGTCCTTGCTCGCAGAGGTCACCACGATCAGATAGCAGTGACCTGGATAAGAAGGCTGAAAGGACACAAGGTTGGGTAGAGTTACTTACACCTCTTAAAATAGATTTCAGAGGGACTGACAAACTAGTGGACCGGCTTAGCGGCGCAGGGTTAAGTGGGAGATAGAACATAGACAGACCTCTACCCAGAGAGGAAGGCCGGCCACTCACACATGGGGACGCTTTTGAGGGTTTACAGATTTCAGCGTGGGACTGTTGTGTCCCTAAACAGCAGAGATGAAGGGAGCCCACCAAATATGCTTAGGCTGTGGGCCTCCTCAAGACAGAACAGAGCCTTTGAAAGAGGCTGGGACCCCGTTCTGACTTTTCGATTTCGTCAGCTCTGGGGAAGACGTTGGTGGTGTCGGGGGAAGCAGCATGTGAAATAGAGAAAGAGTTGCAGGATTAAGCCCACTGCAGGAGGAGGGAAAAGGGCGGGGCTGGAATAACTCCAAGGGTGCGGGGAACCATGGGAAGAGTGGGTGGCCCGCAGGAGGCTGAAAACCTAACAAATCCAACAAGTTGCAGAGGACTGTAGAGTAACGACCTGGCGTTTAAAAGAAGGAAAGGAAGACAAAGAGATGGTCTCATCTGGCTGTTACCTACTTGGAACACGTGACACTAGCTTGGGGTCTATTTTCCCCGTATGTTTTGTTTATATTTTATAATGAAAATGTCCACGTGGATTTAAAAGTACATAGAATAGGAAAACAAACCCCCATATGCCCATGACCCTAGCTTCGGCTTTCCCAGGATCAACACTTTGCTAATATTGTCTCATTCTACATCCATTAAAAAAAAAAAAAAATTTTTTTTTAAAGCAAATCCCAAACATCTTACTATTCAGGTGACACTTCTGAGGCCCATTCGGCGCTATGATCCTGCGGTTTGGGGAACGATTTGCGGGGAGTAAAACTGACTAGCACATCCACATGCTGCTTCCTGCTAAGTGAGTAAACGTTCAACAAAGAAAGCCAACCTAAATATTGACTCGAGGTGCTACACCCAGCATGATATTTGATTGTCACACAAAGGAAGGTCTATATGTTCAGTCTGAGATTTACAGAGCACTCCATATCAAACATTGCTCCCATCTCAGGAGACACAGTAGTGAATAAATCAGAAAATAAAATAAAATCTTTGTCCTGATTTTAAGCCTTCTGCATTTTCAAGCTTTGGGTCCAAAGTCAAAATATACTCTGGATTTAACACGACTCTCCTGAAGTCCAAGACCACTTTTTAAAAATTTTTAAATTTATCTCTTTAAGTTCAAGTTAGTTAACATACAGTGTCATATTGGTTTCAGTAGAACCCAGGGATTCATCACTCACAACACCCAGTGCTCATCCCAACAAGTGCCCTCCTTAATGTCTGTCACCCATTTAGCCCATGCCCCCCCACGTACCTCCCCTCCGGCAACCCTCAGGTTTGTTCTCTGTATTTAAGACTCCCTTATGGTTTGCCTCCCTCTCTGTTTTTATCTTATTTTTCCTTCCCTCCCCCTATGTTCATCTGTTGTGTTTCTTAAGTTCCACATATGAGTGAAATCATGCGACGTTTGTCTTTCTCCGGCTGACTCATTTCACTTAGCATAACACACTCTAGCTCCATGTTGTTGCAAATGGCAAGATTTCATTCTTGTTGATCGCCGAGTAGTATTCCACTGCATATGTACACCACATCTTCTGTATCCATTAGTCCTTCGATGGGCATTTGGGCTCTTCAAATGACATACTGGATAAAGGGTTAGTATCCAAAAGTCTATAAAGAACTTAGCAAACTCAACATCCAAAAAACAAATAATCCAGTGAAGAAATGGGCAGAAGACATAACTAGACACTTTTCCAAAGACATCCAGATGGCTAACAGACACATGAAAATATGCTCTACATTATCAGGGAAATACAAATCACAACCACAATAAGATACCACCTCACTTCGAGACCAATTTGACATCAATCACAACCTAGTTTCGCAAAGGAGTTTCGATTCCCCCTTAACTGACAAACTGAGTTCTCTTGCTCTTTTTTTTTTTTTTTCCAAGTGGCATTCAGAGGTATGTTGCCATGCTGTTGGTAGAGAAGGAGTTAATTTTCCGGTTCTCTGAGCTTTTCATAAATGCATCCAAACTAATCAATAAATGCCTCTTAATATGTAACTACATTTATAAACTCTAGACATTTGTAAATATTTTCTGAACATTATAAAATACACATATATGAATTTAAGCTAAAAAATGAGTATCTGTAGTAGTTCTAATATACCCACCCTGCACCCTGGATGGCCTACCTCCGCCACGGGGCACATGGGCCCCATTTGGGGACGACTGAGCAGTTCTTGCAGCTTCTCTGGGCACCTGCCTGGCTAGAGTCTCTGTCAGTTCTTGACTCTGGGAGGCAACAAATAAAAGTGCTAATTGCAGGGGTGCCTGGGTGGCTTAGTCAGTTAAGTGTCTGAGTCTTGCGATCGGCTCAGGTCCTGATCTCATAGTTCGTGAGATCGAGCCCTGAGTCGGACTCCACGCTGAGCATGGAGCCTGCCTGGGATTCTCTCTCCCTCTCTCTCTGCCCCTCTCCCACTCGTTCTCTCTGTCTCTCTCAAAATAAATAAGCAAACATTAAAAACAAGTGCCAACAGGGGCGCCTGGGTGGCGCAGTCGGTTAAGCGTCCGACTGCAGCCAGGTCACGATCTCGCGGTCCGTGAGTTCGAGCCCCGCGTCGGGCTCTGGGCTGATGGCTCAGAGCCTGGAGCCTGTTTCCGATTCTGTGTCTCCCTCTCTCTCTCTGCCCCTCCCCTGTTCATGCTCTGTCTCTCTCTGTCCCAAAAATAAATAAACGTTGAAAAAAAAATTAAAAAAAAAAAACACAAAAAAAAAACAAAAACAAGTGCCAACTGGAGCCCCCCCCCCCCGAAAAGCTTGCCGCCGCTAGGGGGCAGTGTAATAGTGCCTGCACACAGACTTTCCGTCTAAGAGGGAGACAGAGGTAATCAACAACTCCGTGAGGGAAAGGAGTTGGAGCGGGCAGGACACTGGCAGGGAAGTCACCTGGCCCAAGCCTGAGAGCCCGAGGGGGCTGGGCCAGCTAGTCTGGAGGAAGGAGAATCAAGGTTGCAGGGCCACGGCAGCCCAAAGCTTCAGCCCCTGCCTCACGGGCCAGGGATGTTCAGTCTGCCTACACTTTAGAGGGGTGCCAGCCTCAATGGCGCTCATCTCTGATTCCTGTCCGAAGAGGGCAGCACAGGCTGGCTCTGTCTTCAGAGTCTAGCCTGTCTCTGGGCTCTCAACCACACCTCTCTGAATCTCGGTTCCGTCCTCCCATGAGGTGGTTGGTTGGACTGCTTGACAGGCAAGCTCCCTGCCAGCCCCACATTCTGGGGCACCTTGGAAGCGTGCCTGAGGAACAATGCGGGTAATTGTCCTACAGAAGGAACAAACAGCTATTTGACCATTTCACTAGTAGCACAGAAACAAGGTATGATTTTAAGGAGGAATACCAGGTAAATGAAGACGACGGTACAGTTATGTAAGATTATCTAGAACTTGACACTGATCTGCTTCCCTTCCACATCCCGCAAAGCCTACAACCACCTGCTGTTGAAACCTCTCTCAAAGTACCCTAAAAGAGACACCACGGCTGTACTCCTAAACACTAAGATCAACCCAACGAAAGCATAGGCTTGGTCTAGTGATTTTCGATACCTTGATCTTTGCTGCAAGATCTCAGTTTTGCGCAGCATCATAATTTACAAATTTGGAACACTGAAATGTATATTCTTGTCCGCGATCCCCTTCTACAGGACACCTGACTGTCTGAATGTCTCCTGGTCTCAACTGGACATCAGACAATATTAAGTGTTTACTAGCAGTTAAGGTGCCACGTTAAGTGCTGCTGAAAACATGCAAAAGATAATGATTAGGTCTCCTACATGCCCAGAGCTTAGAATGCGGCTGGGGAGTCTATATGAGGAAGCAAGATATGCTCACATGAAAAGGCAAATGAAGGAGAGAGGGGGGTGCCATTCATAACACGATTAACCAGTACAGCCAGGTATCAACCGATCCAGAAAGAAGTAGGCCACTGCCCCAGAATGGGTTCAGGAGATCTTTGGACGGACCAGGCACCAACCCTTCAGAATCTGCATTAGGGGTGGGGGCACTTGGAGTAGCAGCTATTCCTAACCAGTATGGGAGAATTTCAGCATTTTAACCACCACTGCGGCTGCTGGCGCATCTCAGCCAGCTGAACGTTAGCCTAAGGTTCCAGTGAGGGATCCAGAGTCTCTGAGGAGCAGGTCCACGAGGAAGGAGGCTGGAATGAGGAATGTCATTGCAGACAGGTCACAGTAAATGCACAGGGTCCATGAGGCCCTTCCAGGACATGGGAAGGCCACTCAGGCCAAAGAGAGAGCTCACGGATAGAATCTTGGGATGCAGAGACCTTGGTGCAATCCCGTGCTCCCAGAGTCTGCTTTCCAAAAGTCCCAGGATGTGGGTGGTTTGGGACAGGCACAGGAAATAGCAGGTTGGAACCAGACTCTAGAAGCTCCCAAGAGCCAAGCTAAATAAAGACTTGGGACCTTATAGAGGGAGCCCCGGAAGGCTTCTGGGCAGAGGAGGGATTCAATCAGAGAGTTCTTCATTAAGAAAAGTCATCATTCTCTCCCTCTTTTTTCAACGAGGGGTCTCTACTGTCTCAACCAGAGAGGTGACAGGCTATGGTTTGGGCAGTGACGTTGAGGAAAAATTGGTGTATGTTGTGCAATACTGTACAGAGTAAGTGAAGATAGGTCGACTGCAGGGCACAAAACAAGAAGTACACTGAGATCTGGTCATTCTCCGAACAGGCCCGGGGCCCAGGGACAAACTCCACTGGGTATCATGGCCAGAGGGGAACACAGGTTGTGTAACCTGGGCTAAATCACCCATGACCTGCACAACGATTACTGTGTCTGCAAGGGAGCAAGTTATGCTATTTCGATGTTCAGGGAGCCTGGGATATTTAGAAGTGCCGCAGACAAAGGTGACTCAGGAAGCAAGTATATATGTGGGAGCTGGGGTTCCCGCCCCTGCCCCCTTCAACCACAGCAGCCCTGCTTTTATTCCATATCTTGGGGTTCTGCCTAAAACTGTACTAGAAAAAAGGCACCCATATCCAGTAGGCGATATAACACTGTGCCTCCAAACCCTGAAAACTCACAATTCTGTTCTCTTGTCTCTAACATGCTGAGAAAGTCTATTTTTGGTAAAAGTAACCCGAGATGCACAGCAGGAAGCAAACCTATGTGCCATGGTGAGACCAATCTCTTACTTAAGTGAGTGGCTCGACCATCTCTGCCGAGTGTGGGTCCCTGATCTCTGCCGAGTGTGGGTCCCT